>NC_047678.1:51277134-51597134 GCF_011762505.2 Arvicanthis niloticus
TGAAGAGCATTGTCAATGAATTCAACTTCCACATGTGCACAGATGTTGGTCCCTCATCTGGGAGAGCTGAGGGCATCTTTCCAGACCTAGGGCTCTGAGGATACCTCAGCCCCAGTTCCCCATGGGAGAACAATCCTAAATTGGTGAGCACAGGAACCAGAGGCCTTCTCTTCCTGTCTTATTCCTTTCTTCTTGCTTTCACCTTGCACTGGAAGCTGACCCTCAAAGACTGTGTTTGTATATGGCACCTGGGACATCAGCATGCCCAGAGTGAAAGCTTCACCCTGGTTGCTATCCTCTAGTGAGTGCACTCCATGAGCATGGAGTTTTTTCTAGGTAGGGAAAACTGTTTCTGAGAACTTGTCCAGGTTCTGAGGTTGGAACCAACCAGGCTCTGATTGTCTTCATTGCAGGAAGTTAGGGGCTCTGGGATGCTCTCAGTATTCTTGTGCCTCTGCCATCTTCACCTGAGTCCAGATGCCTTGACCCCATGGAGTGGGCTCACATAGAAATCACACATACATAAATGGATACCTGTATACATATACATATACTTGCACACAGGCACACACACATCCAAACCTGTCACCTTGATCTTCAGTCTTTAAGAGAATTCAACCTCTGTCTACTGGTCCTTTTCCTGAAGTTCCTCCAGGGCAGTTTCAGAGACCCAGTGCCATTACAAGCTTTGACTTAGCTGGAGCACTGATTCAGCCTTTTACATCTACTGACCTCTGCATCCTCTCAAAGGGCTGTGACTGCCAGGACACACATGAGATTAATAGGGGACTAATGAGCACTTGAGGAGTCCCATGGCTGAAGAAGGGTTCACTGCTACTCAGTACTGCATTCATGGCTGCAATTCAATAGCTTATCAATGATGGGTTCAGTGTTTTCAGGTTTTCTATCTGCCTAGCATTCTGTCCTTGTCCCTGTTATGATCATGATCTATACTTAAGGTCTGACTCCTAGATATCTGAGTGCAGAATGAGGAAACCACTATCTAGTGTGTAGTCTAGAGTAGGCAAGCTTCCTCCACTTTAGGGATTAGAACTGTAAGACAAGGGTGCAAAGACCATCACACACAGTTAGCACAGTAGCTGGTAGGGCAATCTATCTAGAGATGTACATTCACAGGTCCCCTCCTCAAATGAGGCTGAAGTCAGGACCCTGAGCTGATTTACCTTAGATTCAGCTGAAAAGGGGAGATAAATCAGTGGAAGGGTTTGCATTGTCAATTTCTTGGGTTCTCTGCAAAGCAATTAGTACTAGCTTCGTAACTTGGAAGGTGGAAAAGACATATGGCTAGTGGAATGACTCTACCATTGATAGGGAACTTAACGACTTATATGACTTAGTCTTTTGCTGTGAGAAAATAACAAAGGAAAGTAACCAAAAGGATGCTCTGTCCTGGCTCAAATGTGATGGTGATACAGTATCTCATGGTGGGAAGAGGAGGGTGCTAGGGGAAGGAACTACTGACTTCATTGTGTCCATGGTCAGGAATCCCAGACAGCTGAAGGTTGAGAATATACTTGTCTTCTCAGTTTGATCCATCTGAAATGCAGCTTGAGGAAATATTCCAGAAAACATACATGGTGGGCCATAAATACCTTAGACAAACACTCTGAAACACCCACAGATACATGCCCCGATGTTTCCACCTAAGCACTTCTAAAAGTGCACAAAGAAGGTTAATTTCTGGGGAGCCACGATGTCCATAAAGAGAAGAACTCTAAGTGCAGAAAGATCATTTCAGATCAAGACAAATGCTGGCTACAAGAGGAGAGAGCAGGACACAGAGGGAAGAGGTGGGAAACTGCATGTGTTGGTTCACACATGCTTGGCACATGGAGCAGCACTCTTGGAGGTATGTCCTTGGTGGAGTAGATATGGCACTGTATGGATGGACTTGTAGGCCCTCCTCCTAGCTGTCTGGAAGCCAGTCTCCCATTTGCCTTTGGGACATGATGCAGAACACTCAGTGCCTCAGTGCCGTGCCTGTCTGGACTCTGCCATGCTTGACACCATGATGATGTGCATGGATCCTCACAAACATAGAGTCATTCCCAATAAAATATTGTACACAACAAGGTAATAAAATATTGCTTTGGTCATAGTGTCTCTTCACAGCAATGGAAACCCTAACAAAGACACTCAAGGAAGTGCTAAGAACCACCTCATGCCAAGGGAAGAAACTGTTGAGAGATGCAGTGTGGGTCACAAGGAGAAGAAGGCTATCGTGGGCCTATCCACCTTCTTAGGGAACATGGCCTCTTCTGAGTCTGCTGAGTGAGAAGGAAGAGACACCAAGAGAAGGCAAGAGTACTGGGTAGTTTTGGTCGACTTGACACAAGAGACACAAGAAGAGAAAAAAATCAACTAAGAAATTACCTCCACTTTTTGTCCTGTGGTCATGTCCATGGACAGTTTTCTTGGTCCTTGATGAGATCCCAATAGACCACTGTGGGCAGCTCCACCCCTAAACAGTGGTTCTTGGTCTTATTAGAAGGCAAGCTGAGGAAGCCAGTGAGAAAAAGTACCAGAGTAACTTCCTTGTATGATTCTGCGCCTGTTTCTGCTTGACTGTTTACCCTGACTTTCCTCAGTGTAGGATTTGAACTGGGAGAAGAAAAGTATCTCAGCCCTTTGCTGCCTAAGATCCTTTGACCATGGCATTGATCACAGCCATAGAATGCAAACTGGGAAAACAATCAGCTGAAAAATGGTCCCCACTGTCCAAGAATTCTTGTAAGCTATTTGATTACACTCTGAACGAAGAAATTGTGTTGTTTCCTGATGAAACATGTTCCTAGTAGTGGTATGGCTCACTCTTAGTAAACATCTTTAGTCCCAAACAATGAAGGCAAAGTTAATATTGTGGAAAGTAGCACCATGTTTGAAAGTTATGTCTAATTGAGTGGCAGGAAACGTGATGAATCAGAGAAACATTTGGACAGAAGAGGATATGCTTCACTCTCATGAGAAGAAAGTGGGGGAGGCTACTTAAGAGACAGCACTGCAGAGAGAGGAAAGAAGACAAGGAAGCAGTTTTACTGGGAAAGATTTACAGAGACCAGAAAGATCCAGGAAATGGTGAGCTTATTCCATAGTAAGTCTCAAAGCAAAAAACATTCTAGGCCAAGATCAGATCATATGAAGCTCAGGGTTTCTAGTTACTAGTTTTAAGTTCCCACAATGAGGCAGTAAGCTGAGAGACTACATTTACACTAAGAGAATAAAGAATACATTTGCAAGGGAGATACAATGAAACACCCTCGTCCATTGCTTTGAGGGGATCAGGTCTTGTCTCTGAGGAGAATATTGAGCAGAACCAGGGATGTGGATCAGGACAGAGTGGGTCTTTTATTGGGTCCCTCAGTCCCATCCAGTCCTTATGAGATTGTTAAAGACAAGCAAGAGCTTGACCTCTGGTTTCACAATGAGATCCTGTCCCACAAATGGAGCAGTGTCTCAGCAAGTAAGGATCAGGAATAACTGGAGAACTCCTTAGAAGCAGTCCTGATGCTGAAGCAGTTCTCTAGGAGGTGTCCCAATAGTCTCTGGAAATGACTTAAGGGCAAATCATCTCACAGAATCCCAAGAAAGAACAAAAAACCCATTGTCCCATCTTGAAGGAGTCAACTCTGTGGTGTTTACAAGACTCCCTGAAGGGAAGAGTCATAACAGGAGCCTGGAGGGGAGTCCAAGGACGCCTCAGTGCTTCTCAAAAATGAGTATCTTTATGCCAAAAATAATTTAGAGGAATCCCCCTTCTACTGGGCTTTCACATCTATTTTGGCCCTTTAATGCCACACTGGAAGCAAGACTCTGGGACAGAACAAAGGAATAACAGGTTCAGGTTAGATAGGGCCAAGAGCTCCTCAAGCCATGGCTCTTTTCTGACTTTGCTCCTCCAGATCACAAAACCAGAAGCCTGTGGATGTGGCTTTGACAAAACTCCCTTGTAGACAGACTCTCTTATGTACTCTGTAGATCCATCACCTGACAATATAAAGCTGATGTGCTATTGGCTGAGGCAGGAAATAGAGCGAGAACCACCAGGAGAGAGAGAGAGAGAGAGAGAGAGAGAGAGAGAGGATCTTGGGAAGGAGTCAAGAGCTGGAGTTTGACCTTGAAACCGGAGGAAGTCTGACTCATGAAACTGAGGACAGACAACCAAAATGTGGCAGATATTGACTAGAATAAACAAGTTGTAAAAGTTATGAGCTAGTCTGGGAATAGGCCAATGCTTATGGACTGGGCATATATTCATAAGTTATTAAGTCTGAGAGTCGTTATTCTGGAAACAACGAGGCTGGATAGAAAAGGCAGTAGTTACCAATGGCACACTGAATGTGAGGCTAGAATACAGACTTAGAGCTAAGAACTCTTGGTTGGAAGACAATTCTGTAGTGATCCACAGAGAGCAATGCAGATGGCAGCTCTAAAATAAATAAATAAATAAATAAATAAATAAATAAATAAATACCCTGATGAGGAGAAAATAAGAGCTCTTCTCCTGGACCCTAGTGCACTTACCAGGTGGTTCTCCTCTAATTGCAGGCTCATGAATCAATACAGCTAGGAGGTGCAGACGTTTCTCTCATACTGCAGCTATAATGCACTTCCGTGGTGCAGCAGAGAAAATGAACAGCCTGGGTCTCTCAGAACCCAGCATGTGCCTGTAGGAAAAGCCTGCAATGGCTCCTAGACAGAAACAATGCACTCCGAGATTCTGATCTACCTTCCCAGGATGGACAACAAATACAGGGCAAAGAAAAGCTATATCCCAAAACTGGCAAGGGCAGCCTACCTGCTGGACCAAGCAAAGAGATAGAAGCTAGCTGCCACAGATGTGTGCTGGACTCAGGAGCCTGAACAATACAAAAAGGCAGAAAGAACACTGTCACTGTGCTGTGGTGACACTGAGAAGACACAACCTTCTCAAAGGGAAATGTATTCAATTTGAAAACAATAAAAAAA
The DNA here is from genome assembly GCF_011762505.2 of Arvicanthis niloticus. NCBI lineage: Eukaryota > Metazoa > Chordata > Mammalia > Rodentia > Muridae > Arvicanthis > Arvicanthis niloticus. The sequence continues at coordinate 51,282,121 of NC_047678.1, forward strand.
ATCCCAAGAAGTTGGGTATCAAAAATCTTAGAGAGAAAGAATTTTTCTCTAAATAATATAATCAGGTCTCCAAAGTAAGGAGAGAGTTAGAGAGAATAAAAAGCAAATTATTATTGCATTAGGATATAAAGGAAAGTAAAACGACCGATGGCATTTGGATCCTATAAAATTTTGTTTAGAGTGTAAGCAAGAAATGATTATATGTTCAGTAATGACTGGGGTTCTAAAATTGACAGTGGTAATCATTACAATTAGGAAGATGTTTCAAGACACTTGCAGTGTATTTGGCATAATTCTAACACATCTCTGGATGTTTTAACTTTATATAGTGAGATTATGGATTTCAAGAATGCTGCTGTGCTGAGTGTTGATGTGGTAGATACTACAAATAAAATTTCCCATGGCCTGAGGTCAGTATTTCTATTTTGGTCAAGCTTCAAGAATGGCATATATAGCTGATCATGCTAGCCCTTTTGGTCCTTGGAATACTTTTATTCCTGCCCATCATATTAATGCTTGTCTTTAACAATATCAACATGTTGGCAGCCAAAGTATATGGCTTGAACCTGAAAATGGACCTCAAGAAAGAGTCATTAAATTAACAGGCTGGCAAGCCAAGGATGGGTAAGATTCTGCACAGAGCCTTACCAACCTAAGACAGAAGTGCATTGCTTTGAATAACACATATTCCCTGATGGGGAAGGAAGGCATCTTGTCAGAATGACCTAAGGACAGGTTCATTCAGCACCATTTGTTGAAAATGCTGTCCTTTTGCCCACAGGATAGTTTTGCTTCTTTGTCAAATATCAAGTGACCACAGGTGTGTGGGCTCATTTCTGGGTCTTCAATCCTATTCAATTGATCTTCTTGCCTGTCTCTGTACCAATACCATGCAGTTCATTAAACTTTTCATCCCATACAACTCAGGGATTTGTAGAGTACAACTTCAGAACTTTAGTTCTATCCCATTATCTTTTCCTTTTTCTGTACCAATACCAATGAAGTTTTAATCACTATTGCTATGTACTACCAGATTGATGTCAGGGATGGTGATTCCACCAGAAGTTATTATTGAGAATAGTTTTTCGCTATCTTGGTATTTGTTATTCCAAATGAATTTGAGAATTGCTCCTTCTAACTCTATGAAAAAGTGAGTTGGAATTTTGATGGGATTGCATTGAATCTGTAAATTTCTTTTGGCAAGATGGCCATTTTTTACTATATGGCAGATTGGGAAAAAATCTTTTACAATCCTACATCTGATAGGAGGGCTAATATCCTCTGACAATATTTACAACAAACTCAAGGAGTTAGACTCAAGAGAACCAAATAACCCTATTAAAAAATTGAGAATAGAGATAAACAGAGATTTTTTTAGATATTTAGATAGATTTTTTATAGATTCTTTCTATATTTATTTTATTTTTAATTGGATATTTGATTTACATTTCAGATGCCACCCCCTTCCCCATTCCCCCCTTAGAAACAACCTATCCCATGCCCTTCTTTTCCTTTTTGCATTTATACACTTTTTAAAAAATGTTAATCAAAGGGTTTATAAGTTTGGTAATGCTCAATCAGAAGTGTAACCCACTACCCAACCTAGATATATCACCTACCTTTGATGGTGGAGACACGGGAACATCTGCCTCCCTGTCTTCCCCCTCTTTCTCTCTCTGTCTCTCTCTCATCACCTAGATTCTCCTCTCCTTCTCTTCCTCTCCTTACTCCTTCTCTTCCTCTCAGTACTCCTCCCACCTTAGCTCCTCGTACATATCACCCTTCCTGTTAAAATAAAACTTTTCTCTCAAAATACAATTAGAGCAATAATTATGCCAAATTTTACCAGTGAGGTACAAGATAGTCCTAATACCTAGTCTATCATTTTGTTGACTAACAAAACCCTCTGTCATCTCTCCTAACTAAAACACTTAGTTCTGAACCTGGCTTTTTCCTTGGCTTTAGAATGAATGTCAGCTGAAAACCATCCACTCAAATCTTTTCTCTCAAGGTAAATAACCAGGATTGGCTATGAGACTGTAAGTTTTCGACCCCATCAGAAATCCAGAATGACTGAGTTAACTAAAATTGTGGGAAGCACAAAACATAGCTTCTAAAACTTAGCCAATTTATAGGACCTCTGAACACCTGTACACTCCCCTATACTACAAAACATTGGAGCATCTGTTCTTCAGCCTTCTGGCCCAGAATCATCTGACAGACCTTAGTGCTGCAGAATTATTAAGGGCTGATTACTCTAAACAGAGAATTCTTAAGTGAGGGACCTTTAATGGCCAAGAAGAACATAAAGAAATGTTTAACATTCTTAGTCATGAGGGAAATGCAAATTAAAACAACCCTGAAATTCCACCTCACATCAGCCAGAATGACTAAGAACAAAAACTCAGGTGACAGCAGATGTTGGCAAGTATGTGGAGAAAGAGGAACACTTCTTCATTGCTTGTGAGATTGCAAGCAGAAACAATCACTCTGGAATCAGTCTGGCAGTTCCTCAGAAAATTGGTCATAGACTTACCTGAGGACACACACAGGTATACCCCTCCAGGGCATATACCCAGAAGATTCCTCAACATTTAATAAGGACTCATCCTTTACTATGTTCATAGGAGCCATATTTATAATAGCCAGAAGCTGGAAAGAACCCAGATGTCCCTCAACAGATGACTGGATGCACAACATTCCATTTACACAATGGAATACTACTCTGCTATTAATAACAATGACTTTATGAAATTCACAGGCAAATGGATGGAACTTGAAAATATCATCCTGAGTGAGATGACTCAGTCACAAGAGAACACACATGGTATGCACTCACCAATAAGTGGATATTAGCCCAAAAGGTCAGAATACACAAGATTCAATCCACAGTCCATATATAACCAAGAAGAAGGAAGACCAAAGTGTGGATGCTTCAGTGCTTCTTAGAAGGGGAAACCAAATACTCACAGGAGGGAATATGGAGACCAAGGGTGGAGGAGAGACTGAAGGAAAGGCCATCTGGAGACTGCCCCATCTGGAATCCATCTCATATACAGTCACCGAACCCTGACACTATTGTGGATGCTGGAAAATCCTTGCTGATGGGAGCCTGATATGTATGTCTCCTGAGAAGTTCTGCCACAGTCTAACAAATACAGAGGCAGATGCTCACAGCCAACCATTGGACTGAGTGTGACGGGAAGGAGTTGGAGAAGGGACTGAAGGAGTTGAAGGGGTTTGTAGCCCCATTGAGGAGCAATATTGTCAAATGGCAAGATGCCCTGGAGCTATCGGGGACTGGACCACCAACCAAAGAGTACACATGGGGTGGGAACCCATGGCTCTTGCTGAATATATGCCAGAGGAAGGCCTTGTGGACATCAGTGGGAGGAGCGGCCCTTGGGCCTGAGGGTGTTCAATGCCCTAGTGTAGGGGAATTCCAGGGCAGAAAGAAGGGAGTGAGTTGGTAGGTGGGTATGAGAGTACCCTCTTAGAGACTGGGAGAGGGGATGGAGAGGGGAGACCTGGAAAGAGGAAAGCATTTGAAATGCAAATAAAAACATATGCAATAAAAAGGGGGGGCTGGGGGATACAATGGGAGGAATAATTGATTCAGGTAATCAAAGGGGATAGCAGGCTGCAGAATTAAGAGACCCAGAAAGCTCATTTGTTGTGTGACCTCCATCAAGCTGGGTAATGGAACCTGCACTCCTTAATTTGTAAATTGCCCATCAAAATGCTTGCTTGGTCTCCATTGGAAGCTGTAGTACATATATCCATAAGTTCTTTATGGAGAACACTTCTCTTAACATAACAGCCAAGGTATGTTTCCAAGTATCTGTGTCCATATTAGAATGTAAAGGTCCACATGCCAGCTCAGCACTAAACACACATCCACCCCATGTCATCCTCCCTCCCACTAGTCACTCAAGTGCTGGCAAACAGCATTTCAGTGCAGGGTTCCTCCCCTTATCTTCAGTCTGTAACCCAGCCCTTCTTCCTGAAGTTTGTCTATGTAATCCTCTATGGGGGCTCAACCTGGACCCATTAAAAGCATTTCTAGGAACTGACCACACTACTATTGTGCTCATGCCCCAAGTACAGTGGAAACTTTGACCTGAGTATCTTTCTATGTGTACACAAGGAGACCCTACCATTCTTCCTTTGTTGGAATCCTGCAGACTCCTCATGTCTAGAGAAGGTAATCTGCAGGACAAGCCTGGACTGCTGTGCTGAGGCCAGCAAGACTTTTGCAAACACTTGGGTTCCCAGTTATATATGAAGATCACTTAGAATACCTCCAGGGTGTTTCTAGAGAGCACTAGGACTCCAGTGGATTTATAAAGTCTATAGCTCACAGGATCATCTGGATGTTGGAGTTGATAAGGAGAAACAATGCACAGCTGCAGAATGGGGATTTCAAGCAAAGGAAAAACCCATAACCACAAAAGTACAGAATAGTTGAGTATACTGCAGTACAGGCTGAGTACTCTGGGAGGGAGGCAGCAGTCTGGCAAAGTTCTGTTACTGCCATGAAATAAGGAATTGAGCCTAAAGACCTGAATCCAAAAACATCCTGCTATAAAAGTCAGAACATACAAAATGTGTGACTTTGGAGACCAGGTTTATGGGCAGAAGAACCTGGGTTCATGTTTTCTTCATTGAGAGAGGGAGGAATGGATGAGTGATAGAGAATGAATGAATGAATGAGTGAGTGAGTGGAATAAATGTTGTGTTGAACATTTGATGAACTCGAGATCCCATCGCAACTCAGTGCCTTCTTCCTTCAGGGACACTGTCCTCTCCCATTTATTGGAAGAATGTTTCAAAAGGTGCAGGAGAAGCCTAGGAGGATGTGGAAAGCCTTTCCATCTCTCTTCTTCCAAAGTGGAGAGTATCTTTATTGAGGTTTAACTGTCGTCCTGAGGGAGAAGCCTACAGTGGAACTCATGATGGGGCACCTGTCTCATCAGAGGTGACAGATCCTCACCAGGTTGTTCTTTGGAGGCAGAAGCCAATTAGACAAAGCCCACATTCCCATCATTCCTTGAGGTATTCCTCCCTCCTCCTATAGGCACAGCAGACCTAGGACACCACCAGCATCAACTGTCCTATGGATCCTTATGAGGTACAGATTTCTTCAGGGCCTGATGTCAGCCTCTATCCCAATGAAGGCTGAGCTTTCAAGACCCTTGCATGGGATGGGGAGAACAGCAGTTCTAGACATGTGAGGAGGGCCTATCTAATCAGAATTTTAGTTTCACTAAGGAATACCAAGCTGCCAACATCAATTTCATAATCACAGGATACATGTCCTTGAAGCTGACTGTATCTTCACCCTGTCCTTTCTTTCTTCAATCCTCTGAGGTCACCATGAATGTCCTAGTTTTGTGTTTGGGTATGGCCTCCCATAGAGCAGAAGTGATAGCTGTGCCATTCATTCAGCCAGGGCTGTCCTCCCTCAGACAGTGGTATCACATTCTCAGAGGCATGGAGCTGTGCACTGAGCATTGGACTCTGAAAGGTCTCTCTCACAGTTGTGGTTGGAGGAACAGTGCACCCATGACAACATTTGCCTGGTGTGTCCCCTGCATGCCTTGACTGCATCTCACTTAGATGCCACCACCTGTGTAGGCCCTTAAAGAAGTTTCAGTATTTGGTGTATTTTGTTTCCATTATTTAAAAAAAAAAGGAGACAGGCACGTGTTCAGTCTCCTGTTTCAGATTTGTGGAAAGATTTAAGGAAAGGGACAGAGCACTTCTAAACCTTCAGGTCACCTTCACATTCTTTCCCAAGGGCATTATCTGTAACCTTTTCCAGTGCAGGAGATGTATCATGGGCCAGGTCAACTGCTGCCTCTTGTCTGCTCAACTAGGGAGGCCATTAGACTGGGGCCTGGGCACAGAATATGAAGACATTAAGATTTAACTCTGGAAAGATTCCAAACATGGCTGATCCCTACCAACCTCCCTCATCCAGGGCTTTTGTGTCTCTATGCTGTTCATCTTAGGAGAGATTGCTTGAGGACCATCACACTGCTGTGTAGAATGTCTGAAATATATTCCTCCTGCCCATGTAAAACTTTGTTCCCTCAGGTAACAAGGAGCTTACCTCTTTTCTGCTGCCATCCCTGTTCCATGGTGGCTGCAAATGGTCACTAGACTCTTTATATTTGGTAGCTGAACAGTTAGAAATGCAATGAGGAAACCCTGTGGTGGAGCTGCACATCTTTCATTCCATCACTTGGGAGGCAGAGGCAGGTGGACTTCTGAGTTCATTACTGGCCTCATCTTATGGAGGGAGTTCTGGGATACCTGGGCTACACACAGAAACCTTGTCTTGAGACCACCCAGCCACATGTTGAGAGAAATGTCATGTGGAGATATCAGTCATAGTGGAGGAGGAGTGAGGAAACAGTCACCTCAAACACTTTTAATTCCATTTCCAGGATGATAAGGATGCTGAACCCTTGTCAAAGTACCTGCATTTGGGTCTCTTCCTTTGAGGGCAATCTCTTCAGTTCACTACCCCAAGTATTAATTAGATGACTTGGTTTTTGTTATGTGGCTTTCTTTTGGACAGTAGAGTCAGTCACCAGACGGAAAACATGTTAAGGTTGAAGTCTGTTAACAAAAACCTTAGGTATTCTCGTGATTGAGAAGAGTACCAATTTAGGCCAAGGTCTACCAGTCTTAGAATTCGTGAGGACAACATACCAGTAAATGGACCATGTCACTTAGGGAAAACATCTCACCTCCCCCATGCACCTCTTATACCTCAGATAGGGACAACAAGAAGCAACTCTCCCTAGATCCCAGCACACCCCATAATATGTATAAGGTTCCTATCCACAAGGAAAAAATGTGCATGAGTTATTTCACCAAGAATTATCTGAGAGCAGCTGTGTTATTGAGCTGTAATACTGTTGGGAACAGTTTTCTCTTTGGAAGTTTTTCTTGCTGGATCTGGGCCCTGACCAGCAGTCTGGGTTTGAGGTTTCCCCAGAGCTGCTTGGCTTGCCACTGAGGATGCCACTGGCTATTAATTGCACAACACATTCTGCCACTCTGGCTCTGACTCTGGTCCTTGGGATCCAGTGTAGTGTGTAAAATATTCACTATAAAAGGACTGTTGAGTCAGTGTCAAATCTCCTGAGCCCATGTCACCTTTAATCTACCTTCCTTTGTGGTGGGGCCCAAGTGTGTACTCTTGAGAAGGTCTCAAATAAATGTTAAATGCCTCTCACTGTGTGAGCAGCAGGGCAGGGTAGAGTCTTAGCGTGACTTTGAGGTCCTTGCTAAGCCCTTTGCTGCTCTTCAACAGCACAGAGAAACTGACTGACCAAGAAATAGCCAGCAGGAAGTATTCCACGCACCTCCTAAGTCCCCTTCACCCTCAAAAGATACATGTGAGGCAGTGTTAGGGTAGTTACCACAACGAGGCTTTATTCTCGTACCAGGTAAAGCAGAAGACCCCGAGCCTGGATGAGGCACTGCTTATATACACCCTAGAGTGGCGTGTTCACTTCTGATTGGCTGTTCACTCATCACCCCTTATTACGCCCCGGGATTGGCAGTGGCTTGGCACGCTTTCGCCTCTTTGCACCTGTGCAGTTAGTTGTTTACTTGTGGGAGCAGGATGCCAGCTCCATCTTGTAATGGCGGATGCTATCACCACTAACTGTGGCTCCTTACAAGGAAGAGCTGAGGGAGAGGACCAGTTTAGATGACTCCCAGAGTATCATCCTTGGTAATACTTTGGACTGACAGGTATAATTTGACTTCTAATTGCAGGAACTCGGATGTTGAATTATTTCCCCGATACAATATGGGAATAGTCAGAACTGGCTCTAGGGATCTGATGTTCTCCTGTCCCTAGTCTAGCTCTTAGGTAAGAGGAGGATAGATTCTTGTATACCCTTCCTATAATGTAAAGAAAGCCCATGTGATGTTGGCAGCCAAGAGTAGTGTTTCATACAGCTTGTGACTTGCAAGAGAGAAGCAGCTGGAAACAAAGGTAGCAATGGAGGGCTCAGGCAGGCCCTGCCATGGATCTGCTTCAGTCAGAGCAAGAAATCACATTTATCCAGCTGTCACAGCCACATAGCTCATGCTACCTGTCACATGATCTCAGTGTGTGTCCTACACTTCCTCTGATTCTCAGCCCTCCCTTACTCTCTAACGTGCTGTACCTTCAAGTTAATTCTTCTATGCCAGCCCTGTGCCTATGCTTTATGTATTGGCAAACTATCCATCCTGTCTTTGATCTGTCAGAGTACAAGATATCAGGTACGGTACCTTCATAGGGCAAGCATTGACTCCTCTGTCCCTGGTGACATTCCTGACCTGAATTCTCCATACAGAGTCAGGCCTGCTCTTCCAGGTGGGCAAGCTGACAATTACAGTGAAAAGGGTCAATGACCACAAAGTACAGAACAGCACTTTTAATGTCAACTGTTAGTAAAGTTTAGTTCCATCCCCTTGAAGGGATATAAATCTTTCTTAGCCTATGTATCTCATGGGATACCATCATGCACATGACACGCTCAATGTTAAGACTTACAAAGTTCTACCAAATGAGGTATGAGAGGACAACTGTGGACACCTGGGCACAAGATGCCCAAACCCAGAGTCCACAGAGACACAAGTCTCACATTCATAGTTCTAGTTGCAACAGCATCAGCAACAGGCTTCTTCTGTGGAGTGGGGCCTTCTTCCTCTCCTAGGATGCAGAGGTAACCTCTGACCTGAGTCTGTCAGGCTCTCTGTATCCTGGAATGCCTCATGAAACTCTGGTCTTTGCACTTTTCTCCATCTATGCACGCTGGGATGCATAGATGTTTTCCATGCATTTCCTAAAGATGTGGCTGATCCTTACAGTGGCCAGGCTTCTTGGCTGGAGTCCATCTTCTAAGCCTGGGCTCATCATCTTGAACAATCTGTTCAGTGTCAAGAGGCTGAATATGGAGAAAAAATGAAGGAGCTTGTGTAAGTTGAGAGGAGAGTGGCTTTCTTGCAAAAGATGAGTTCCCAGCTCTCTCCCAGCAGTCTTTGTACCTAGCAGACATCCTAGCACTCCACCAATACATATGAAAACCCTCATGGCTATACTTGTCCCTCTAACCTGAATTCTGAGCTTTTTGTTGGAGCTCTCCTGTCAGAAGAATCAGAATCTCTCTGAGGTGTTAGCCAAGGAGACCTGCAAGAGCTGAAGGAGATGGAGACAGGGATTTGTGGGCTGTCTCTCCACTATGTCAGTCAGGCTATTTGGAAAGAGTTAACTTGTGCCACACTGCCTACCTAGAGGCATCCTAGAAACCCTGTGGAAAGTGTCAGGGTCCTAGCACTCAGAGGTTCTGGTGTTAGTTGCAGGCTCTTCTCCTGCACTGCCTGAACTGGTGAACAGCATGACATCTTCAGGCTTTGTTCTCCTTCCTACAATGGGACTAAGAATGGAAACATCCAGTCAGGGGTATTCTCATGAGAACTGCAAGGTCACTCAATGACTAAGGAGGAGATGTTAAAGAGCTTCAAGAATGGGGTAAGTGAGCACAGAGAATGTGAGGAGCCTGGGTACTCTGAGGGGAAAGAGACACAACTTGACCTTCAGGGATCATATACCCAGTTACAGAAAACATCACCTGTGTTGTCCATGTACAGAAGGCAAGCGAAGAGACCCACACATAGCTACTGCAGTGACCACACGGAAAGTTTTCCCCTGGAGACTCAACACCTCAGGGGATGGGATGCATATATAAACACATCCAGGAGTGAGGGTGACAGCCAAATGGTTCTTCCTGCATAGCTGAAAAAAATGTCCAAATGTTACTTCTGATGAGTGCCCACTCTACTGGGCATAGCCCCAAATTCATACAGCAGAAGATTTCATTTTAATATGTCTGTGTACTCTCCATTTCCCAGTCACATGGGAGCATTATGAAGACATAGTGAGACACTACAGATACGCCACTGTTCAGAGATGACCTCCCAGACCTCTACATTGCTAAACAAACTAGCAGGGTCCAAAAGCCACAAAAGACTTCAGTAGACTTCTTACCTCCTTTGTGCAAATGGGGTGTACAAGAACCATTTTGAACACTTACTTAAGAGTCAAGGGTCAAGATCATCTTGTTACATTTTGATAAAAGTTGCCTGGAAGCAGCTCAACTTGCCCAGCAGAGACTCATTGCTCCAATGACTGACAGAGTTCTACCCTCCATCATGATTGGCTTTTGAGGGCCCAGAGATGTCATTATCATCCATGGACATCCAATTTTCTGGAAAATGAATTCTCAGAGCTCACTGGAAGTTTTTTCATGATGATAAATGCTGAGATAAACTCTGGAGGGAACACAAGACATGGTGATATCAAAGGCAGGGCTCAAAATGGAGGCACAGAATGGTGTACCAAACAGTATCCATTCAGCATCCTAACTCATCCACCAAACCATAGATAGGAGCTTATAACACTGGAGTGTACCTTATATAAGCAAATACAGTCTAAGTTGAAAAGCTGTGAGAGTGTAGTGAAGTGCAAGCCAGCTAAGGATGTAGTTCTTATCCTGTGCTATCTTCCACAGTAGAGCAGAATATGGCTAAAGCCTGTCCCCTGATTCCAGACAGTAGGTACCTGTCCTCCCTCACTCTGCTCAGGTTCCTTGAACTCAGGAAAACCCTACAACTCACTCAGCTTCTATTTAGCCCTTCTGCCAACAGACCTCTCATTGTACCATCATCCAGCCTCTGTAATGTCCCAGATTGGTGGGTAAGATTGGTACTGCAAAGAAGAGAGCCAAGTAGCAGCAAGCACACATAAGAGAATAGAAGCTAACAGCCTAAAGGATGACACTTTAGCTACAAGCAAAGTATCATTCAGTACAGCTAGTGGTGGCAGCTGGTTGTTATGTTGTTAGAATGTGAAAGGTTATCAGGAGATTTGTCTTTCAGCCTTGGGTAAACCTGAAACCTGAAAATGGAATTCTTTGAACTCTGCACAACCAGGCCTGAGCCTTACCATTTGAAAAGGACTGTTTAGGATCCTCTGTACCAAATGAGTTCTCTAAATTTTAAACACACTCTTGTGCATCACCCAGTTGAACATATTGCTGGGAATTTGATTGGATTTCACAGTTTACTATGTTTCTCTTGACCCACTTCTGTCTCATGTCTGTTAGTTTCCTTGACAATTAAGCTTTAAAGAAACTTTGCAAGTGGTCTTTTCAATGTTTTCTTGCAAGCTATTTTCAAATGGTTAACTAAACATCAGACAAGATGAGGAAGATGGTTTACCCAACAACCACCTGAGAAAAATGAGAGAGTCTTCCAGTTCAAAGCTGCAGGGTCACTGATAGAAACCAGAAGGGATCATCCCTAGGAAACATGGGCCAGATGCAAGTCACCAAATACTAGAAAGACAGAGAAAATCTTGGGGATGAGATAACTTGTCAGGGTTGAGCAGGACCTTGATGGCCTAATAGATCGGTACAACAGCATTGAAACTTTTCTGAATACATCTTGTCTGTAGAGTTTCAGAACAGGAACTTGATTCAAGGAAAATAATAAGAGCAGACGGCTTTTCAAGTGGCACACTCCACAGGAAGTGCTAATCACCAGCAGATGGAGTTCCCAAAAATGACTGGGAAACCTTAAAGAACACCATAGGATTCTGTGAAGCCAGAGAGCATGGTTGGCATGTGGCCGGAATGTGCAGGCAAAGGAGGCCCTTCTGAATCAGAGACCTCCCTGGCCTGTAGCACAATGGCTTCCTATGTTAAACTTGGAAGAGCCTGGGCTTTGCAGGCAGCAGAAAGAATCACACAGGTGATCCATGGCTGCATGTTAGGCCACACAAAATAGGCTACCTTCAGATTGAACATGCTCATCTCCCAGCATGATCAGTAATAAACCCAGCTCATATGTGTGGGAGAAAGAGACCATCTCTCCTTAAGATTTAAAAAGACACATCACTCCTCTCTGAGAGAGAGGTCCACTGGATCTTTAGAGGAATCTCAACATCTCTGCTTCATGTCCCTTGAGGATATAGTGCTCACCAAGGCCAGTTTGCAGTCATGCTCTCCCTCTGTGTGGGTCTGAATAGATAAAACTCTCTGAGATTGCTCAAGAGAGGATCTTTCACCTCTGCTTTCCCTCCAAGTCACAGTTCATCATCTGGACCTCAGACACCTGAGAGGTGGATTAAGTCCTCTGAGTAGTTTCCAGGCAAGATGTGATTAAGGTCAGGAAAGAATGGGGTGGGACTTTGCTGCTCTGTGCAATGGGTGGAATTGATGAACTAGATCACCTCAAAATGCCAAGGACATGATGGAGGAGCTGTGAAGACTTGTAAGGTGGAAGGATATCCTCAGATAACATTTTCTAGTCTACTTTACAAGAAAAGCATACAAAAGGAAGAAGATTCATGCATGGCTCAAAACTGAGCCTTCTCTGAGAGGACTGGCTGTGTACTGAAGTGAGGTCACTGTAGAGCTCTTAGGACACTGGACATGGCCAACATCTGCCCATGTTACACAACAGCACAGCCTTCTGTGACAGATCTAAATGTGCAGTGAAACCAGCTTACTCTAGAACTGTTAGGACACTGGACATGGCCACCACCTTCCCATGTTACACAAAGGGAGAGGTATAAGAGTTGGCTGACATCTAGACTGTGTGCCAAGGTGATGACTGTAAGAATGACTGAAATGGCTGTGTCTGAGGGGGACACTGTGTTACAAAAGAAGCCAGGAGGAAGGAGAGATCCTTGGTCTAGGACCCGTCAAGCAGGGCTTCAAATGTGCCTTTTTTCTGTGAGCCTCGATGGGTTTCTGTGTTGTCAGAGCTATCATACTCATGAGAGACCTTCCTGAGCCTGGTTTCCCATTTCTCAGAAGGACAAAGTATATCATTTATTTCTCTTACAGACAGACATGAGTACATTTACCAAAACACAGTAAATGCACTGTCCTTCCATATATCAACAATTTAGATGCCTTGGGTTGTGATTCCAGCAAGAGTATCTAACTCATACCAGGATGGTGTTAGATACAGGTGTACAGGGTACATCCCTCACAACAGCTGCAGCAGGAGTGGTAAGACTAGTCATAGGCAACCATGTTTCCAACCTCACTTGCTTTAGGGTGTGGTGTCATCAAAGCCTTTGCTCTAGGTGCAGTGACTTAAGAGTGTTTGGGAGTTTCCTTTTACACAGTATAGATATTTCCCAATTTTGCCCCCTGAGAACAGAACCTGAGGACATCAGGTATGCATGGTTTGAGCTGTAGGAGTCACGTCAACTTTGAGACCTTTCCTCTCATGCATGTTTAATATCCCAGTGTCTTAGCATCAAAAGCTACATTATCACAGTGATCATCTAAAAGATGAGGTCCACAGTGAACTTTAGTTCTGTCTTTAATATGAGATGAAAGAAACACTAAATTAAGGGTACTCTGTATCTTGGTCTGTGGATTTGTGGTGACCCTCTGAGTGCAACATGTCAAGAGTCATGCTAAGTGCAAAAACTTGATGTATCTTTTGTGGTGTAGGACTGTGAAGATTTTTTAGTAATCCTAATATTGGCTTGTCCATCCTAAAGTGTTACAGACATACTGTCATAGTCACAGAAAGTTCTGGAAAACTAAAAGTAGGCAGAAAGAACAGGGGAACATGAAATAGGATGCTAAGATTCAACAAGTCTTAACTTAGAGTACTTAGCTAAGTGGTTGATTACACACACACACACACACACACACACACACACACACACACAAAACGAAAACAAAACAACCAAAAAACCAGAAAACCAGAACTACAACCAAGGCAAGTCTGTGGGACAGATAAGATCTGGTTGTCCTGATTGGCACCCAAGGAAAGAGAACAGCACCTATTCGTTCAAAGGCTATGTCTCCCACTTCCCAGAATGATCAGATACTTCTCCTGCATGTACGAGCACTGCCTCAGATCCTTGAGGTTTTCCTAAAATATCCAATGGTGTTTGATCCCTAGGTATTTCACCAAGTTATCCTCTGACCTCTACTGGCTACCCAGAAAATATGAATGACAGCTTCCCACACATACACAATTACAGGGAGAGAGAGAGACAGAGACTAAGAGGTAAAAAAGCAAAGAGAAAGAGAACAGTAGGGTGCCAGTTAGTTACAGATGCAGAGACATAGACAAGCAGGAGTAAGAGATATAGAAATAGAGAATCAGAAAACAGGAGAGAATAGAGGAGAAGAGATACCAAATTGGTATGTAAGTGAGTAAATATGTAAAACAATTTAAAATATTTGCAAGGTTACATGCTCTCAGAACCATACCAACTGTGAAAATTAGGCAAGATCTGTAAGCCTCATACATACCTACTAGCACGAAATTGGACCTACTCAAAGAAGTGCAGGCTAGCAGAAGGAAAATGAAAGGCTGATCATTGGCTAACATCTCTTGGAGGGAGGGGTTCCACACCTGGAAAAGGATCTTGCAGAGGAAACAGAAAAAGGGATCAACCTGAAGGCAAAGAAGTCTGCTGTGAAATAGTAATCTATGTCTGGAAAGCATCAGTTGAGGACACAGCAGAGACATCCCAGGATGAGCTGATGGCTAAGTGAAAACAGTGTCAGGTATAATGTGAGGAGAATCTGAGAGGTCAGGCAGGACACACTACAAGATGTCAGCTTTGAGGCTAGGTAAAATGAGAAGCTGAAGCCTCTAGTCATGAGTCTGAGAATTTTCAGTGCTGGGAGATGTGGTGGCCACTGGGAGCAATTCATGTTCTTTCATTTGAACCCTCAAGCTGTGCAGGAGCAGTGACCTGGAGGAGAGTCTTCACAGAAGAATCCTCTAAATAAAGTTTTCCCTGAGCACGTCTGTAGAGGACTGATTTGATTACCTTAAATGACATGGGAAGCCACAACAGCTTGGGCAGTGCCATTCCCTAGACTTGTGTCCCAGACTGGATAAGAACAGAGAGCTCTCGAGGAGCACAAAAAAGAAAGCTTACATGCAAGCATTTGTTTCCCTCTGTTCTTGACTGTGGATATGACATGGGTAGCTGCTTTGCCCATGTGCCTTGGCTTCACTGTGGGGATGCAGTATATCCTGGAAGTGTCAAGTCACTGTGATGAAAATGAAACTAAAAAGGTTTTGTTTCAGATAATCACACTGACTGTAAAATAACCCAGGTGCAACAATGGAACATATCTGATGGTTCCCTTAGTCAGTCAAAATTTTCAAACTGGGCTCCCTCCCAACTCACATCAGTGGGACCACGGGCACAGTGCCTCACTTCCTCTGAATGTCTGATCTCCAGTCATAATGTAATAACTGCCTTCAGAGAGTTCTGTCCAGGGTCAGAGAGACCTGTCTCAGTGCATGCCATGTGTCAGATGACAGTAAAGAGGAGTTTCAGAGACCCTGCACATCCCTCCACTAAGGACCTTCCAGGAAGCTCATATTAAGAGGAAGCCTGTGATACTGTCCTTGCTTCCCTGGTGCCACCATTCCACTGAGAGAAAATCAGTGAACAGCATCCTTGCTGAAGCATGGGTGAAGAGCTAGGGAAGAGGGCACTCTGTAACAACTGGATACACAGATTCCTCACATTTAAGGAATAACCAGTGACAGGAACTGCCAGCACCTCTGCACGTGGCCCCTTCCCAAGCCCCAACTTGCAGAGGAATTCTAGGTCTAGGCATTTAAATGAATGACTTACATCACCCTTAATGGTGACAAACAGACACTGGAGACGTCTATGCTGTTTTTACCAGTCCTCCATACTACATTTGCTTGTGATGATGCTGATGAGGTCACATGACTTATTGTTGGTGTCATCCTATTTGGCAGAAACGAGGCCCTTGGCCTTCCAGCTGACCATATTCAGCAGCCTGTTATGGGAAAGCACCAAGACCTGCAAGAGAGAAGTAAGAGAATGGAATACCATGCATGAGGACAGAGTCCCCAGAACCTTGGTCATGATCCAGCCCATAGCTTCCTGATGTCCTGACACTGAACTGAAAATCTAGAGAAGAAAATGTGTGAACGGACCAGAGGATGAGCTCCTCACAAAGAGAGTCACAGGGGTTAAGTGCACAGAAGGAGAGGACAGCAGAGAGAGTGCACAGATGATAGAAAATTACAGGATATTCCCATGTTCCTAGAGAAGCATGCCAACACTATAGAAATGCCATTCAGAAAAGACTTAGCAACTGAAGATGGAAGTACAATAAACTGTCTTTCCAAGCTGATGACTGATCACAAAGTCTAGGATGCTGAGAAAAACAGAGCTGACTGTTCCCAGGGGCCCCATCTTGGGCTTTCTCTGGGCATTACAGAAATCTAGCTACTCAATGCACTGTGTTACTCGGGTTCCTCTTTGACCACAGTGAATACTTATTGAAAAGTAGGTGGAACCCAGAGGTCAAACAGTGTGGGAGAACTTTCCTGAAGTGGCAGGGAGGTCTGCTAACTGAGCAGTGAGTGTCAGCCTGTTCAAGGTAATCATTCGTACCTCAAGATGTTCAAAGAATGAAGAGGGATAAGCCCTGGAAGAAGATCCTGAAGAGTCCTTGCATGGCACATGCCACCCAGGGATCCCTCAGTCCCTATCAGCACTTAAGGGCTCTATCCATCTTAGAGCTACTACTAATTTGGGGCTGTGACTGAAGGAACATTGGGTAGTGAGTTGAAATCAAGCACATAGTGAGAAAGCAACATGAGACCTCTACATCTTTCTCACAGGGTTTTTTTTTCAAGTGTACACCCTGTCGTCTCTGAGACAGAATGCTCCATGTTGGATGTTGGAAGCTTATATTTTCACATATTGAACTAGATTTTTGGATCAGCAGCAGCATTAGCTACAACTACAGTTCAAAATGAGAGAATTCAAGAGGTTGTGCCTTTAGTGAAATATCAGGTTCTGACTTTCTTTTCAGAATGTCCTCAGCAGCCACAAACAGGGAAGGACTTGGTGCACAGCTTCTGGATTTGCCTGCAACCTGTGTTGCTCCTGTCAGGAAAGCCTCGGGATTGTTTACTGCTTACTGAAATTCAGAATCATAGCCACAGACATCGGAAGAGAACAGTGATTGAAGGTCAGACCACAGAGGATTCAGGTAGCTCTTCCTACCTGGACCACTCAGTGTCTTATTTTCAAAGTTAAGAATAATCCTGGACAGTGACAGGGTATTCCCAAGAAGACTGAGTGGTAGCATGTAAGAGAGAGCAGGCTAAAGTGCTGAGGGAAAATTGAGGTCCAGGAACCCTCATAGTGACAGTTTTCATCTGCAACCATTTCCTGCTTAGAAACTCAACATGCATGTGTGAAGAATGGTGGAGCCCCATCCAGGAACATGGCCTCTTGTTTCTGGGATTCTAACATTATCCCCCTATCAAGACTGCCTCCTCATTTTCTAACATTCCCATCACCATCCTAAAAGGAGGGTACCTTTCCGCCTTTTGGTATGTTGTGACACCCAACACTCTTAGGGATTGAGATCTGAGTGGAGAACACTATTTTACCAAGAGATGAATTACAATAAATTTCTGTTATAGTGTCCATACAAATCAGACCCTCACAGGCACTTGTCAGGTCCTGTCATTCATGATGGCTGCCTGTCCCATGGTGGCTCTCATGGCCCTCTGTCTCATGCCTACTTTCTTCCCTGGCTCACCCCAGCAGAGCTGTCTTCTCAGGGAGTGTGTTTCCCAACAACCTGTACTAGGCTGGAAGCTCTCAGTTTCATTACCATTTTTACCTGTTTTAATGTGGACTTACCTCACCATCTTTATGTTCCTGAATGCCTGGATTCTGCCAGAGTGTCAGCTCCATGTACAGAGCTTGTCCATCACACCAATGATCCTGGGATCCCGCACCTAGTGAGGACTTTGCACATCACCACCCTTATAGAATGGCAACTGACTGAAGCACAGATGAAACCACTTCACTGAGACATTCTATAAGCTGGGGTGACATCTCAGAGCCAATCTTCACCCCAACTCCTTGTGGATAAGAATGAAGTCCAGCCTCTGAAGGGAACAATGGCCTCCATGGTGCTATAGGATTACTGGAGCAGGCACAGATGAGGAAGTGAGGAATAGACTGCATGGCAAGAACTGGGAATCCAGCTCTGTCAGACATCCCATAGGTAGAGCACAATCCTAAAAAAATTCAGTGCAGTGTTCTGGGGGCATCCACTGACAGATTTGTAGAGGCCCTCCTTTAGGCTTGTCAAGTCTCTAGATTGAGAGGCAATGCTGAGAGTTATTCAGAAAGAGGTTGTTATGTTTTGGTGACAGGGCTGTCACTAGGGAGACACCAACATACAATGAAAGTCTGAAGAGACGATCAAAGGTTGCACCATGTAGCTTCCAGGTACAGCTGGACCTCCCGTCATTTTTGCATGCAGCTTTTCACTGTCAAATTTCTCCTTTCCTTACTGTCACCTCAGTGACAATAGCACCTTGTAAGGCCAGGCTGGGTGTGTCTTATGGAGACAGAGAAATTATCAGATGAGGATATCACATGATACCCTTTTGAAGAGTAGAGTATCCTGGTTAGAGGATAGTCTACCAGGACAGGTGCTTCTGCAGGAGATGGTGACACTACAGACTCTTTGTGTTTGAGCATTGTAAGCTCAGTTATAGATGATCAGAGTTGCAAATGTCTGTAGTCTTCTCTTTCCTAAGACTTGGAGAGTCCTGGAACACTGGATGATCAGGGAGTTCTGGGCAGGTTAAGAAGTCTGCAGGGACTTAAGTGTTCAAGCTTCCTGAGAAGACAAAGACAGCAGGGAAGAGGAGGGCTCCTTAGCTTTCCTGTCTGCAGGAATTCTGGAACAGTAGCAGTTGCCCTGGAGTGACTTGCACTGATGTGGGTTACGTTTGAGTATAGGAGGAGGTGAGCCTTAGGGCTCCTTTTGGTGTTACAGGACACCAGAAAACCTGTCATCTTACTTATCATTACTTTGGGCTCTTTTGGGTTGGTAGTGTATTCTGCTCTCAGGAAGGATTTTGGTACTGGCAGATAGCATGTTTTACAGTGATTCAGGCCTTAAAGGTCCCCTGTCATACTGGGCAACCTTCAAGAGGTCAGGATACTTGCATGCTCTGAGCCTCCCCTCCCTTCTAAAATTCTCCTCTCAGGAGGATTCTAGCACTAGCAGACAGCATGTCTCTCACAGTGATTCAAGCTTGAGAGGTTCCCTTTCAAATTGCATGTCTTTTAAGTGATCAGGATATATACATTATTTGCTAGCACCCCACCTTCTTTCCTAAATGGAGAAGCCCATGCATGCTGTTTTTCTCATTTGAGCCCCGATGTCCAGGGAGACAAGTCTATTTTGTTCTATGTGCACCAATACAGAGTGAGTGTACCCAGTACTTACCATTTTCTGTCAGTAGATATACGCATCCACCACAGAAACCTTCTGGATTCCTGGGTGTTGGTGTTGACTCAGATCCAGGAGTCATACTCCGCTCTCAAAACTTGAAGGTCCATTCCTTCAAGGCCTGAGGTTTTTTGTTTTTGGCAGCATTACAAGGTGACTCAAGTCCTCCTGTGTTTAGTGTCCCAATACTGAGAGCAGCACACTGTTGGGGCAGGTTGGGTGTGTTCATATGGAGGTATGGGAATCATCACATCAGTGTCAAGGGCAGAATGGCCTGGTCAGAGGATAGTCTATTGGCTTCAGTGCATCTGCAGTAGATAAGGACAGCACAGCTGCCCAGGACATCCTGCAGCTGGGACAAATCTTCCAGAGGCTGTCCATTCTGCATGTCCTTACAGACATATGAGGAAAGAGAATTTCAGTTCCTCTCTTCAACTATATTCCTTGAGTTGTGGAACAAGATTCAATTCTGGGCATGGGAAGGAAATGTTTTCACCTTGATAGGAGATAGGAATGACAGAAGGAAGAGAAACAAGGACCAGCTCATGAGTTCTATGAATATGCATGTTACTTGTTCTTGGGGTACAGGGATTGAAGCTATCGGCTGAGGTCTTCTTGCCTGTTTATCTGATGGTTTGGGCGACTACCAAAGAGGCACTGTTCTTTTGCATGGAATCTCTGTGGAGAATTCTGTACCACGGTGTATACACCTCATTAGTGGATTGGTTGCTGTTTTACTGGTTGTGTATACAGAACAAATGTGTGAGAATTCAATCTCTCCCTCATCTACAGATGCTGGTGTCCATTCTGGGCAGATGCTCCACACTGATACAGCAACCACAGAGCTCAGGCCTTGGTGTCCTTCTGAACTGCAGGGAGACTTTGAGGTTGCTCAGCATTGACCATTATCCCTCAGCATGTACCAGATCATCACGTTGGATTCCCTCTGGACACTGACAGCCTCACCTCTTTTCTGCATACCTTGTTCAGGTAGGAGAATTTTACTTTGTGTTTCTATTCAGTGCTGTTATCTTGAGATGTTACCTTCAGCAACAAGGAACCACTGCGCTCATAGTCAGGGATCCATGTCCTTCCCAGCTTCACAGGCACAAGCTTCTGTAGCACAGCACCCTCATCTGTAGAGGAGAAGCTGAAAAACAGAAAGGCATTAGATGCAATGCGAACTTAAGCCCAGGTGCCATGGCAATGGCAGGGTCACCTTCTCTGAGAACCTCTTACTGAATGAAAGACCTAAACTGGGTAGATGACAACTAGGATAAGAAGCAAAGTGCTCAGGAGGGAAGGCCACTGGAGCAAGTGTGGAGATGGGAGAAGCTATGCACCATTTTCCTTTTAGTGAATGACTAAAAAGTGCACTTGAGACATGCCGTGGGCATTAAGAATCACCAAGGCACGGCCTGGAGAGATGGCTCAGTGGTTAAGAGCACTGACTGCTCTTTCAGAGGTCCTGAGTTCAACTCCCAGCAACCACATAGTGGCTCACAACCATCTGTAATGGGATCTGACACCCTCTTCGGGTGTGTCTGAAGACAGTGACAGTGTACTCATATACATAAAGTAAATAAATAAACCTTTAAAAAATCTTGTTGAGGCCATAGACTATTGGACTTTATCATGTTGCAGGTCAGGAAGCTAATGGAACACCATGTCCTTTAGTTTGGTGAGAGTAAAGAGCTCACATGTGCCATTGGGCTTTGTCTCACGATGACTCTGGCATAGGGAAAGTCCAGAACCTCTATTCACTGTGTGAACTGTGGTTCCAGAGTGACTCAAGTAATCATCCTCTGTGTATGAAGACAGTAGCATTGAATCCCAGATACTTAATATATGTGGATAAACTGATGGGGCGGTGAGCTGCTGAGAGACCTTATAGATGCATGAGTGAAAATATGACAGGAGAGAAAGTCATGTCATCTACTGTTCCTGGAGTACACCCTCAAGTATCTGGCTCCCCTTCCCAGGTTGGATACTTTTTTGACACTTTGGTCAAGCTGAAGTCATTCGGGATGAAAATATCCTGTTGAGAATATGTCCTTATCGGATTTACAGTGAGTCTATAGGACATTTTCATTATTAGTGCCTGACTGTGTCTGTTTAGGCCAGTCTGGGTGGTAGCACAGCTGGGAGTAAGGAACATGCCAAGGAAATCCTGGTGGAGAAGCCATTAAAGAGCACCCTTCATGGCCTCTATTGTTATTTGTGCCTCTAAATTCCTTAAGTTACTATTTTTGACTTGCCTCAGGGACAGTTATGCACATGTTTTTCAAGCTAGAACACACATTTGTACACAAACAAGCAGGACCTACTGCTCTCTGTGTTCATGGCAATCATGAAGAGGGAATGGCCTTGATGGACCCCCGTTGTGATGTCAGAAGGCACCATCATGTCCAGGGATTCAGGCTGGCAGCATGTCACATGGCTTCCCCTATGACCTTCTGTGCCTTCTATTCTTCCCTCCCAGGCTCTGAACTGCTGTAGCCCTCACAGAAGTGTCTCTTGTGATTCCCTGAACTACCATGCATTCTCTCTGGTAACTTCCCATGATAGGTGTTTTCATGTAGACCTACACCACCATTTTTGTCTTCCTGATTTTCCTGGACTCTGCCAGCATGTCTGTTGCTTGGAAACAGGTCCATCTTCAGGCCTAAAGATCCCTGGATCGAGCACATAGTGAAGGCTTGGCACACAGCACACGGTTAGTGAATGTCTTCTGACTGGGTAACTGATCACAGCCTGACACAGAGTCAGCCTAGAACATGGGATTGAATCTCAGATCTTGATTTCACACTGGATGACTGGTTCCACTTAAATAAGAATGAAGTGGGGCCTATGAGAGAAGACTTAGCTCTAGCAATGAACTGGAACACAGATGGTAGACGGAGCACATGGACAGGCCCAGCCCAGAAAGCACAGAGCAAGCTAGATGCCTAGGACACTGAGCCCTACCATGCCAAACAGCCCACATTCTGGGAACAAAATTCCAAGGAAATTAAGTGACAGGTCACAAGGCTACCCTCTGGAAAATCAGAAGACACCTTCCTCCAGGCTCTTCAGAAATGGAAGACTGAGGCTCAGAAATGTGGTGAATGCTTAGGAACCATTCTTGTTTCTCAGGCATGGAAGCCTTTGAGGTTCACTCACAAGTTTGGCAGGTTTCTTGGGCTCAGTGAAACAGATGTGTTGTGTGCCTGCTCCCACACTTCCCACAGGAAATCAGGACACCTAGGCTGAGTGATCTCCGCGATGGAAGAAGCACTATGTGTCTCTCTGTGTTCTCTAAACCTCAGTGTGTGGTCCTTCAGCCCAGCACACAGACTCACCACACTGTCCCAGTAGACAGAAGCCTGGACTTTCTTAAACTGCAGCACTTTAAGAATGTGGTGCTGGATCACATTCTGGAGGCAACTAGATCTCCCACACCTGAAGCCCACTTTCTATGTCCCCCAAGCCTCCTTCTGTCAGCTGCATACAATGTAACAAGCCTCCCAGGGTGGTCTCTCAGGAAGATAGCTAGTTGAGAGGCTGGTTGAGTTTTAATTTAGAGTGATACCTAAGGGAGCTTGGTTAGTATGAGAGGCCATGAAGGCACATCCTATGTATGCACAAGGGTGGGATGCTGACATGGTGTCACTCAGCATGTTCTGTGCCTGCACAGGAGCTGCCCAAGACAACACATGGGCTGAATGCATAGGTAAAGTGTGAAGAACAGAGCTGTGGAAGGACACTTCCCATCTCTGCTCCTTCCTTGCTTTTATGGGTGCTGTATGCCCAGGCTATGAATGCTACTATGGAGATTCTGGTAGAATACTGCGAACCATATCCTCACTAAAGGGCTTGCAGGATACACAGGAACTGAGTATCCAGCTCAGCTTCCCCAGGAAGCCATCCAAGCATCAATGTCAGACTTCACAGGGCTCAGCACACTCTGCCTGTCCAATAGAATTGTAGCGAGGCATTGAAATGGTTCCTTTGCGCTTTGATCATGGTCATTCTGCCAGACACTAGGTCCCCAAGCAGAGTCTCGATCTGAATACATTTCTCATAAACAACAGCTCCACAAGCCCCCTTTCACCCAGGCTGTACCCACAGTCTCTTGCTAATTACTGCTAGTTGGGTTGTATCAGATACCACCTAGGCATTCTCCAACAGGATTTCTTCCTGAGGTGGTAAGCCAAGGATCAGGGTTTAATCCAGCTGGAATAGAAATACATCTGACGATCCCAAGAGACCCCAGAAACGTACACTTCTCTGATTTTTCCAGCAGGGAGACATGAATAAAGACATAGAAAGTAAATTACAAAGCAGAGATGCCTCCTCCCATACCTGCTTACCCTTTACTGTGTTCTGCCTCCTGCCTCTCTCAGGGGAGCCACTTTTTTGGAGGATGTTTTCGGGGTCTTTGTCTTTTGAGCACAGGGGAAGCAACAGAGTCTTGATAGGCCTGCTCTGATTTTCCTGGTGAGTCTCTTGAAGCACCCAGGCTTCTTAGGAGGAGATGTTTGTATATGAGAGTGTTGCTCAGGTGGCACAGGCAATTCCTCCTCCAGTATGTTGTTGCAGACACTGGGGGCCGCCACAGATCCGTTATGGAGGGCACAGGTGGAAGTGCTGCTGGTCTTTTTCTCTGGACAATGTAGAGCAACTGGAAGCATGGAGACACTTGTGGCCACGTCCTGTCCCGATGGTGTCAGGGCAACAGGCCCATGCATTTCTGAGGGCTGTATGTGGAGGAGACTAAAGTTGGACTCACTGGTCCTTTTCTTCAAGGGAAGACCAGAGATAGAGGGATCAGCTGGTGAAGGGGGTGGTGTAGGGCACCGATCCATAGTCTCAACTGAAGTTGTAAATGCATGCTCTTGCCCCTTGTCTGCCTGTGCTTTTAGAATCAAATACGCCCCCATGGATTCATTGTACTTTCTCTTGTCCAGGGATTCTATAATCTCATTGGCATCAAATCCCATGCCACAGAGCCTGTCTATGATGTTATAATCTGGATCGGTCTCAGTCGGGATGTCTACCTCACACTTCACCACCCAGGGATGGTTTTCAATTCTCTCAGTGGACGGCCTCATCTCTGGGGCAACTGTGAGCAATTGGTGGATTAAGTTTTCCAGCTGCCCAGAGACGTGAGATGGAATGTCATAGGTCCCTGTTGTGATGTTTTCGTCCATCTCCTTCATGGTGTTTCCTCTGAAGGGGTAGTGCCCAATGTTAATGAAAAATAGTACCACGCCCAAGCTCCACACATCAGCCTTTTTCCCATCAAATGGCACCCTTAGTACAATCTCCGGTGCGAAACAGCTTTTGGTCCCACACTGCCGTTTCAGTAATGTGCCAGATCTGCACGTGACGGCCAGACCAAAGTCTATCAGCTTTACATTACCGTCCTCATCCCTTAGTATATTCTGCGGCTTGATGTCATGATGCACAAGATCCAGGCTGTGGCAGTACTTTACAGCTGACACTACCTGCCCGAATATTTTCTTTGCCTCCTCCTCCTGCATCGGGCCATCCTCCTTTATGATTTCATACAAGCTTCCTCCTGGAATATATTCGGTGATAAGGTTAACGTGCCTTGATGTTACCAGTACCTGGTAGAGGCAGATAATGTTGGGATGGTGCAGTGTCTCCAATGCTGATATTTCGGCATGTATCCCCCTGATGTTCTTCTTGCAAATCTCTACCGTTTTTATGGCAACCAGCGCCTCGGTTTTCAGGTGCGAGGCCAGTTTCACAGTGCCAAAGGAACCTTGGCCAAGAGTAAAAAGCACTCTGTAATGACTTTCCATATTCTTCTTTTTGGAGTTGCTGGCCACGAGGGTAAGTGTTCTCTGTGCTCTGGTGCACACAGGATGTGAGGTCCAACAACCCAAAAATTGACAAACTAGATATGTATTGGAGGAGTCCCTCCCACAGGTCACCAATATCAGCTCCCTGCTCTGTATGGACAAATACAACAGTCCAGTCCACAGTCTTATGCAGAGGGCCCTCATTCTTCCATCACAGTAGCTCTTTGTGAGGTCAGAGCACAAAATGCTCAGAGCAGTGAAGGTTATTTAGCAATTACAGGCAGCAGAGTATCTCAGTGGCCTTTGTAGCTGGATGTTGATTATGTCAAACCATCCATCTGGCCTTTTAAGGAAGAGGTTCATTTTGGACAAGTGTTCTGCAGAGAGCGGCCAAGTCATCACAAAATGTAACTGGGAGCTTTTCTACCCAGCCTCTTTGTTCCCAGAATAGGACTCTAGACCTATTCATAAAAAGATGCCTAGGCCATAAGCTTTGGCTGATTCTCCAACCAGCTTGTAATTCATACAACCTGTTTATTCTAGTCTGTGTCTGACACATGGATGGTTGTCTCTCCTAAGATTCATGTTTCTGTCTTCCTCAGAGTTCAAGGTCAATCTGTAGGTCTTCACTGTTTCTCTGAGTTCTCTCTCTCTCTCTCTCTCTCTCTCTCTCTCTCTCTCTGTCTCTGCCTGATGTTCCACCCTTTATTTCCTCCCTTGCTTAGCTGGCCATCAGCTTTTTATTGACAGGTGATGCTTATACACAGTACCAAAGAAATTCCCTTTATATATCATCTCCCCCCACCCTGCCCATAGTCCAACTAAATGCCCATCTCTAACATTAGTAAACTGCAATGCAGAGGAACAACTGTGAAAACCAGCAGTCAGAATTACATTCACAGTGTTCATTCTCTCTTGTATTGGGCCACATTGGAAAAAAAGTACTCTACAATCACAACTATCTTGGTGATTGGGTTTGAGTTTCTATACTTAAATCATGTTCTTTCAAAATATGAATTTCTAGAGAATTTGAGAGAAAAGATTCATTTTAAAAGGAAGGGTGATATGTAGGAGGAGCTAAGGTGGGAGGAGTACTGAGAGGAAGAGAAGGAGTAAGAAGAGGAGGAGAAGAAGGAGAGGAGAAGCTAGGTGATGAAAGACAGAAAGAGGGGGAAGACAGGGAGGCAGATGTTAATGTATCTCCACCAGTCAAAGATAGTTGATATATCTAGGTTGGGTAGTGGGTTACACCTCTGATTGAGCAATACCAAACTTATAAAGCCCATGATTAACATTTTTTAAAAAATGTATATCTGCAAAAAGAAAGAGGGGGCAGAGGATAGGGGTTTTCTAAAGGGGGGAATGGGGAAAGGGGATGGCATCTGAAGTATA
Organism: Arvicanthis niloticus; assembly: GCF_011762505.2. Lineage (NCBI taxonomy): Eukaryota > Metazoa > Chordata > Mammalia > Rodentia > Muridae > Arvicanthis > Arvicanthis niloticus. Next base: position 51,308,705 of record NC_047678.1, read on the forward strand.
AATAAAATATCTAATAAAAAAGGAAAAAAAAAGAAAAAAGGAAACAAAAAGGAATATCTACCATGTTGCTTTTATTATGTTTAGATATGTGCCTTGAATTCCTGATCACTCCAAGACTTTTAACATGAAGGGGTGTTGGATTTTCTTAAAGGCTTTTTCAGCATTTAATGAGACAAATCTTGTGATTTTTTTTCTTTGAGTTTGTTTATATACTGGATTACATTGATGGATTGTGTCATATATTGAACCACCTCTGAATCCCTAGGGTGAAGTCTACTTGATGATGGTGAATGATCTTTTTGATGTGTTCTTGGATTTGGTTATGAGAATTTTATTGAGTGTTTTACATTATTATTCATTAGCAAAATTTGTCTGAAGTTCTCTTTCTTTTTTCCTTTTTTATTATTTATTTTATTTATTTACATTTCAGATGTCTTCCCCTTTCCCCCTTTCCCCATTTCCCTTCCCTAGACCCCCTATCCCATCCCTCTCTTCCCTTTTACTTTTATGCCATTTTAATTCCATGCATGCATTAAGGTCAGTTCTAGGTTGAGGATCTAGCAATACGATAGATGCAAATATTCAAGGAACAAGCAAGACAATACTCACAAATAGCTAAAGAACAAGCAAGGCATTAAACACAATTACATGAACACTCTTGTGATCACTGTTTCTAAGGGCTTATCAGGATGGCCAAAATATCTGAGCCACCTTCCCTGTCCTAGCCCAAAGTCATTTTCATGTCTGAAGCCTACTTCCTTGTTCTAGCCTAAGATTTAGATTCCTGCCTGAAATTACTTCTTTGTTTTAGCCTAATGTCACACACCTGCCTGAAGCCTAATTCCTTGTCCCTGGCCAATGTCATATTTCTGCCAAGCAGCCCATTTCCTTGTTCTTGGCCCATATCAGAGTCTTACAAAGCAGCCCCAAAGGCTGTCCACATCTCCTCCTGTTTTATTTCATTAACAAGACTGAACCTGTCTTAGGTCATTCTGACAAGAATGCCTTCCTTACCCATCAGGGAATATGTGTTATTCAAAGCAATGCACTTCTGTCTTAGGTTGGTAAGGCTCTGTGCAGAATCTTACCCATCCTTGGCTTGCCAGCCTGTCAATTTAATAACTCTTTCTTAGGGTCCATTTTCAGGTTCAAGCCATATACTTTGGCTGCCAACATGTTGATATTGTTAAAGACAAGCATTAATATGATGGGCAGGAATAAAAGTATTCCAAGGACCAAAAGGGCTAGCATGATCAAGCTATATATGCCATTCTTGAAGCTTGACCAAAATAGAAATACTGACCTCAGGCCATGGGAAATTTTATTTGCAGTATCTACCACATTGACACTCAGCACAGCAGCATTCTTGAAATCCATAATCTCACTATATAAAGTTAAAACATCCAGAGAGGTGTTAGAATTATGCCAAATACAATGCAAGTGTCTTGAAACATCTTCCTAATTGTAATGATTACCACTGTCAATTTTAGAACTAACATGAATCCAATGGTATTTGGCATGACACTCGAGAATGTCTCCTTACCCTAAATTCTGAAACTCCTTTTAACAATTTGAATAGGATAAAGAGCATCAGTCCATTCATCTAAATACCTATCTATATTGTCTTGTATATTCAATACATTAGTAACCTTTTTTGCTAAGTGACTAACAAAAGTAGGTTTCTTAACTTCTTGTGTCACAGCAACTGCAGAAGCAGTGTTGCTAACAATTAATGTAATTAAAGTTGTTATACCACCAATAATCAAGCCCACCACCCTCTTGCTTCTGCTTTAAGCCTGACTCATTTCTTTCAGTACTTGCAACCTATTTTAAGAATACCAACTGCATTGGTATTGGTACAGAAAAAGGAAAAGATAAATGGGATAGAACTGAAGTTCCAAAGTTGCACTCTACAAATCCCTGAGTTGTATGGGATGAAAAGTTTAATGAACTGCATGGTATTGGTACAGAGACAGGCAGGAAGACAAATGGAATAGGATTGAAGACCCAGAAATGAGCCCACGCACCTATGGTCACTTGATATTTGACAAAGAAGCAAAACTATCCTGTGGAAAAAAGGACAGCATTTTCAACAAATGGTGCTGGTTCAACTGGAGGTCAGCATGTAGAAGAATGCAAATTGATACTTTCTTATCTCTCTGTACAAAGGTCAAGTCCAAGTGGATCAAAGACCTCCACATAAACCCAGATACACTGAAACTAATACAAGAGAAAGTGGAGAAGAGCCTTAAATACATGGGTATAGAGGGAAAGTTCCTGAACAGAACACCAATGGCTTATATGCTCTAAGATCAAGAATTGACAAATGGGACCTCATAAATTGCCAAGATTCTGTAAGGCAAAGGACACTGTCAATAGGACAAAATGTCAGCCAACAGATTGGGAAAAGATCTTTACCAATCCTACATCCAATAGAGAAATACATAGAGACAAATTATATGGCAGAGACTGAAGAAGGAGCCATCTGAGACTGCCCCACCTGGGGATCCATTCCCTGTGCAATCACCAAGGGCAGACACTGTTGTGGATGCCAGGAATTGCACGCTGACAGGAGCCTGATATAGCTGTCTCCTGAGAGGCTCTGCCAGAGCCTGACATATATACAGAGGAAGATGCTCATAGCCAACTATTGAACTCATCAAGGAGACCCCAGTGGAGGAGTTTAGTGAGAGGACTGAAGCTGGGCGGTGGTGGCACATGCCTTTAATCCCAGAACTTGGGAGGCAGAGGCAGGCGGATTTCTGAGTTCGAGGCCAGCCTGGTCTACAGAGTGAGTTCTAGGACAGCCAGGACTACACAGAGAAACCCTGTCTCAAAAAAAAAAAAAAACAATCCCCCCCCAAAAAAAGAAAGAGAGAGAGAGAGAGAGAGAGAGAGAGAGAGAGAGAGAGAGAGAGAGAGAACTGAAGGAACTGAAGGGTTTGTGGCCCAATGGGAAGTGCAGTAATACCAAACAAGCAGAGCTCTCAGGAACCAGTGAGAGAGGAGGCCCTTGGTTCTATAAAGGCTGGATGCCTCAGTGTGGAAGAATTCAAGGGTAAGGAGGGGGGAGTGGATGGATGGGTGGGGGCATACTCTCACTGAAGCAGGAGGAAGAGGAATGGGATAGGGGACTTCTGGGAGGGGAATGGGGAAAGAAGACAACATCTAAAATATGAATAAATAAAATATCCAATAAAAAGACTATAAAAAAGAATTGTTATTTCAATCAGTTATGACAAGTGTATGATATTCCTAGGATTTAAGCCAGGGAACATTGCCATTTCAAAGAGAATCTATTTTGTCTCTCTGGTGTCTGACTTTTGTGCAGAGTAGGGTGTCTATTTGTCTGTGATAAGCTAGTTTTACAGGCTCAGGCATGTCCTTATCTCTTTAGGGCTGCTGAGTGTGGATGGGCTTTGTACAGGGTTTCTTTTCCCTTTATGTATCGTGGGATTAAGCCCTCAGCTTTTGCTCTGAGACCAGAGGAAAAAGCATTTGCAATTAGGACTCAGAAGGTGACAGATGAGTGGATTCCCAGTGACACCCCTTCCTGGTTTACAAAGGCTACCATTCTCTGGGTCCTCATAGGACAGGGACTTTTTTCTACCTGCACTTTAGTGCATGCTAAAGTTCTACTCAAGTGACAAAATCTGTCCCTGCCTACCTACAGGAGGCCTGCCTCTAAACACTATCCCCAGATGTGAGGGCCTTACCATTTCAATCTAGAGAAGATTCAAGAATGAAACTCTTTTGACCTGCAGGCTGTAAAAGAACCCTGAAAAACCACCCTTCATTTTCTCCTCTGCCTCTTCTTAGCTCCTCTCAGTTTGCAACCAGGTTATTGCCCAAATGGCAGGGGCACTGCTCCAGGAAGTTTGCTGAAGCTCACACAAGGGACAGCCACCAAAGAACACCGAGTGGCAGGGACCTACCCAGGGCTCTTATTCAGAGGACAACAGAAGAAAATGAAAAGCATGGAGACACGTTTGCCCCATGCCATGTCTTCAGGCAGGTGCTGTTCTAAGCACAGGGGCCTGAACAGACATGTACAAGATTAATACTTCTTCCTTTATGGGGAAAAACTGAAGGAGAAAAAATTATGGGGCACAGAAAAGGTTCATGGGCAGGGTCCATGTATTTGCAGAGATCCTGCAGACAAGCCCAAGTTTATAGCAAGGTCTTTTAATATGACCTATGTCCCTTTTATTTCTCAGTCTCTCTCTTCTGCACTCATGATATGTTTGTCATTCCAAAGTCACAAAACACAGAAGGCTAAGATGGTGTGGCCTGAGTAGGTCTCACTTGGAATAGTCTGTGAACTTTGCACACTCATATGGGTATGAGTACATATGGGTTTCAAGCTTCCCAGAGATGGGACCTGAAACTTTGTCAATCCCTATTAGGATGTGGTCATGCAGCTCACCTTGAGTGTTCTGTCTGAAGAGGAGATGCCCTGTGCTCTTATCTCAGAGAGCATCCTGTCCAGACTCCACCCAACATTACCATTGTATGACTCCCTCAGAACAGGTTCTGGGGCACTGAGGGCTCAGGTCTGCTATGTCCTGCTCTAGGTTTGATTGCAAGACCAAACTCAATGACTTTACATTGCCTTTTGCATCTAAACAGGTGTTCAATTTTTAGCTGTTGTGTTGGGATTGTTTGGTACCAAACTCAATGACTTTACATTGCCATTGGCATCTAAACAAGTGTTTAGTTACTCATCCATGTGTTGGGATTGTTTGGTCTTGTTTGGGACAGTATTTGATTGCTGTTATGGTCTATTCAGATTGTTTCTGGGCATATTCTTTTGGGGGATACCAACATTCCTCTGTCAAGAGTTATATTCAGGTATTAAATAAATGGAGATGTCATCATGACATGGAACTTAAAAATTGTAATTCATATGCTGTTACTTTTGGGGAACAGCAATATCAAAACAAATGTAGTACAGATGGTTCTCTGAGATTTCCAACATAGTACTATTATGCTTCTATGTCCTTTCAAGGTCAAGGTAAGCTAATTTTACAGAGTCAAGCCCACAGAACTATAGGGAAAAGCACCATAAACTGAATCCTGGGTTTTCCTTTCTGAAAAGGCTGGCCATGAAGTGAGTTTGAGTACCATCCTTAACCTCTGATGACAGACAGGTCCAGGGAAAATCTCAACACATGGACTAGAAATTAAACCAAGATAGGTTCAGAGGAGTCCTTTCGTTCCAACAAAAGTAAAAGAAAAATATGCTCCCTGGACTATAGGGACAAAACCCCAACCGAGACCTCAGACTTACTCACATAGTATTTCTATTTTACCTATAATCCCATCACAAATGTTCCATGTGAAGGAGGGAGTGAAGAGTGCCCATCTCTACATAAACCACAGTGGCTGTCTCCACTTTTGCCTTCAGGGCTTTTTTTCTTCCTTGTGATAATACTAAGAATCTATGTAGACTTTTGAAGGAGAATGGTCCCCATAGGCTCATTTACTTCAATGCTTTGCTCCTAGGTGGTACATCTGTTTAGGAAGGATTAGGCAGTGTGGTCTTGGGAAGAGCTGTGTTCCTGGGGCTGGGTTTGCAGGTTTCAAAAGCCCAGGCCATTCCCTATGACTCATTCCCACTCTGCCTCCCACTTGGGGACCAAGTGAGCTCTCAGCACTCCCCTTGCAATGTCTTTGCTGTGCCACAGTAGACTCTCAGTCTGTAAATATGAGTGTGAAGTACACATTCACTTTTATAAGTTTGCTGTCTTGGTCATGGTGTCTTATAGCAGAAAAGTAAGGAAAATGCAGACTTTAGTAGCTGTCACTTCAGTGGATCAAATAGACTGACATTTACTCATTCACAAGTCAAAAACTATCAATACTTCAGTGGCCACTGCTGTTGAGTTAATTCTATTATTCAGAGCTGGTAAAAAGTAGGTTTGTTTGACAGAGATAATCCATAGACCTATACACTAGGGATGCCTATGACCCAAAATACTGAGCAGTATGGCCTGATATCCAGTTACCAGAAGCTCCAGAAATGCACTTTTTACAAACTGAAGCCAGGTCTGGGTCAGGTATTTTGAGATCAGCTGTCCTTGAGTCAACCCTTTTGTAAGTGACTCCACATGCATCCTTCAACAAGGAGCTCCCGTAAACCCACTGGCTGAATCAGCTAGACTAGGGTAGAATAAACCTGTGGTCTGATGTTGACATCATATCTTTGTTACACAGATATCTGTTCATGTCTACTCAAGGAATCCCACCCAATACACAGATAAGAAAGGCAGTATGGCAGCAGTATTGCTCCTTACTCTGTGTTCAGAGCTGCTGCCCAGCTGTGCCATTGGTAGACAGAGATTCCAGTTAGTATGTACTCAGATCCTCACCCTAGTTTCAAAGGACCCATGACAGGGCACGAGGATCGGTTAAATAGCCCATTGCCAATGGGCCTCTGGTGAGCTCCTCTCCTACAGAATAAAGCTGGACAAACTGTTTAAGAAAGTCTATACCCTCCCATATTCCCCATCCTGAGGCCCCACCTACTTTTTCACTCTTGTCATGTGTTCAGGTTGGGATCAGGCTCCATTCTGATGGAGTTCCATGCCTAGGGTTCAGGAAACCCTGACCGGAGAGTTCACTGGGCTGACTTTCAGGCACAGCTACTAGTCAGCATTGGACTAATCAGGGTTGTACACAGCATGAATGGCAGGAGCAGGCCTGGCTGTTATAGCAACACTTCCCTCAGGCCTTTGTCTCACCCATGGCTAGCTCACCTCACCCTCTATCCCACAACAGACACAGTCTTGTCTAGGCAAGGATTTTGAAGTCTCTAGGCCCACTCTTCCCCATATGCTGATTACACTTGGTGAGGACTGGGAGGATGAAGGTGAGGAGACCAACATGAGGGTGCTCAGTAAGGCTGAATGCCCTGGTGTGGGGGAATTCGAGGGCAGGAAGGTGGGAGTGGGTAGGTGGGTGGAGGCCTAAACTCATAGAGGCAAGAGCAGGAGGTATAGGATAGGGGGTTCTGTTTGGAGGGAAAAGGGGAAAGTGGATAACATCTAAAATGTAAATAAAATATCCAATAAAAAATTTAAAAAATAGAATGAGCACTTCTCTCAAAGGGTCATTCTAAAGTTGACCAACATGGAGGGTTCCTTCATATTTGGTGGGATAGTCATGAGCATGATAAAGGAAGCCTCTGAGCTGAAGGTTTGGGAGGAGGGAGGACGAGAAGGACAGGGAGGAATGAGAGAGAGAATGTGCAAACAGAGACATTGAGAGGTGGGTGGGTTAGGTTCATTCCTTAGGTTCAACACACTTTACTTACCCCTATCTCTGTTAATGAACAAATTATGCCTTAATTTTTTGTTTAAAAAAAAAAACACAGTGGTTGTGATACAGCTTAAAGGAAATGACCTCTTTGTCCACATTTCTGAGGAAAGGCAGCCTTTTGGTCCAGCTCCCATGCATACTTTAAATTTCTCAGTGCACACAATATGGCTCCATTCCTGCCATCTCAGCATTGGTTCTTTCCAATGGACTGCTCGTATGTCAGTGGAGATGTAGAAACTTAAGATTAAAAAGAATCTCTGATTTCAGTTTTAATTCAAACATTAACTTCCCCCAGGGACACTGAAAGATATAGAAAACTTAGGAAAAATATAAAAAGTTTTTGTGACCCCCTAGACCTGAGAAAAGAATGCAGGTTCACTAGTCCCAAGGAAGTGGAACTGAATGTAAGATATCAGGCCTTCACTGCCTTGGGATACATTCCGGAAGGTGTACATTATCCCTGAGTCAGAGGACACTTGCTGGATTAACATTCCTCAGACCTCAGGGAAGAGAACCCACCTGTGGGTGGGGAAGGCCCAAAGCAGGAAGACACATTCCTGACCACAAAGAAAGATGCAAGTCATCTGGGTGGTCCCAGGAACTAGCTGACCCCAAGATAAACGGTTGGACAAGGTTACATCCTTACAAAAGATAAGTGTATAAGATGTTTTCCACATGACCCAGACTAAATTTGGGTTGGGACATTTTAAGACTTTCTACTGTTTTTGTGTTATATTTCCTTGGTAAAACCCTCACCTCCTTGGTTTGTGGTTCTGCCCTATATAAGACCTCCACTCCCAGCCAATGAGGCTGACACCACTCTGCCCCTGCGTGGGTCACGGGTCTCAGCCTCAGTCGACTGACCCTGAAATATACCTCTTGCTCTTGCATCAAGAATGGTGTCTTGTGAGATATTGGGTGGCCATGAATTTCTGGGGCTTGAGGGAGGTCCTCCCTTCCTGGGGGGGGGGGGTCTTACAACAAATCCCTGGAAGAACACATTCCAAAGAGTTAAACACACATTCCAGCAGAAGGCCCAAGATAAGAAGTAATCAGGAAGCTAAGCCCCTTAAGGTAATAAACCTGGGCAAACAGAAGCCACTTAGATAACACCCATTGTGACCAGAGATCTATCTTAAAGGGAGAGGCTATATTAACGAGCTTTTCACTTGAGATATGGCACTGAGGAACTTGAAGAGGAATTTTCCTTGGCAGTGGGAGCTGAAACTAGGAAGAAGTGGGTGCTGAAAGGGCCATTCAAACTCAAGGTTTGTGTTAACAAAATGTAACACATTGTCAAGATTGTGGCTCCATGTGTCCTTCCTGTAGGATGAGAGCCTTCAGACTGTGTACTTGGTGAGGTTCCTGTACTGCCCTGAAATCCAGGCTAGCTTGCAGTTCTCATGTACAGGATTTCCCTGTCTGCCCTCAGCCCAGGTTGCTGGATTTCCCAGAGACATTCTCCCCCTCTGTGTACATCACTCCAGGAACTCTCCTTTTCAGTCTTGGTAGTTAGTTCTCCCTTATACCCAGGTGAGCTTGAGCAAGCAGAGCTCTACACACCTGTGTTAAAGCAAACTTTTCATCTGTACCTAAGGTTACTCCTTAACACGCCAAGCCTTTTCTGTTGGAGACTCAGCTCATGGCTGCTGCTAGACGAGGGCTCCACCAGTGAGCTGTGTGCCCAGCCTGCACTTTCTTAATGTAATATCTGTAGCATCAGTGGCCAGTCCCTACATTCTGAGTTAAGGTTGGTGAGAGATCAAATCAAACAATGAAAACAGTCCATCAATTATTTCCAGCACAGTAGTTCTTTCCCAGAAGCCTGCCAGAGCACACTGGTTCTCTCAAGAAGTCAGCTGAGGGGGCACATCATCATTTGAGGCAAAACTTAGTTTTGCAAAAGTAAAAGTTGCTAATTATTAATAATCTTTACTCCCCTTGATTCTTTGTTATTCTGGGGCCAGAAACCTATGGCTTCAGGCAAATTAATACCTATTGCTTAACAGTGGGCATTAGTGTATGGGTGAAATAAGTTAAAGAATTTATTACTAGTGCTTTCTTCTCTGGGCAGTTAGCCAGGAGCCCTTCACTGCCTAGGCTAGTTAACACTTTGTTAACTAGAGAGGAATGAAAGAAAACATAATTAAATTTTGTACACAGGCAAATACACACAGACACATGTACATTCATACACACACATTCTATCCCAGCAATCTGTCTCAAGTCCACAAGCATTCACATGTTTTCATGTATATACACATACCTACATATGTACATATAAACAGACAGACATATATTTGTATGGATGGAGGGATGGAGGGATGGAGGGATAAAGGGATGGAGGGATGAAGGGATAGAGGGATGGAGGGATGGAGGGATGGAGGGATGGAGGGATAAAGGGATGGAGGGATGGAGGGATAAAGGAATGGAGGGATGGAGGGATTTAGTAAAGCTCCCCAATCCAGCCCCACCATCTTTATTTCTTTTCTCTGGCCTTTTCATAGACAAAGAAATCATAGAAAACTTTTGCACAAAATGGGAGTTACAAAAGGATGTTGCTATTATGTTCAAAGCTGTGTTTTATTCTGTAGGAGCATTAAATATTCAAAGCAACACTTCACAAGGTCTTGCATCCTCATATTGCACACCAGTGGCTTCATTGTTAATGTGAACTAGAATGGTTTTCCTTGATCACAAACCTGTCCCAAGACTATTTGTCCTCTTTTGTGGGTAAGTATGGAGCTCACTGTATTTCTTACTTTACAGCCTTTACTCACTATTATGAGGAATGGACACATTCTCTTCTTGATTATATATCTCTACCAAACCACCTAAAACCATCTGTTGGATCTTCTTTTTAAGATCAAATCAGGAATTCAATAAAGTCATTAATTCACTTAAACACCATTTATTCATGAAAGTTCTTTTTTATGTTGATCTGCAGGAAGTCTACTTAATAGGGCAGGCTAATGCCCAGGGATTATTACAGTAATTCAGTTATGACAGGAAAGGCTTAGCACTTGCAAAAAGCCATCCTGAGATGAAGTCTCTTTGACACCTTGCCTCTCACAGCTCAGCCTGCCACCACACCTCCAGTGGCTTGTCTGTGTGACAAGAGTGAAATCATGGATGCCAACTCCTGAGATGAGTGCTTCAAGGAAGTGTGTCTCCTGAAGAGCCCTGGCAGCCCCTGAAAAGAATGTGTTCCAGATTTGTTCTTGCTATGAACTGAGGGAAGGTTCTGTACCATACCTTTTGTATTACTGATCTTTTCATGGAAATACTCAGTTTGGAGAACAGGGTATAATTGAAGGGTCTATCAGGTTGGACACTCCAGATTTGGCCGCATAAGGAGCTTTAGTGAATTCACAGCAAGGTGGTTTTAATTTGACCTTTGGGATAAAGAATTAGATTAATTGTATAGGAAAATTACCCCCAGTATTTAGGGCTATATGGAGAATTTTTTGGAGAAAAAATTTTATATTAGGCAATGTGTTTAATGAATTATAGTAACAAGAAATAATGTTGAAGAGCTTAGAGAAGGAGAAGGTTTTAACAACGCAGCTAAAAGGAAAACAATTAGAAAGGACAGACAGAGTTCAGATGAGTTTATTGGGAATATTCATTACAGGTGTATAAAACAACAGCTGTTTCATTACCATGTGCAGGAGTGTGTGATGCACAAGTCAATAGATGGATAGAGGTTAGTGGAGCCAGAGTTCTTCATTAAACTTTAAACTGGCTAGAGAGGGTCATAATCCCTGGGGCATAATCACCCTGGTACCTTCTTTTAAGGTTATAATAAGAAAACATTAAGGGACAACACTGAAAGGCTGGATGAAGGTTTGTTAGGCATTGAGTTGCAGAGCACTGGGATGGTGCCTCTTGAGGCCTCTGGGGGGTGTTAGACAGCAAAGTCTAAGAATACACTGACCTCAGATGTCAGAAGCATGTCCCCTTGTACACTAAAGACCTGGAATCAGCCATAGGCTTAAAGTCAGCCTGCTAGCACAAAGTCTTGGGTCTCTGTGAAAAAACCTTGAAACAGATGGCTAGAAGCTATTGTAAACAAGCAGCTTTGATGGAAAGCTGCCAGGTCTCAGTCATAAACCTTGTAGATAAGTAACCTTAATGGATAATACCAACTTAGATAGAGACAAGTGAATCATGGGTGGAGTCAGAGTGACCTGTCCTGTGGGAAGCGGCTCCTCCACTCTCACCATTACAATGTGGTGCTTGCCATAGGTATTGCTTGAGAGAAAAGACAACTTCATATATGGAGTTGTATGCACTGAGAGGTGTGGTTACCCGATCACCCCACCTTGCATCATTGAGAATGGCCAATCTCCAGTGACTTAATGGCAGTTGCTGATAGGATTAAGGCAATGCTTATAAGGGGCTTCGGGAGCTGGAGAGAAGAGAGAAGAGAGGGAGAGAAGAAGCTCTCTGTACAGGGATAGCTGAATAAACCGCTTGAAGAAGAAGAAGGTTGCCTTTGCCTTATTCCGCAGGTCAGACATGGGTAGCGACACTGTCCCCTGAAGCTTCACCCAGCTGATACTCTATTCTGGAAGATATCTGTACTCCCCCTGAACACTTACCCTCCTGTGTCATCCCTTTCCCCCACATCCTGCCTTTTTGTGTATAGAACCCCTGTGTGAAAAAATACGAATGGCGATTTGATCAGACTATAGACAGATCGCCATTCTTTGCACCTTTCCCTGTATCCTCCCTCTCTCTTTCAGGAGACCTCCCCAGACCCCTGTTTAATGCCCTGCTGGACTGGACACTCAGACAATACTGATATCATCTTTGTAAAACCACCATCTGGCTCCTGATGGGTCTCATGGTTATTTTCTGTCTGATGTTTAAACTGGCCATGTGTGGCCAGACTGATTTTGGCTATTGTACAATGATGAACTTCCTTTTTATCTGTTTACATCTGATGCTTGCACATATGAATTACACTCAGATCCAGCATCCTCTTGTGTTTGTGTCTGTTTGTCACTCGCTGACTCCTTGCCCTCCTGCTACTGGTTCCCTGGTTCTCCCCAGGTGTGGGACCCCCAACTGAGTCTGCCCACAGCATCAGCCACCTTAATTCAAGCAAAAAGTTAGGCCATCTCCAGGAAGGCCACCTGCTAGCTTTAGCCCTTCCTAGATGGCTCCTAACAGTACTTTACACAGCTTATTCCTTGCTTCCCATCCCTTCTTCATGCTTTATTGTATGAACTTTCCATATCTGTCAGGTAGGGTGCCTAGGAATTGAAAAGAACTTTTAGATTCCATGGGATACTTCTATCTCTGCCCAAATACCTCCAATACCCAACTTGATACACCCTTATCTTGCATTCTGAGTAACTGAAAATTCCTACCCTGAAGTAGAAGAATCCTGTCTTCTACTGCTCCCACTCTTAACATAAATGATGTTTTAGAGATGTCAATTCTGAGATGTTTTTGGCCAAACTCAGAGAATTTTTGTTCCAGTTAAGGTTTTACAGGCAGGGAGGATGGCAGTTGGCAAGAGATGCTCTGTGTACTGCAGGAAGGCACTTGGTGAGAGATGGCCTATGTATAGGCATGAATGCAACTGGAGAAAGATGCTCTATGTACAAGGAAGAAGGCAGTTGGAGAGAGATGCTTTACATACAGGGAGGAAGGTAGTTGGAGGTAAATTCCTGTGTACAATGTGCATAGCAGTTGGTGACAATGCTCTATGTTTGGCTAATCTTCACATCATCTGGGCTCCTTGAGGGGTCCAGATTAGAAACTTGGATTCTCGATATCTTTCACTCATCCATGGAGTCATCTACCAAGGAGAGAAAAATTCCTATGAAAAAACTGCCCCATATTAAAAGAGTGCTTCCCAATTTTGATGGCTAAATGCCCTCTCTATTCTGATATTTATAAATGAGACCCCCCCCCCAAATACACATATCCTTCTATAGAAATTCTGTCATGTACTAGGAGAATGTTTTTCCTTATATTGACACTGGGACACATGGGGACCCAAATGCAAATACAGATGTGATTTTCCTTGTGTGAATTCAAAGGAATTAAAATGGATTAAGCATCTTTCACTGAAAATTCTGACCAATCATGCCCAAAACTTTGAATAAAGCACCAACTGTCTATACAGCCACTAAATATGTTAATCTTGGATCACAGCCCCCAAAGCAGGCTGCAGACTTCCTTACTCCAGCAGAAACAGGCCAGAGTGGCTCCTGCTTAAAAAATGTCTGGAGCTCCTGATGTCCATGGGGCAGAGTGGCTGGACAACTGTTCTCTATGTAGCATCTGCTGTGTCCACCAAGTGACTGCATTACTCGCTCCAACCCAGTGTACATTACTTCCCTGTGTAAGGACTGAGAAAGGAGAGACACACAACAGTAAAGAATGGCAACTGCAGTCCTCAGCCCCTGTGAACAGTGTTCATTAGGATAAGAAGGGTAAGCTTGTTGGAAAGATACAGATGGCTCATCAGAGCATGTGCGTTCTTCCTCCCCTTGTGGTAACAGCCATGGGACAGGGTATCTGAAGGGAAGACCCTTTTGTACTTGTTCAAACAAGAGGTGAGTTGGGGAATCAACTGAAGACACAGGGATATTTTTCCACCACCACCACCACCACCACAACCACCACCACCACCATGACAACAACAACAACAACAACAACAACAACAACAACAACTGACTTGGTGATAGACAGAGGACTATGAAAGTAGTCATTTTGAGAGCCTAATCACCAGGCATGTCTGCTAAGGCTATGGTATATGTTGTGACTTTGACATTTTCCCAGCTGGATAAAGAAATAGGACATGCTGGTTTAAGGAAAGATAGGAGCCAAGGAAGAAAGATCTAACTCCTCCTGGAAAGGCTCAGGCAATAAAACTTGAAATGAGGACATCTGTGCCTGTAATGGGAGTCCAAAGCCATGAAGAGCTAACTGTCCCTAGAAAGGACAGAGGAGGTATACAGGTTCAGCTGGTATGAAGTGGAGCAGTGTTCTGAGTGGGGAGTGAGCATTGCAAGGAAGACTGAAAAGAAGACTCAGAGACAAATGTTAGAAATGGAGAGGGCTGTCCAGTCAGTACTGCAGCAGCCTCAAGTTTCTCTTAGGCTTAACATACTTAAAACTATCATGGGAAACAGTCTCAAACCAGGAAAGAAAGTGGCTGACATACATTCACTCTCTATACCCATTCAGAGGCCTCACTATTCCTCCCTCTTCCTTCCTCCAAGATTAATAGAATATTGAATTCCTCAACATGAGCTTCAAGTGTATCTCCTTATTCTTCCGGGGGTCAAAGGTCCAGACAATCTGCCAGTAGACACTGGCCAGATGTGACTCTGCCTGACAGTCAGACTTTCACAGAAACAGGCAAAAGGATCCCAACAAAGCAGGTGGGCCTTACCTAGAACATGCACAAAGCCGCTGCTGGTACAGGAGCCAAGCAAGCCTTCTGAAGCCAGACAGAAAGCTGAACATGAGCCAGGTACCATGGTGAGAATCAATCTCAGTAAATGAGATGTCCTCTTAATTTCTGAGAATACATTCTCTTATCCATGTCTGATCCATTCTATAACTTTTATGGCTCTCTGGATCTTGCTATGGAGGTACCACTTACACACGTTGTTTCAGCTCAGAGATCTAACCCAAGCTGAAGACCAGGACACTAAGCAAATCAAGACTTCTTGCTTCTCTCTCTACACAGCCAGATGGAGAGGGATTTCCAATAATCTACCCACTACCTACAGACCCCAAGCAGGCCATATGGTTACCTACCCTGTGGCATGCCTTAGCAGGTAGAGCCCAGTGCCTCTAGCTCCAGTAGACAAGAGGATAGAACACCTACAGGCCCAGGTCATCAGAGAAGTTGAAGCCTTCACTCATATTCTGTCCAAACACAGAGTAGAGCAAAGCCCCGTCAAATGGTGTCTTAGGGTTTATATTCCTGCACAAAGAATCATGACCAAGAAAGAAATTGGCAAGGAAAGGGTTCATCACCAATAGAAGGCAGGATAGGAACTCACACAGGGCAGGATCCTGGAGGCAGAAGCTGATGCAGAGGCCATGGAGGAGTGCTGCTTACTGGATTGTTTCCCCACACTTGCTCAGCTTGCATCCACATAGAACCCAAAAAGACCAGCCCAGGGAGGCACCGCCCTCAATGGGCCCTCCCACCATTAATCACTAATTGAAAAAATGCTTTACAGTCTGATCTCATGCAGGCATATCCTCAGGCTTCTTTCTCTGTGATAATTCCAGCTTGTGTCAAGTTGACACACAAAATAGCTAGTACAGCTGTCCCAACTTGACAAACAAACTCATCACTATTAAGCAGCAACCCTTACATTCTTATTCATCCCCAAGATATAAATAAGTTTAAAATTCCCACAGTTATTACATATTAAAGTATCAATCCCATTAAAATGTCCAATGTCTTTAAAAATTCAACGTCTCTTAACTGTGGGGTCCACTAAAATACTTTCTTACTTCAAGAGGCAAAAATATTATGGTATAGTCACAATCAAAAGCAAAAGTGAACTCTGTCAAATGTCTGGGATCCACTCACGATCTTATGGGTTCCTCCAAGAGCTTGGGTAACTTCTCCAGCTCTGCCCTTTGTAGCTCACACCTTGTCTTCTAGGCTCCAGCTGCCTCTACCCCACTGTTGCTGCTGTTCTTGGTGGTAATCCCATTGTACTGGCATCTCCAAAACACTGCTGTCTTCTGCAGCAAGTGGACTGCACTTTCACAAATAGCCTCTCATAGGGTCTTTTCAGAGTGCTAAGCCTCAAATTCTCTGCATGACCACTTCACTCCTGGGCCTTCAACTGCCACTGAGGCTGCACCTTCACCAATGGCCTCTCCTAGACTCTCACAGTGTCAAGCATCAGCTGCTACCTTCATGTTTCAAAACCAGTAACCCATGGGTGACTCATACATTACCAAGTCTGGCTGCCAACATGAGGTACAATCATGGCTTCCTCGGGAACACAGATTCTCTGTACTCTCAGGAAACACTTTCCATCAAATTTAACCTTAGTGATGCTGGTGGCTTAATAACTGAAACTTTCTTGTTCTAGCTAAACAGCATCAATTGTCTCAGTAATGCAAGGTTTTGATTTAATAGTTCTGGTATCTTGTTAATCACAGCTGATTCTTCATCCCCAACTAACCAAAATCACAGAATCTTCACAGTCAAAACAGCAATGGCTCTTATAAGAGTCTTTAATTTTCTCTCTGAAATTTTACAACCTGGGCCTCCATCATTTGCACTGTTCTCAACATTATCTTCCAAGCTTCTAGAGAACATCCCACTGAGCTCTTAACACCCAATGGCTCTTCTAGCTCAAAGTTCCAAAGTCCTTCCACAGTCCTCCCAAAAACATGGTCAGGCTGTCACAGGACTACCCCACTCATGGTTCCAGTTTGTCTCAGTCAAGCTTTGATTTCCTGTAAACATCATGACCAAGAAGCAAGTTGGGGAGGAAAGGGTTTATTCAGCTAACATTCCCACATTGCTGTTTATCACCAAAGGAAGTCAGGACAGGAACTCATGTAGGACAGGAACTTGGGGCAGGAGCTGATGCAGAGGTCATGGAAGAGTGCTGCTTACTGGCTTGTTTCCCTTCACTTGCTAAGCTTTCTCTTCTGTAGAACCCAGGACTAACAGAGAAGAGAAGGCACCACAATATATATACACACACTACCAAAGCCTTGATATTGTCCAATGTGACAGGAAACCCAAGCTTTTCTTCAAATGCAGAGAAGGTAATGTGAAGGTAGTACACTTTTTCATGGCCATCAAGTGCAGAGCAAGCAACTTACCAACATGGCAGTGTGATAACAGGGTTTTTTATGCCCCAGAGCTTGGACTACAGGAGCCATAGAACGGCAAGGAGGAAGATGTGTGAAGTCAGGGAGTGCTACTCTACTTTGTCACCACTGGGTATCATAAGTTAAGAGCAAGGACTATGAAAGAGATGGAGAAAAATATTTCCATTGGGACCTGAAAAATTGCAGCTCAAGTCTCTTTGCAACTGGAAAACCTTATTTACCAGACCCACTAGAATATTGCATAGATGAGGCCCTTTATTGAAGACATCAAAATACATCCATGGGTCATGAAATGTGAAGGAAATATTTTAACAATTGTGAAACCATGAAAGGATAGCATGGTTTCTGGTCGAGCACTGGCTAAAGATGGTCAGAGACCCAACAGTTATCCCTGCAAGGGACAGCATGCATTTCGCCATGCTCTCAGATTTCAGGCTCCTGACAGGAGGCCGAAGACCTCCATTGATCTGCCTTTCAGTCATGTAGGACAAGGCCCCTACCAGCCCCTCCACAGGTAGAGGGCATGACTACAGGCCACAGAGCCTCAAGACATCTCTATATTAATGAGGTACCTAAAGGCCAGAAGGCATAGCCAATTAAATATTCCTTCCCAGAACCTCCTCCCTGCAAAATGTACTTAACCTCAGGCCCACCCTGAGAGTAGGGGGCTACAGCTACATCCACTATCTGCCACGACAATAAACCTTTTAAGATCATGGAATTCCTCTTGTCTTTGGGGCCTCCATGGAGAACCATGGAGGGGGCCTTCCACTACCAAGCCACTGTCTAATCTCCCACCAAGGATCTCTCTATCTTCCAGCTTCAGAGCCCACTAACTCTAGCAAGCTAGCCTAGCCAGCCATGACCCAGCCAAAAAAGGCCCCACAACCTAGAGTCTTACTACCCCAAAGGGTGCTGTTGAAGCTTCTCTCCCTAGTCCCCATTGGTTGAGGTCTGGTCCAGTCTGTATGGCCAGTCTCAACTCTTCCATGGCTCCCAGAGATGCCTTTGAACCAGAAGTCTGAAACCAGTGGTCTCCGCACGCTGTCTTGCCCGGGGGTCTCCACCCAAGAGTTCTGCCCCCACAAGTGGAGCACAGTTGTTTCTCACAGCCCAGCATCTGCCAGGCACTGCTGTGGAGTGAACTCAGTCAAATTTCCATGATTCTGCCTCCTTGAGACGTGGCAGACACACAGGATCCACAACTCAGCACATACATCTAACTCTGGTCTTCCCCTAAATACAAGGGCCAGTGAGTCAAACATTGGCGTTCTTCACATCCAGCCCACAGCAGCGCAGGGGCCTCTTGCCTTGACACTATCAGGACACAAGGTGGCCAGAAATGTCTCCATGACTCCCATTCCTCTACATGGTCCAAAGAAAAAGACCAGCAGCACCTCTACCTGTGCTCTCCATTCTGGAGCTGTGGCTCTCCCATGTGTCTGCAACAATATATTGGAGGATGAATTGCTGTGTCACCTGAACAAGACAATGACATACAAACGTCTAATCCTCCTCAGAACATTGGATGTTTCAAGAAAATCAGCAAGAGAATCACAGCTTGACTTACAAGACTCTGTTGTTTCCCCTGTGCTAGAAAGACCAAAAAAAAAAAAAAAAAAAAAAAAAAAAAAAACCCAGCATACATCCTACAAGAAAGTGGCTCCCCCAAAAGAGGCAGGATGCAGAACCAATAAAAGGGCAAGCATGTATCGGGAGTACATCACAACTTACACCTTGTTCCCTACACTCTCCTAACATCATTATTAGCGTCTTCCATGTGCAAGATCACAGTGGTCCATCTAGTTACTGAGAGTGCTCAAGGAGGAAAATTCTTGCACCTGACCATGGAGGGTTTCCATCTTCAGGAGACCAGGGCAAATGTATATATTCAGGCATACAATGTTAGTCATAAAGTACTAATAAAACCTTGACATTGAGACAAGAAATCCCAGCTTTTTCTCAAAGACAGAGAGGGTAATGTGAAGGTAGTAGACTTTGGTCTTGCCATCAAGTGCAGACCAAGCACCTCACCGAAATGGCAGTGTGGGAACAAGGGCTTTTATGCCCAAGAGTTTGGTCCAGGGGAGCCATACAATGGCAAAAAGGCAGACGTATGGAGCATGGGCATGCTACTCATTTTTATCACCACTGGGTATCATAAGGTCAGAGCAAACACCATGTAAGAGATCAAGAAAAACATTTCCATAGGGACCTGTAACACTGGAGTTCAAGTCTCTGTGCAACTTGAAAATGTGATGCACCAGATCCGCTGAGTTTTTCCAGAGATGAAGCCCTTTACTGAAGGCATTAAGAGAAATCCATGGGTCATGAAATGTGAAGTAAATATCACAAATGCAATGTATCCAGATTAAAACAATATAAACATGCTCTGAGGCATGGGATATGAAACCATTGAGATTATGCATCTATGTAAACAAACCATGGGGAACCAATGAATAAACATTAAATTTTAAAACAGCAGGTAGACAAGAGGATTGAGCATGAACCTGTGACTTCAGCCAAGCCTGTGGATCCAGGCGCTAGGCCTCCTCCATCACCAGCACATCCCTTTATCTCTGGTCTTCCCCTAAAGAGAGGGCCAACAAGCCCAACTTTGGCCTACTCTATATCTGGCCCTCAGAAGAGTACTGGCCTATTGCCCTGACAGTATCAGGACACAAGATGGCAAGAGGTGCATCTATGCCTGCCATTGCTTTACATTGTCCCAAGAATAAGAGCAGAGATACTGCCTGTGTCCTCCATTCTGAAGCTGTCGATAACCCATGTGTCTGCAGCAGCATATGAGAAGAGGAAATGCCCCTGCCACCATAAGTAGACTCTGACAGTGAAACCTCATCACCCCTTAGAATACTGGGTGCTTCAAGAGACTGCAGAAGATAATCAGGTCTTGCTTGTCCAGTATCTGTTGCTTCCCGAGGGCTCCAAAAACAAAGACCCACCATATAAACATGTTCCAAGAAAGTGGTTCTTCTGAAAGAGGCAGGACACAGAACCCAGGGAAAGGGGTAAACAAGTTTTGGAGGGTGCATCACAACCTTGACATTGTTCACTACACAAGTCCAACATCAGTAGACTCTTTTAGGTTCCAGTAACATCAGAGCAGCTCCATCTAGTTACTGTGTGCACTCTAGGAGGAAACTTCTTTGATCTGATCATGGAGGATGTCATGCTGCAGGAAGAAGAGGTAAGGAGAATATTCAAGGAGATAGTGCCAGCCATAAAGTACTGCAGCAACCTTGACATTGTCCATGAAGAAAGGAAACCCCCACGTATCTTCAGAGATGGAAAGGGTAATATGAATGTAGTAGACTTTCACCTGGCCATCAAGTCCAGAGCCAACAACTTTCTGAAAGGGCAGTATGGGACCAAGAGCTTTTATGATCCAGAGCTTGGACTATGAGAGCCAAAGATGGCAAGGAGGCAGATGTGTGGTAACTGGGCATGCTATTTATCTTTTTAATCACCACTGGGTATCACCCTATCAAAGGCAGCACCATGAAAGAGGTGAGGGAAACCATTGCCTTGTGGGCTTGTGACATAGCAGATCATGTCTCTGGGCAACTTGAAACCTAATTAACCATATCCTCACAGGTTCCCCAGAGATGAGTCCCTCCATTGACATTATAGAAAAACATCCATAAGTGACGGGCCTTGGAAGGTTACCCTGGTTCTTGGGTTGTGGGTGTTCAGCCACACCCCCAGAACCCAGGCTCCTGACACAAGGTCTAATCTCCATTCAACCTGCACCCTTCAGTCATGTAGGGCACAGGTAAAGAGCGTGATTAACAGGTCTCCATCTCCAGAGATTAAAATATTAATGAGTTATCTAAAGGCTGGGAGGTGTAGCTAATTAAATTATTCCGTCCCCTCTTCCCTCTCCCTATAAAAGCCAGGCTCCCCTGGAGCTTTTGGGGGGAGCCCGAACCATCTACACCCATTCACCACCCCATGAATAATAAAAGTTTTGGAAAACTCCTGGACTCCAAATGTCTCCTGGGCCTGCCGCCAGGTTCCGAGCCTTTGGAACCCTGAACCTTCCCAATGCAGTTGCCAACCTTCCCAAGGCGGCTGTGTGAATGTTGGACTCTCTGCCCAGGACCCTGCTGCTGGCCCTTGTGACTGTGTCCCCGCAGCTGGACTACCCCGTGAGTTTTTTTGCCCACACGTAAGTCATGAAGGGTGAAGTATATGTGATCTATCCAGATTAATACAGTATAGACATGCTCTGCAGCATGGGCTTTAAGGCCAATGGGATCTTAGGATTCCTGCAAAAAAATATGAACACAAAAGGTACCTATTTGATTTTTAATAAACAGGTACACAGGGGCTTGAGAATGTATCTCCCACTTCAGCCAAGCCTGTGGATCCCTGCCCTATGCCACCTCCATTACCAACACATCCCTTTATCTCTGGTCTTCCAGTAAAGAGAAGGGACAGCACAATTTTGGCTTCCTCCACATCTGGCCTTCAGGAGACCATGGAACTGTTGCCCTGACAGTATCAAGACACAAGATGGCTAGAGGTGCATCCATGCCTGCCATTGCTTTACATTGTCCCAAGAATAAGAGCAGAGATACTGCCTGTGACCTCCATTCTGGAGACAAGGGGTTCTTCGAATTCCTGAAATAAAATAGGTTGACATGTTGGGTACATATTTGATTTTAAAGAACAGGTACACAAGGGGCTTGAACATGGACCTGCCACTTCAGCCAAACCTATGATTTTATGCCCTATGCCACCCCCATCACCAGCACATCCCTCTCTCTCTGATCTTCCTTTAATGAGAAGGGTCAGTGAGCCCAAGTTGGCCTCATCCACATCTTACCCTTAGGACTGCATGGGACTGCTGCCCTGATACTATCAGGACACAAGATGTCAAGAAGTGTTTTCATGCATGCCATTGCTTTATATTGTCCCAAGAATAACAGCCAAGGAACTGCCTGTGTCGTCCATTTTATAGCTATGGCTGCCCCATGTGTCTGCACCAGGATCTAGGAAGAGGGAATGCCCCTGCCACCTAAGGAAGACTGACAAGAAAATCTCATTACCCCCTTGGATGCTTCTAGGTGCTTCAAGGGATTGTGCAAGAGAATCAGGTCTTTCCTGTCAAGACTCTATTGATTCCAGAGGGCTCCAAAGACAACGACCCACCACATATATTTTCCACAAAAGTGCTTCCTCTGAAAGCAGCAGGATGCAGAACCCAATGAAAGAGTAATTAAGTGTGGGATGGTGCATCACAACCTAGACATTGTTCACTACACTGTCCTAAGTTCATTAGCCTCTTCCAGGTTCTTGTGGCATCAACGTGGGTCCTTCTAGTTACTGAATGTGTTCCAGGAGGAAACTTCTATGATTTGATAATTAGGATGTCTTGCTAGATGAGGAAGAGGAAAAAAATAGTGCCAGATCAGACAGATCTAGTGTCAGTCATAAATTACTGCCCCAATCTTGACATTGCTCATGGAGACATTAAAACTCCAAAAACTTTTCAAGTTGTAGTCAGAAATATGAAGCTAATTGAGGATGATTTCCAATTGCAGATCAAAAATTCTTCTCACATAAAAGAGTTATCTGTGCACCAGGCAGCATTCTTTGAGGAGACATGAACAAGTATCTGTGTGATCCTGATGTGCAACCAACAATAGACCATAGAATTATTTCACCAAAGTCTAACTTATTCAACCAGTGGATTTACAGATGCGCCATGCTCACATATGCATGTGGGTCCACTGATAAGAAAGTTTGACTCAAGTACAGTTCTCAAACTGCCTGACCCAGCACTGTCTTCATCTTAGAAAAGCTGCATTTCTGGAGCTTCTATAACTGGATAACTGGACATGCCTGTCATTCTTGAAGGTCTATGTATTGGCTCTTCTTTTAAATAACCTACATTTTAGCAGTCCCAAATGTTATTATAAACTCAACATCATCAAAGGCCACTGATATATGTTCTGGCTTTGACTTGTGAGTGAGTAAATATCAGTCTATTTGATCCACTAAAGCAATAGGAATGAAGGACTGCATCTTCCCTAGTTTTGCTGCAATAAGACACCATGGCCAAGGCAGCAAATTTAAAAAAGTGAATGTGCACTTCACACTCATATTTACAGACTGAGAGTCTACTGTGGTACAGCAAAGGCATTGTGAGAGGAACAGCTGAGCATTCACTTGGTCCACAAGTGGGAGGCAGAAGGGGAATGAGTCATTGGGAATGGCCTGGGCTTTTGAAATGTGCAACCCCAGCCTCAGGGACACAACTCTTTTCAAGGTCACACTGCCTAATCCTTCCCAAACAGATGTACCAGCATGGATCAAGCATTGAATCACAGGTTCCCCATAGGGACCAAACTCATTCAAACCCCTACATAGGTACTTAGCATTTTCACTAGGAAGAAAAAGGCCCTGAAGGCAAAGATCAAAACAGACACTTTGCTGATATGGTGAGAGGGGCATTCTCCACTTCCTGTTCACATGGAACATTTGTGAGGGAATTGTAAGTGAAAAAGATACACCATGTGCATGTATTTGTGGTTTGGTTAGGGTTTTGTCCCTACAATACTGGGAGCTGGTTTTTTTTTCTTTTTCTTCTTTTGCATCCAAAGCCCTCCCATGAACCTATCTCGGTTTAATTTCTAGTCCATGTGATGGGATTTCCCCTTTACTTGTCTGTCAGCAGAGGCCAAGGATGTTACTCAATCTTACTTCATGGCCAGCCTCTTCAGCAAGAATCACCTCAGGAGTCAGTTTATGGTGCTGTTTCCTGTAATCATGTGGGTTTGACTCTGTAAAATTAGCCTATCCTGGTACTGTAGGGGCCTGGAAGCCATCAAAATACTAGCCTGGAAAGCACAGAGAATCATCTGTATTACAGTGTTCTGATATCGATGTTCTACAGCATCTGAATTCAATTTTAAGTTCCATGACATTTTTTTAAAAAAACGGAATTTTCATTCTGGCAGAAGAATCTTGCAAACTGTGTGAAGAAAAGGTACAGATACTATCCATAACACATCATAATGGCATTCTAATACAGTCCCAAACAAAGCCCAAACTGCCTGCTTATGCAGACAGCAGTGTCAAGTGTTTGAATTTGTTCTTGCTGTAAAGCCTAGAGCAGTACCTTCTGATCCTGAACTCTTCAGTGCCCCAGAACTTGTCCTGAGGGAGTCCTACCACATTAAATTTGGGTGGAGCCTGGGCAGGATGCTCTCTGAAATAAGAGCACAGGGCACCTTCTCTGCATAGGGAACATACAAGGTGAGATGCAGGCCTAAATTCTAACAGGGATCCACTAAGTTCCAGGCCCCATCTCTGGTCAGTTAAAACCCCTCATGTACTAACTTTTGACACTTGCCCTAGAAGAAACCCACTAGAAGATATTCAGAAACATCATGGTTCAACAAATGAGTGAGCAAAGATCAAAGACTATTCCAAGTGAGACCTTCTCAGGAAGCACCATATTCACCTTCCATGTTCTGTGACGTGTGTTTGAAAGACATATCATCTATGCATCTGTGCAGAAAAGACAGTATGAGGAAATATTGGGGACATACTTAATATTAAAAGATCATGCTGCTGGGCAGTGGTGGCACACGCCTTTAATCCCACCACTTGGGAAGCAGGGGCAGGAGGATTTCTGACTTCGAGGCCAGCCTGGTCTACAGAGTGAGTTCCAAGACAGCCAAGGCTATACAGAGAAACCTTGTCTCAAAAAAACCAAAAAAAAAAAAAAAAAAAAAAAAAAAGATCAAAGATCATACCTTGAACTTGGGCTTGGCTGAAGGAACCTCACAAAGACTTGGTCCCTGGCTATAGACCTTTCTATGCCCCACAATTTCTTCTCCTTCACTTGTTCCCCATAAAGTAAGAAGCATTGATCTTCTTCATGTCTCTATATGCCATGTTTTCAACAGCACCTGCCTGAAGACATGGCATGGGGCCATATCTCCATGCTTTTCATTTTCTTCTGTTGCCGTCTAAATGAGACCCCAGGTAGAAAACAGCCCTCAGTGTTGTTCTGTGGCTGTCCCTTGTGTGAGCTTCAGCAAACTCTCAGGAGCAGTGCCCTTGCTATTTGTGCAATATCCTGGTTGCAAACTGCTTGCAAACTGAGAGAAGTCATACAACAGGCAGAGGGGAGAATGAAGGCTTGCCTTTCAGGGTTCTTTTACAGCCTCTACCTCAAAAGAGTCCTATCCTTGAATCTTCCCCAAATTGGAATGGTAAGGTCCTCACACCTGGGAACAGTGTTTACAGATAAGCCTCCTGTAGGGAATCAGGGACAGATTGTTTTCCACAGAAAAGGAGTTCAGCAAGCACTGAAGTGCAGATAGAAAGAAGGCCCTGTCATAGGAGGAACCAGAGAATGACAGCCTCTGTAAACCAGGATGGGGTGTCACTGGGAATCCACTCATCTGTCACCTGATGAGTACTAATTGCATATGCCTTTTCCTCTGGTCTCTGGGCAAAAGCTGAGGGCTTAACCCCAGGATACATAAAGGGAAAAGGAACCCTGCACAAAGCCCATACCCAGAAGCAGGCCTAAAGAGATAAGGACATGCCTGAGCCTACCATAGACAAATTGAATTCTACTGTGTACAAAACTCAGGCTCCCAAGAGAGGAAATTACAGTTTTCTTTGAAGTGGCAATGTCCCCAGCCTTACATCCTAGGAATATCATACACTTGTCATAACTGATTGAAATAACATTCCAGAGCAAGTCAATTTTATATCTGAATGTGAGAATCCTCCTAGATGCAGTTGACAATATCATGGTAATAGATATTTGTCTAGAGACATTGAGCAGTGTGAGCTATATAAAAGAGCAAAGGACATTAAAGGACGCAATGGGAGGAATAACTGATTCAGGGGATCAGGCGGGCAGCAGGCTTCAGAATGAAGAGACCCAGAAACCTCATTTGTTGTGTGACTGCCATTGAGACCCTGAGTTGAACCTGTACTCCTAGTGTGTACACTGCTCCTCAAAAATGCCTGCTTGTCCTCCCTTGGAAGCAGCAGTACATATATCCATGAGCTCTTTGTGGAGAACTGGGTTTTTTTTTTTTTTTTACATTTTTATTTGCATTTCAAATTTTATCCCACTTCTCTGTGAGGACCGTATTCGCCATTATAAGATGGCGCAGGCTTCTGCTTCCTGGTTCTTCACAGCTGCTTTACTTGAGAATGCTCCTGCACATGGCGTGAAAACCGAGTATGACAATTGGATGAAAGATTTGAGCCAATAAGGGATCTGCACGTCTCCCAAAGCTCTATTTAAGCAGCGGGCTTTCTGAGCTCGGCGTCCTTCCCCTTTTCTCCATCTTGAAGAGCTGTTCAATAAATGCTGTCAGAAGAATCCTGAGTGTGGCGTTCTCCTTATCGGCGAGGTAGCGCGTCACACTTCTCAGGTTCGCCTCAGCAACTTCCCACCCCATCCCTCCTCCACCTGCTTCTATGGAGGTGCTTTCCCACTTCCCACTCCCACCTCACCTCCCTAGCATTCCCCTACGCTGGAGCATCTAGCCTTCACAGGACCAAAGGCCTCTCCTCCCACTGATGCCAGATAAGGGCATCCACTGATACATATGCAGCTGGAGCCATATGGGTCCTTGCATGTGTATTCTTTGGTTAGTGGTTTAGTCCCTGGGAGTTCTGGGGTTATGCTGGGTTGATATTGTTGTTCTTATTAAGGGGTTGAAAACCCCTTCAGCGCCTTCAGTCCTTCTACTAAGTCATCCATTTGCGTTCCCAGGCTCAGTCCAAATGTTGGCTGTGAGCATCCACATCTGTATTGTTAAGGCTCTGGTTAACATAAAAGCCAGAGCATGTCTTTGAGTATCTATGTCCATACTAAAACACAGAAGTCAAAGTGCCCAGCTCAGCCCTAAACACACAGCAATTCCATGTCATTCCCCCCTCCCCTCCCAATGATCACCCAAGTGCTAGGAGACAGCATTTCAGTGCAGGGCTCCTCCCCTAATCTTCAGTCTGTAACCCAGCCCTTCTTCCTGAAGTTTGTCTAGGTAATCCTCTATGGGGGCTCAACCTGGACCCATGTTAAAAAGATTCTCAGGAAATGATCTCACTACTCTTGTGCTCAGGCCATTAAGTATAGTGGAATATTTGACCTGGGTATCTTTCTAATGTGTACACAAGTAGGCCCTACCATTCTGCCCTTGCCAGACAGCTGGAGACTCCCCATGTCTAGAGAGGGTAATTGTAGGACAAGCCTGGGCTGCTTTGCTGAAGCTTGCTAGCTTTCCAACCTCTCAGGTTCCCAGGGATATGTGAAGACTCACTTAGAATTTCTCCAGAGTGTTTCTAGAGAGCAGAGGGACCCCAGTGGATTCATGAAGTCTATGGCTCACTCAAACAGGATCATCTGGATGTTGGAGTTGAGAAGGAGAAACAATGCACAGCTGCAGAATGGGGATCCCAAGCAAAGGAAAGAACCCATGGCCACCAAAGTACAGGATAGTTCAGTATACTGCAGTACAGAGTGAGTGCTCTGGGAGGGAGGCAGCAGTCTGGAAAAGTTTCTGTTCCTGCCAAGAAATAGGGAATTGAGTTCAGAGACCTGAATCCAAAAACATCCTGCTAGAGGAGGCAGGAAGAAAAAAATGTGTGACTTGGGAGACCGTGTTCACAGGCAGGAGAAACTGGACACATTCTCGGACCATTTTTTTCAGTAAGAGATGGAGAGATGGAAGCATGGCGGTGAGATAATGAATGAATGAATGAATACATGAATGAATGAATGAATGAATGAATGAATGAATGAATCCGTGAATTTTTGGTGTGGAACTTATGAGCTAGAGGTCTCATCCTAAGTCAGTACATTCTCCTTCCTTCAGGGCTGCCCTCTAAAGGGAAGCACTGTTTGAAAGTTGCAGAAGTCTCAGAGGATGTGGAAAGCCTTTCCATCTCTCTTCTTCCAAAGTGGGAAGAATCCTGCCTTGAGGGTCAAGTGTCCTTCTGAGGGAGAAGCCTACAGTGGAACTCATGATGGGCATCTGTCTCATCAGAGGTGACAGATCCTCACCAGATTGTTCTTAGAAAGCAGAAGCCAATTATGCAAACCCCACATTCCCATCATTCCTTGAGATACTCATCCCTCCTTCTATAGGCACAGCAGACCTAGGACACCACCAGCATCACCTCCCCTATGTATCTTATGCAAAATTCCTCATCCCCTGACTTTAGCCTCTGTCATAAAGAAGGCTGGATTTTTATGATCCATGCATGGGATCGTGAGAAGAGAAGTTCTGGATACTTGGTAAGGGCCAAGCTAGACATAATTTTAATTTTCTGAAGGTCCACAAAGCTGCCAGGATTAAATCCATAGTCACAGGACACACGTCCTTGATGTGTTCCTTGCACCTGGCTGTATCTTCACCCTGCAGTACTGAGGACTGTCCTTTCTTTCCACAAGTTTCTGAGTTCACTGTGACTGTCCTAGGTCTGTGATTGGATATGTCCTCTGACAGAGCAGAATGTGAAAGCTGGACCATTCAGACATGCCTGTCCTCAGTTGGACAGCCATAGCACACTCTCAGAGGCACTGTGCTGTGCATCAAGCAAAGCTTTGGACACTAGAAGAGTCTCACAACTGTCATTCTGGGTGGCAGAATGGTACATCCATGCCATCATTCTTTCACTAGACCTTACAACAGAATTTCTAGGCAAAACACCTAGTGTTATGACCCCTGTATGCCTTGACTAATATGGTGACACCTGGCACAGAAGCCAGCTTCTGTTTAGGCTGTTAGTAAAGTTTCAGTCTTTGGTACTTAGTTTCCATTATACAAAAAATTGGGCACAAGAATGTCTCAAGAGTCCTATTTCAGCTTTGTAGACAGCCTTCAGGAAAGGGAAAGAAAACCCCTAGATCTGCTTCTTCTGGCCACCTTCATATTCTTTCCCAAGGGCATTCTCAGTGACTTTTATCCAGGTCAGGACCTGTATGTATCATGGGCCAGGTCAACTGCAGCCTAACTACTGCCTTTTCAGTGTTCAACTAGGATGGGCATTAGGTTGGTCCTAGGCACAGAATATGGAGAGACATTATGATTTAACTCTGGAGAGGGTCCACACTTGGCTGATTCCCTACCCGCTTCCCTTAAATCCAAGGGTTATGGATCTCCATGCTGTCTATTAAGGGCATAGGGCCTAAGGAAGCTGGCAGTTGCTCTTAACATCTTAGAAAAGATGGCTTTGGGATGACCATCACCCTGCTGTGTAGAATGTGTGAAATGAAGTCCTCCTGCCCACCTGAACTTTGTTCCCTTAGGCCAAAGAGCCTGCTTCCCATCTGCCAGTATGGCTGTGCCTGGTGGCGGTGGATGGTCACTGGGCTCTGCACATTTGGTAGTTGAACTGTTAGAGATGCCATTAGGAAGCCCTGTAGTGGAGGTGCACACCTTTAATTCCAGTACTTGGGAGGCAGAGGCAGGTGGATCTCTAAGTTCCCTGCCAGCCTGATCTACTCCAGGGAGTTCCAGGACAGCCAGAGCTACACAGAGAAGCCCTGTCTTAAGACTATCCTGCCCCAAAGGGAGAAATGTCATGTTGAGATAAAGGCTACATATCTGAGTACCTCATCTTGGGCAGTGGTGTAGTTAATGTAAGTTAAACAACAGCTTGGGGCAGTTAGATGTTGCCCATCCCCCAAAGTTCTGCCCACCAATCCCCTTTCGCCAAAGGGGCGGGTCTATCAGCCTCCCTTCCTTCTTTATATTCTGCCTTGGAACATCCACTGCCTGTTGAGGACCAGTGTACAAATAAAGACAACTCTGTTGTAGGTTACTTTGCATCCATGTGTGGGACACTAAGACCAAAACTGACATGGGACGCAAAAGGTTTATGTGGCTCATGTATCCTGATCCTTGACCATCTTTGAAGCAAAGTCAAGGCAGAAACTCAAACAAGGCATGAACTTGAAAATAGGAAGTGAAAGAGAGACTACAGAGGAAGGTTGCTGACTGCAATGCTGACCTTATTTTCCTTCACATAACATGCTGCCCAGTAGTGGCACATCCCACAGTGAGATAGCACACTCCCGTAGCAGTCACCAATGAAGAATCTCTGCACATCTTTCCTGTAGGCTATGTGATACAGGCATTCTTTCAATAATATTTGCCCCTTTAAGATTTCTTCTACTCTATGTTGTTGACAAGTTGACTGGGACACAAGAGCACCATACAAATGAAAAGGGCAGTGCTAAGAACAGGTGAAATGCCACCACAGGCAGGAAATCAGGTAGAATGTCTAAGTGTCAGAAGCAGCTGGCTGTTCCTTGTTGCTGTCAGGACCTATTTGAAGCAGAAGTGAGGGCCTGGAGGATTGCAGGCTGGAACTCAGTGTTCACAAGGTGGAGTGGATCTGTCTGGCACAGGTCTGAGAGAAGCTTATGGCTCTGAATTGACGGCTATAGAATGCACTAGGCAGAGAGAGGCCCTGACTGGTACTCACTCCTGTCAGTGAAATGATCCCTGACTTGCTTTGGTGTAGGGACCATGAGAAAGTTGAATGGGTGAATTCCTGAGGCAGTCTATTTTGACATGGACTTGGTTCCACTAGGACTCAGAGACCAGTTGTCTCATCCATAATTGGCAAGGACATTACTCTTGAGTTACAGGGTGAAGAGCAATGGCAAAGTTTTGCTTTGCAGTCCAATCCTGATTGTTGATGAGTGATTGATCAGTAAATGCAAGTTCTAGTAACTATGATTTCCCCCTTGGATGTTTACAGTCTGATACTGCTCATGAACAGACACCTCCCACCCAGTCTAGCTTAGTCCTCTTACTGTGCTGTACCAATTTCAACCCGAGATCCCTGGTAGCCATAGGCATACTTAGTGATTCCAGCTGTTTCCAGCTTCACTTTCCATGTGTCTTTCCTGCTGTATTTCCTCACCAGATCAGGATAGCACTGTGAGCCAGGTGACCCTCTGGAGATATCCTTAGTGACCTATACCCTCTCCCTAACCTCTCAAAAGGCTGATTGGTTTTTTTCTTTTGTTTTGAGACAGGGATTCTCTGGGTAGTCCTGGGTGTTCTGGAACTCACTCTGTAGACCAGGCTGCTCTCAAACTCCCAGAGTTTCACCTACCTCTGCTTCCTGACTGCTGGAATTAAGGCCTGTATGAGCAGCAACTCCCAAGCTGGTGTGTTCTTCAGTCATTGACTTTGTGGGCTTCCAAGAATTCAGAGAAGAGAAACAGATGAACTGGCAGCTTTCCTGTTAGTCAGAACTCATCAAACCAGTGTAAACAGTCCAGATCCAATCCATGGAGTAGGCTAGTGAGTTGAGGCACCAAATTATACCCACATGAGCTGGATCTTAGTTTTCATTTTTTTTTATTTCCTACATTTAACAAAAAGCTCTATTTTCTTATTTTTATAATTGATTAATGAATTTATTAAAATTTTCATCCCATACAACTCAGGAACTCATAGAATACAACTTGGGCTATTTTTAACATGTGTTTGGAATTGAAAATCCATTGGAATGATATTTCATGTATTGGAAATATGATTCCTGGAAATTTTCAAAATTGTAGCTGTGCCTGAAGAAACTTGAATCCTTTGTAGGTCACCTTTCCCTGTCAAAACCACCAATCCTTCACAAACACTAGTTTTCTAATGAGTAAAATTTTATATTAACATTTAGTCTTTAATTACCTTTGCTTCCATGTCTGTGGTTGTGTGTACATCTGTGTGCACATGTGCATTTCTTAGTGTGTGTACTTGGGTTGGTGTGCTGGGCACTCACCATAAGGGTCACATGTGTTCAGAGAAAATGTTTGAAGGTAAGTTCTCTCCTTTCCCCTTGTTGTTCTACAGTCTCTGCTGGTTTTTTGATAGGTAATATATTAGTCTAGCTGGCCTTGGAGACTTTAGGCAATTCTCCTGTCTCTACCTCATACTTTGCTGTAGGGTTTACAGTGTTTGCTACCTGATAAGATTTTTCGGGGGATCTGGGGATGTAGTATGGGTCTTTAGGCTTAGATATCTATCCTCATTATCTCCTTGTTCCAGTTTAGCCCTCAATTTTTTTTTTAAAAAATTATGTCGTATTTTCGATATTCTTTTGAGAATCAATTGAAATAAATGTGCTTCATTATGGTTGTTTGTGTGTGTGCATGCAAGCTTGTGTGTATGTACTTGTGCATGGATTATGTCATATTTCCATCCTCTTCCCACTGGCCTGTTCTCTTTCATGACCCTCATATGTATGTTTCCTGCCAAGCCCAACTATTTGCTCACTCTGATGTTGTGTCGTATGCATTACATACTATGCCTCCCTCTTCTTGCCCGCAATATCTCTTTTTCTCCTCCTAGAACTTGTCCACTCTTTCTTTTCCTATCCTAAGATTCACACACAAAAACACACACAAACAGTTGAATACAGGCATTCTCTTGCATATTCTCTTTCTCTCTCCCTCCCACCACCCTCTCACTTTTTCACATGTAGGCATATATGATGAACAACACACATACAATAGCTTCTGCATATTATAGTAAACCTGACATTTGTCCTCCTCAGACTGGCATATTTCACTTAGCATCTTGATCTCCAGGTCTACACATGTCCTGTGCATCTCACTTTCCTTTACCCCACATGATGTGTCAGTGTTCCTGATTTCTCATCCCCACCCATGTGCTGGTGCTCATCCTGGCTGGTTGCCTTTCTGAGCTATAGTGAAGAGTGGAACAATGAGCCTGGATGTCTTAGTAACCCTGCCTTACATTGATGGATCAGACAGCAGTCCTGTTTTCCTTGTTCTGAGGAACTTTCATGCTGGCAGCCAGGGTGGCTGGCCTAGTTTCATTCCCACTCTCAGTGTGTAAGCACCCATGATACTCCCTGTCTGCCCATCATTTGTTGTCTTTAGTTTTCTTGTTACCAGTCATGGTGGAGGGGGGAATGGTTGCTTTAAACAATTTTCATTTCATTTTTGGGATGATAAGGCGGCTCAACACTTGTTAAAGTTCATACCTTTGTGTGTCTTCCTTTGAGGTCAATCCCTTCAGTTCACTACCCTATCTACTGATTAGATGAATTGGTTTTTGTTATGTTGTTCTCTGTGGAAATGTGTAGCCTGCCACTAGACAGAAGACCTGGTAAGGTTGAAGTCAGTTAAAAAACCCCAAGTATTCTCATAATTGAGAAACGTAAGTATTAGTACCAATTCAGACAAAACGTATGGGGTCTCAGAACACTGGACCACAACATCCCTGTGGGAGACCATATCACTTAGGGAAAACAACTTTCCCACTCAAACAAAGCATCTCTAACATTTCAAATTGAGCCAACCAGAAGCATCTACCCCTGGATCCTAGCCCACGCCATAATGTTCATAAGGTCCCCATCTACAAGGAAAAATGTACATGAGTTATTTCACTCAGAATCCTCTGAGACCATGCATGTTAATGAGCTGTAATACTCTTGGGAAGAGTTTTCTCATTGGAAGCTTTCCTTGCTGGATCTAGGCCCTGACCAGACGTCTGGGTTTGAGGTTTCCCTTTAGCTGTTTGTCTTTTCTCTGAGAATGCCACTGGCTATTAATTGCACACACATTCTCCCACTCTGGCTCTCACTCTGGTCCAGGGGCTACAGTGTCATGTGCAAAATATTCACTGTGCAAGCACTGTTGAGTCAGAGTTTAATATCCTTGGCCCATGTCACCTTTAATCTACTTTTCTTTCTGGTAAGGCTCAAGTGTGTACTATTGAGTTGCTCTAAAATGAATCTTTAGTGCCTCTCAGTGTGTGAGCACCAGTGTGGAGTCTTAGGGTGAGTTTGAAGTCATTGCTCAGCTCTCTGCTTCTCTTCAACACCACAGAGAAAGTGAGTGACCAGTAAATAGCCAGCAGGAAGAACTGAGGGAGAGGCCTGGTTTAGATGACGCCCAGAGTATCCTTGATACGACTGCTGGACTGACAAGCTTAATTTAGCTTCTAAAAGCAGGAAATCTGGTGTGGAAATATTTCTCTGATGCACTATAGGAATGGTCAGAAGACTGGGCCTAGAGATCTGATTTTCTCCTGTCCCTAGTCCAGCTTTAGGTAGGAGGAGAATAGATTCTTGCCTACCCTATCTGTAAAGTGAACAAAGCCCATGTGACGCTGGCAGCCAAGAGTAGTGTTTATACAGCTTGTGACTTGCAAGAGAAGCCTCTGGAACCCAATGTACAAATGGAGGGCTCAGGCAGGCCCTGCCATGGTTCTGCTTCAGTCAGAGCAAGAAAGACCATCTATCCAGCTGTGTGTGACCACATAGCTCATGCTACCTGCCACATGATGTCAGCGTGTGTCCTACACTTCTGCTGGCTTGTCAGCCCTCATCTCCAGTCAATCAATCCTGTACCTTTTAGAGAATCCCCCTATGCCAGGCAGGAGCTGGTTTCTGTATTGGCAAGCTATCCTGTCTTTGTTCTGTGGGAGTGCAAGGTGTCAGGTACAGTACCTTCATAGGGTGAGCATTGACTCTTCTCTCCCTGGTGACTTTCCTGACCTGAATCCTCCATACAGAGGCAGCTGTGCTCTTCCATGTGGGTAAGCTAACACCTAGGCTGCATTCAGACCATGAATCTCACCCTCACCCAATTCTTCCCACTTTCCTCCTAAATGTAGAGGATGGCGTGATGGCAGTATCTCCTGGAACCTCCCACTACACCACCCTAGGCCACTGTAGTACTCTGCTGCCCTGCATTGTTATTCTATAAATGGAGTACCTTATTTGAGTTCAACAGAGAACATGGCAATCACAGCACTAAGGGTTACGGAGGCAATGATATGGGTATATGAGCCTCCTATGGGTCATTTTCTTCAATGGCATCTCCCAATTTCTAAAGTTGGATTCCCTAAAGTATTCTCTGTAGGTTTAGTGTTGCTGAGTCCTGAACCTATAAGTAAACCCCATGTCAGACACTTGTCTTTGGATTCATTCCAGAGTGGCACATGTAATGTTTTGAGCTGTGGCTTTCTGAAGTTCATAGGGCTGAATCTTGGAAATATCAAGGCTCTGACCCCTGTTCTCAGTCAAACAAGTTTCAAAAGAGTCAATAACTACAAAGTAAAAAACTGCAGTTTTAATGTCAACTGTGTGCTCAGCCTATTTCCAGCCCCTTTAAGGGATAAAAATCTTTCTTAGCCTATGTATCATGTGGGATACCATTAGCAAATGACACTTGCAATGTCAGGACTTGCAAAGTTCTACCAAATTAGGAATGAGAGTAGGACCATGAGTACCTGGGCCCAAGAATGCTGAATCCAGTATTTACAAAGAAAAGGGATTATGAGGTTTCACACTCATAGTCCTGGTTGCAACAGCATCAGCAACAGGCTTCTTCTGTAAAGTAGAGCCTTCTACCTCTTCGAAGATTCAGAGGTAACCCGAATCTGAGCCTGTCAGGCCCTGTGTATCCTGGAATGCCTGATGAGACTTTGTTCCTTGTACTTTTCTCCAGTGGATAAATACTGTTCATGTATTTCCTAAAGATGTGACTGATCCTTACAGTGGCCAGGCTTCTTGGCTGGAGTCCATCTTCTAAGCCTGGCCTCATCAGCTTGAACAATCTGTTCAATGTCAAGAGGCTGCATATGGAGAACAAAATGAAGGAGCTTGTGTAAGTTGGTAGGAGGATGGTTTTCTTGCAGAAGTTAAGTTCCCAGTTCTCTCCCAGCAGTCTTTGCACCTAGCAGACATCCTAGCACTCCACCAATGGGTAAGAAATCCCTCATTGATATATTGGCCCTCTAACCTGAAGTCTGAGCTTTTTGGTGGAGCTCTCACGTTGGAAGAATCAGAATCTCTCTGAAGTGTTAGCCGATGAGACCTGCAAGTTCTGAAGGAGACCAGGACAGGGATTTGAGGGCTCTCTTGGTACTATATCAGTCAAGCTTTTTTGAACGAGTTAATTTGCACCACACTGCCTGTCCAGAGGCATCCTAAATACCCTGTGGAAAGTGACAGGGTCCTAGCACTCACAGATTCTAGTGTTGGTTGCTCACAAATCTCCTGAACTGCCTGAACTGGTGAACAGCTTGGTATCTCCAGGCTTTGTTCTCCTTTCGACAATGAGGCTAAGAATGGAGACATCCAGTCAGGGGTGTTCTCAGGGAAACATGCAAAGTCTAAGAACTTGTGGTCAGTCAATGACTGGGGAGCAGGTGTGGAAGAGCTTCAAGAATGGGGTAAGTGAGCACAGAGAATGCAAAGACCCTGGGTACTCAAATGGAAGAGAGAGACACAACTACCCCTTAAGGGATCATATGCCCAGGTAGAGAAAACATCAACTGTGTTATCCAGGCACAGAAGGCAAGCAAAGAGACGCACACATAGATCCTGCAGTGACACCACGAAAAGTTTTGCCCTGGAGACTCGACACCTCAAGGGCTGGGATGCATATATAAACACATCCAGGGGAGAGGATGACGGCTAAATGATTCTTCCTGCATAGCTGAAAAAATGTCCAAATGTACTGACACTTCCTCAGATCCTTCAGGTGCTTCACCTACAGAAACTTGTAAAAGAATAGCCAATAACGTTTAATCATTGAATATTTCACCAAGGTTGAGAAATGCCTCAATAGGGATACCCTCTGACCTCCACAGAATATGCAGAAAATATACATGCTACCTACATCAAAGAGAGAAGGAGGGCTGAGAGAGAGACAGAGAGGCAGATAGAGAACAGGAAAGAGTCAGATACTGATGCAGAAACAGAGAGACAAAGCAGGAGTAATAGAGTGATATAGAAACAGAGAAACAGAAAAGACAGGATAAAGGAGACATCGAATAGGTAAGTAAGTGAGGAAATATGTAAATAATTTAAAATGCTTTTCAAGATTACATGCTCTGAGAGCCATACCCACAGTGAGAATTAGGGTATAGTCTGTAATCCTCATACATACATACCTACTAACACTGAATTGGACTTACTCAAGAAAGTGCAGGCTAGTAGAAGGAAAATGGCATGAAAGGCTAATCTTTCTTGGAGGGAGGAAAGGACATGGAAGGAAAGAGAAAAAAGGATCAACCTGAAGGCAAAGAAGTCTGCTGTGAAATCACAATCTATGTCTAGAAAGCATCAGTTAAGGATACAGTAGAGACATCCCAGGGATGAGCTGATCGCTAAGTGAAAACAGTGTCAGTTATAATGTGAGGAGAATCTGAGAGGTCAGGCAGGACACACTACAAGATATCAGCTTTGAAGCTAGGTAAAATGAGAAGCTGAAGCCTCTAGTCATGAGTCTGAGAATTTTCAGTGTTGGGAGATGTGGTGGCCACTGGGAGCAATTCATGTTCTTTCATTTGAACCCTCAAGCTGTGCAGGAGAAGTGAACTGGAAAAGAGTCTTCACAGAAGAATCCTCTAAATAAAGTTTTCCATGAGCACGTCTGTAGAGGACTGATTTGATTACCTTAACCGACATGGGAAGCCACAACAGCTTGGGCAGTGCCATTCTCTAGGCTTGGATCTCACACTGAATAGCACTAAAGAGCTCTCAAGGAGGACAAAAAAGAAGGCTTACATGCATGCATTTTTCCCTCTGCTCTTAACTGTGGATATGACTTGAGTAGCCGCTTTGCCCATGTGCATTGGCTTCACTATTGGAATGCAGTATAGCCTGGAAGGGTCAAGTCACTATGGTGGAAAGAAAATTAAAAAGGGTTTGTTTCAGAAAATTGCGTTGATTCTAAAACAATCCAGGGGCAACAGTGGAAGATATCTGGTGATTTCCTTAGTCAGTAAAAGTTATCAGACTGAATGTCCTAATTCATGCTCAGTGGGACTAGGGGCACACTGCCTCACACCCTCTGAATGTCCGATCTCCATTCATAATGTACAAATTGCCTTCACTGAGTTCTGTCAAGGGTCAGAGGGACCTTGGTCAGTGCATGCCATGTGTCAGATGACAGCAAAGAGGACTTTTCAGAGACCCTGCACATCCCTCCACTAATGACCTTCCAGGAAGTACCAATCATATTAAGAGACAAGCCTCTGATATTCTCCTTGCTTCCCTGGTGCCAGCATTCAACTGAGAGAAAATTAGTGAGCAGCATCCCTGCTGAAGAGACAACAGTGACCGAAAGTCAGAGAACAGAGGATTCAGGTAGCTCATCCTACCAGTGCCACTCAGTGTCTTATTTTCACAGAAAAGAAAAATCCTGGACAGTGACAGGATTTGTGCCCAAGGAGACTGAGCAGTTGCATGGGAGAGAAAGCATGTTAAATTGCTGAGGAAAAACCCAGGTCCAGGAATACTCATGGTGACAGCTTTCATCTGCACTCATAACCTGCTTAGAAACTCAAAATGCATGTGTTATGAATGGTGGAGCCCCATGCTGAAACATGGCCTCTTGTTTCTGAGATTCTAAAATTGTCCCTCTATCAGGATGGTCTCCTCATCTTCCGACATTCCCATCACCATCATAAGAGGAGTATACCCTCAGCACTTTGGTATATTGCAACACCCAACATGCCCAAGGCCTGAGATCTGAGTGGAGAATACCAGTTCACCAAAAGATGAATTACAATAAATTTCCTTTAGGGTATCCATAAAATTCCCACTGTCACAGGCACTCCTCAGGTCAAGTCATTTACAGTGAGTCCCATGGCTGCTCTTATGGTGCTCTGTCTCATG
The DNA here is from genome assembly GCF_011762505.2 of Arvicanthis niloticus. Lineage (NCBI taxonomy): Eukaryota > Metazoa > Chordata > Mammalia > Rodentia > Muridae > Arvicanthis > Arvicanthis niloticus. Next base: position 51,347,549 of record NC_047678.1, read on the forward strand.
CCTTCTTTTTGCCCAGGCTCATCCCAGCAGAGATGTTCTTCTCAGGGAGTGTGTTTCCCAACAACCTGTACTAGGGTGGAAGCTCCCAGTTTCACTACATCTTTACCTGTTTTGATGTAGACTTACATCACCATCTTTGTCTTCCTGAATGCCTGGACTCTGCCAGAGTGTCAGCTCCATGTGCAGAGCTTGTCCATCACACCAATAATCCTGGGATCCTGCATAGTGAGGACTTTGCACATCACTATGCTTATAGAATGGCAACTGACTAAAGCACAGATGACACCACTTCACCGAGACATTCTGGAAGCTGGGGTGACATCTCAGAGCCAATCTTCACCCTAACTCCTTGTGGATAAGAATGAAGTCAGCCCTCTGAAGGGAAGAATGGTTTCCATGGTGCTACACAAGGAGGGATCAGGTACAGATGAGGAAGTGAAAAAAGGCTACAGGACAAGAACTGGGAGTCCACCTCTGTCAGACATCCCACAAAGCACAATCCTAAGGAAATTCAGTGGCAGTTGTCATGGAGACACCCACTGACTGATCTGTAGAGGCCGTCCTCTAGGCCCTTCAAGTCTCAAGACTGAGAAGTGATGCTGAGAGTGAGTCAGGGAGAGGTTGATGTCTTTTGGTGACAGGTGACAGGTGACAGGGCTGTCACTAGGAAGATACCTGCATAGAATGAAGGTCTGAAGAGAGGATCAGAGGTTGCACCATGTAGCTTCCAGGCACAGCTTGGCCTCCCATCAGTTTTGCATGCTGCCTCTCACTGTCACAGTCCTCCTTTCTTTATAGTCACCTCACTGACAATAGCATCTTGTAAGACCAGGCTTGGTGTGCCTCTATTGAGACATGGCAATTATCACATGAGCTTGAGGGGCAGAGTAGCCTTTTTGAGGATAGTCTACCAGAATATGAGCTTCTGTAGGAAATGGTGACCACACTGCAGACTGCAGTGAAGGGGACCATGTCCACCCACCCTGTTCATGTCCATGTTCACTCATACAGGCGTTAGATTTCTCAGTAGCCTCCCATGGCCTTGGGCTCCACATCTTGACACCATGTCTTCTGTATCTACTCTAGCACTCCTCATGTGTCTTCTGGCCCTGATGAGGGCACACTTCATTACCCAAACCCCAGACTCCATCAAAGGTAATGCACATTCTCCCACACTGAACTCCCCCAGAGTGTGATTATGGACAGCATTCATGGAGATGCCTCTGAAATCTCAGTCCACTCCGCTTTCGAGAACTGGAAGCTTGGTTATAGGGGATCAGAATTGGAAATGTCTGTGGTCTTCTCATTCCTAAGACTTGGAGAGTCCTGGAACTCTGGATTAGCAGAGAGTTCAGGGAAGGTTAAAAAAATCTTCAAGGACTTAAGTTTTCAAGCTTCCTGAGAAGACCAAGACAGCAGGGAAGAAGAGGCCTCCTTAACTTTCCTGTCTGCAAGAATTCTGGGAAAGTGACAGTTGCCCCGGAGTGATCTGCACCAATATGGGCTACATTTGAGTACAGGAGGAGGTGAACCTCAGGGCTCCTGTTGGTGTTATAGGACACCAGAACACCTGTCACCTTCCTCATCATTACTTTAGGGTTCTGGTGGTTTGGTGGTGTATTTTGCTCTCAGGAAGGATTCTGGTACTGGAAGACAGCATGTTTCACAGTGATTAAGGCCTTAGACATTCCCTGGCAAATTGGGTGACCTTCAAGAGGTCAGAATATATGCATGCCCTCAGCCTTCTATAATTCTACTCTCAGGAGGATTCTGGCACTGGCAGATAGCATTTTTCACAATGACTCAAGCTTCAGAGATTCCCTCTAAAACAGCATGACTTTCAAGTAGTCAGGATATATACATTGTTTGTCCCCATCCTCATCCCATTTCACAAATGAAGAAGCCCATGATGCTGTTTTGCTCATTTGAGCCCTTAGGTCCAGAGAGACAAAACTATTTTGTTTTCTATGCATCTTCACAGAGTGAGTGCATCCCATAATTTATTATTGTCCCACTGTGGACAGAAGCATTCACCAACCAAGTATCCTGGATTCCTGGGTGTTGGTGTTTACTCAAATCCACGAGTAACACTCAGCTCTCACACTTGAAGTCCACCTCATTTGAGGCCTGAGCTTCTTTTGTCAGCATTACAAGGTGTCTCAATCTTGTTGCATCCAGCATCCTACTGTCATAGCCCTCTTGTCTTTAGTGTTCTCATAGTGCACACTGTTGTGGCAGGCTGTGTGTGTTCATATAGAGACAGGGGAATCATCATATAAGTGTTGAGGGCAGTGTCAAGCTCAAGTGCTTCTGCCATAAATGTGGACATCACAGCCTCCCAGGACATCCTGCAGCTGACACAGGATCTTCCAGAGACTGTCCATCCTGAAAGTCCATACAGACATGTGGAACAGAGAGGTCCAGTTCTTCTCTTCAACTGTATCCCCTGAGTTATGGTACAGGATTCAATTCTGACTATTGGAAGGGCATGTCTTCATCATGATCAGAGATAGAAGGAATAGGTTAAAGGAGAGAAACAAGGACCAGTTATGTTGCTGTGACTGCTCCCACTTTCACAGAAAAGCAGGCCACACAGGCTGACTGATCTTCATGTTGCCAGTACTCTGACTGTCTGTGATCCTTGAACCTCTGTGTGTGGTCCTTCAGCCAAGTACAAAGACTAACTACACTGTCACTGTACAGAGAAGCCTCCAAAGTCCAGGGCTTGAACACTCCTGGTACTTGGTGCTGGATCAGATCCTGGAGGCACCTGGAGCTCTCACAATTCCTATGTCCCCTAAGCCTCCTGCTGTCAGCTGCATAGAATGTAACAAGCCATCCAGGGTGGTCTCTTAGGAAGATGGCTAGTTCAGAGGCTGCTTGAGTTTTAATTTAGAGTGATACCTAAGGGATCTTGGTTAGTATGAGAGGCCATGAAGGCACATCCTACATATGCACAAGGGTGGCATGCTGACATGGTGTCACACAGGATGTCCTGTGCCTGCACAGGAGCTGCCCAAGACTGCACATGCGCTGAATGCATACATAAACCTTAAAGAACAGAGCTGTGGAAGAAAACTTCGGATCACTGTTCCTTGCTTGCTCTTGAGCAGGCCTCTGCAGGCCTCACAGGGAGCAGATTTCTCCTTGTTGGTAGCAGGTCAAATGATGGGAGAAAAGGATAGCCAAGAAGGCCAGTAGTTACTTTCCCGGGACAGTCAGTGTGAGGGTTTGTTGCCTTGAGCCTGGTGGCAGTGATGATTCTCTGCCAGCTAGTCTGTACTGGATAGGAGGTGACTTAAAAGACCAGCATGGTGCTATATGCCCAAGCTCTGTATGCCACTGTGGAGATTCTGGTGACACTGCAACCATCTCCTCTAGAAAGAGCATCCAGGATGCACAGGAACTAGGTGTCTACCTCAGCTTCCCATGAAGCCATCCAAGCAGCAATGTCAGACTTCACAGGGCTCAGCACACACTGCCTGTCCAATAGGATTGTAGGGAGCCATTGAGATGGTACCTTGTTGCTTTGACCATGGTCACTCTGACAGGCACTAGGTCACCAAGTCAAGGGTCTCTATAAACTTGTTCCCAACTGACAACAGCTGTACAAGTCGCCATTTCGCCCTGGCTATACCCACAGTCTCTAGCTGATTACTGCTGTTTATTTGCATCAGATACCACCTAGGCTTGGTCCAGCGGGATTTCTTCTTGAGGTAGTATGCCAAGTAGCAGACTTTAATCCAGATGGGGTAGAAATACAACTGACCATCCCATGAGAACCCAGAAATGTATACATTTTGATTTTACCTATGAAAAGACATGAATAAAGATAGAGAAAATAAAATTCAGACCACAACAGTTTACCTATTGATTGGGTTTGGCCTCTATTCTCTTTCAGTGGAGCCGTTTCTTGGAAGATATAAGTGGGTTTTTGTGTTTGGAGCCCTCAGGAAACAACAGAGTCTTGATAGGCAAACCCTGATTCTCTTGCATAGTCTCTTGAAGTACCCAATATTCTGAGGGGATGATGAGGTTTCACTGTCAGTCTACCCCAGGTGGCAGGGGCCTTCCCTCTTCTGATATGCTGCTGGAGACACAAGGGGCATCCACAGCTCCAGAATGGAGGGCACAAGCAGTATCTCTGCTCTTCTTCTTGGGACAATGTAAAGCAATGTCAGGCATGGAAGCATGGCTTGCTACCTTGTGTCCTCAGAGTGTCAGGGCAACAGGGCTATGCTCTCCTGATGGCTGAATGTAGAGGAGGCCAAAGCTGGGCTCACTGGCCCTTTTCTTTAGTGGAAGACCAGAGATAGAGGGATGTGTTGGTAATGGGATGGTGGAGGGCAGGGATCCACAAGCTTAACTGAAGTGGTAGATCCATGCTCAAGCTTCTCCCATGCCTGTTCTTTTAAAATCATGTATGCCCCCTACAATTTATCATATGTTTGCTTTGGGATTCTGAGATCTTATTGGTTTTAAATCCCATGCCACAAAGAATTCTATACTACTGGAATCTGGGTAGGTGTCAGGTGAGATATTCACATGAAATGTTATGAGAATGGATGTTTCTCAATGTCTTCAATGGAAGGCCTAGTCTCTGGGGAAACTGAGCATTTGCTGAATTAGGTTTTCAAGGTGCCCAGAGATGTGACTTGGAATGTCATAGGTCCCTGTGGCAATGTTTTCCTCTGTCCCTTTAGGCATGCTCCCTCTAAAAGGGTGGTACCCAGTGGTGATAAATGAGAGTAGCACACCAAGACTTCACACATCTGCTGCCTCACCATTGTATGGCTCCCGTAGTACAAGCTCTGGGACATAAAAGGCCTTTGTTCCACACTGCTCTTTCAGTAATGTGCCAGGTCTGGGCTTGGTGGATAGGCTAATGTCTATCATCTTCACATTACCCTCTGCATCTCTGAAGATATGCTGAGGTTTCATGACTTGATGTACAATGTCAAGGCTGTGGGAGTACTTTATGGCTGACACTATCTGCCCAAATATTTTCTTTGTCTCTTCCTCCTGTAGTGGGCCATCCTCCATTATCAGGTCAAAGAAGTTTCCTCCTGGAGCACACTCAGTAACTAGATGGACCGATTTGATGTTACCCCAACGTGAAGGTGGCAATGATATTACAATGGTGTAGTGTACCCAATGTGGATGTTTCTGACAGGATCTGCCTGATGTGCTTCGTGATGATCTCTACAGTTTTTATGGTCACCATGTCCTGAGTTTTTCTGTAGCAGATGAGATTCACAGTGCCAAACACACCCTGGCCAATAGGAAAAAGGACCATATAGTGACTCCTGAGTTGGTTCTTTCTGGAGTTGCTGATCATGAAGCTAGGTTTCCTAGATGGCTCCTGATTGAACTTTATATAATTTATTCCTTGCTTCCCACCCCTTCTTCATTCTTTATTGCTCTTTTCAATTATGCATCTTCTCATAATTAAACTTTCCTGATTTGTCAGGGATGGTGCCTAGGAGTTGGAGAGAACTTTCAGATTCCATGGGATACACCTATCTCTGCACAAATACTGCCAAGATCCAACCTGTCACACCCTGACATAGCAACTGGAAAAAATCTACTCTGACATTGTTAGACATAAGATTGCTGTGGTCTACTGCTCCCACTCTCAATCTGAAGGCTCTTTGAGTGCCAGCAATTCTGAGAGGTTGGTTCTTGGCCCCCCAGAGAAGTTTTGGTCCAGTTAAGGTTTTTACAGGCAGGCAGGAAGGCAGTTGGCAAGAGATGTTCTATGTACAGGGAGAAAGGCAGTTATAGAGAGATGCCCTATATACAGGGAGGATGGCAGGTGGGAACAATAGTCTACGTTCAACTGCTCTTCTCAAGATTATCTGGGCTCATCCAGATGTGTATGTTGGACACTAGGATTCTAGCTACATTTGGCTCATTCATGGAGGTATCTTCTAAGGAGAGGGGAAAATCCCTAAGGAAAGAACCGCCCTAAATTAAAAGAGTTGTTCCCAATTTAGTTAGCTAAATGCCCTCTCTATTCTGATATTCCTAAATGAGCTCTCCGAAGACACATAACCTTCTTTTAAAATTCTGGCATCTTCTAGTAGAATGTTTTCCCTTATATTGACACTGGACCCCTGAGAACCCCAATGCTGATACAGATTTGGGTTTTCTTGTCTGAATTCAAAGGAATCAAAATGGCTTAAGTTTCTTTTACTGACAATTCTAACCAGTCACATTTGAACATTTGAATCTATGAACAAAATATTTATTGGGCCACTAAATTATACTGTTAATTTTGGACCACCACCACCCCCCTTGGCAGGCTGTAACCTTCCTCACTTCAGCAGGAAGCTGCTTGAGAGACTCCTGGGCAAGCCAGCTTCTGGTAATCCTAATATTCATGGGGCAAAGTGGCTGGACAATTGTCCTCCATGCAACACTAACTGTGTCCTCCATGAGTAAGGTCTATGGTCTCAAGTCACTGCCTTACCTGCTCCATTCTAGTGCACTTTACTTAGCTGTGTAAGGACTGAGAAAGGAGAGACACACAACAGTAAAGAATGGCAACTGCAGTCTTCAGCCCCTGTGAACAGTGTTCATTAGGATAAGAAGGGTAACCTTGTTGGAAAGATACAGATGGCTCAGCAGAGCATGTGCTTTCTTTCTGCCCTGGTGGTCACAGCCATGGGACAGGGAGTCTGATGGAAGGACCCTTTCATGCTTGTTCAAAGAACATGTGAGTTGTGGTAACTACTGCAGAGCCAGGGATATTTCTCCACCACCACCACCACCACCACCACCACCACCACCACCACCACCACCACCACAACCACCACAACAACAACAATTGACTTGGTGATAGACAGAGGACTATTAAAGTAGTTATTTTGAGAGCCTAACGACCAGGCATGTCTGCTGAGGCTATGGTATATGTGGTGGCTTTGGCATCTTCTCAGCTGGCTGAAGAAATAGGACATGGTGTCTTGAGGAGAGAACAGGAGCCAAGCAAGAAAGATCCAACTCCTCCTGGAGAGGGCCAGGAAATCAAGCTTGAAATTTGACATCTGTGCCTGTGATGGGAGTCCAAAGACAAGAAGAGCCAACTGTTCCTACAAAGGACAGAGACAGTGTACCGGTCCAACCAGTATAAAGTCAAGCTTCTGATTATAGGAAAGATGGGAAAGAAGACTCAGAGACAAAGTCAGAAATGGATTGGGCTGTCCAATCAGAACTTTGAATTGTCCCACATCAATATCTACCCCACTGGTGAACTTCTGGAGTACATGAAGGAGCCAGTCCTACAAATCTAAAACTCCAGGATCTCCATGACATAGATAACCCCCATGACAACAAGATAACTGAGAGGAGTACCACTGAAATTTCAGTGTTGATACAGTATCAGAAGCCTCATACCACACCAAAAAGCCATAGTGATGAATATTTGCAGACAAAAATTGTGGAACCCATGGTGACACACTACAGCTTACACAACACTATCACACCCTGCCCCCATGATTAGGGAAAGGTTGCAAGGATGAACAATGGACCAGAGAGGAGGGGGAGATAGTAGATTGGAGTGGGTGAGATGAAAGTCTCACACACACATACCAAAATCATATAACTTTAAGCAAAACAAACAGAGTAAAATCAAGTATCTTTAGGATGAGAGCTAGATAGATTATAAATGTCAATGTGATAGATAACAGCAGGGACACAACAGGGTTGTTGCAAATAGAAACTGACAATGACTGTCACAGAATGCATGAGAGCTGAACAAGCTCACACCAGGAAGAATCTCATGAACACAGAAGTGGGGAGATGGACACAAAAGTCCACCACAAGATGATGGACAGTTGGCACTTGACAAGTGATCAACTGATGAGAGAGGGAAAATCAGCATTCTGATGGCAAGCCCTGAGAGATCAATGATACCTCAAGTCAGACAAGAAATAGACCTAATGGAGAGATGAGAAGTAACACAAGGAGAAGGAGGATCAAAAAAGGGAGGGACGGGGAGAAAGAGGATGGAGAAGAGGAAGAGGCTAGGAGGGGGTGAAAAAGTGTATGAGACAACTTCTCAGAGATGAGTGGTGTTCAGTGTCTGTGTTCTGTATCCTTTGCCTGAAAGATTGGAACATTCAAGTCTGCAGAGAATTAAACAGGAAGGTAAACAAATAGCTTCAGGAAGTCCCTGAAACTGGCCAGATTCCCTGGGTCTCTGTTTTCCAAGATGTAATCAGTCCAAGCTGCTCTGAATCTCTCTTAGACAAGACAGGTTACTAAGACAACTGAGACCAGAGCAGCTAGCTGCCTGGGACAAGCAGGAAAAAAAAAAAAGAAGCATGCTGCTTGGAAGAAGTTTAGAGCATGCTGCTGGGGTGTGAGAACTGCCTAAGATGTGCAGCTTAGAAGAGGAAGCCAGTGTCCTCAGCAGGCTCTTCAAGCACTGGGTGCTCTTCCTTTACATTTTTTGCAGGTGAGAGTGGATGGGGTCAAGAAGTGGAGCACAGAAGGTCAGGAGTCCTCAGAAAAGGGCATAGGGCTAACATGTCCCTCCTAAGCTGCCCCTGCCTAGAAGCCAGTATATCCTTTACAGCTGCCCTGTGAGGCATGCATGTGATTTCTTTCTTTTTTATTAATTTTCATTTTGCATGCGTGGGTGTTTTGCCTGCCTTGATGTATATGTATAGCACTACCGTGCCTAGTATATAAGATAGAAGAATGTGTTGATCTATTGGAACTCGGGTTTCAAGAGATTGTTAGCCACAGTGTAGGTCCTGGACGTCCAACCTGGGCCCTCTGCAAGAGCAGTCAGTGCCCATAACCACTGCACTGTCTTGCCAGCACACTCAAATGATCCTATGGAGGATAAACTCCAATGCCAGATTAACTAGTGAGTTATCTTCTGCTGTTTTGATTAAATATATCCTAACACATGGTTAAATGTTTGTTTAGTGGATAGAAAGAGTAGCCCATAGTTTTCTCCATGGAATCTCTTGGCATAGCCTGAGTTCTCACCAGACCACACAGATTGACATAAAATTAAATTTTATAAAGTGGAATAATTTATATTATTTGTGGAACTTGACATTATTTATTTCCTTTATTTCAAAACATTATTTTTAGATCTCTCTCACTCACTTTCTCTCTCTTTCTGTGTCTCTGTATCTATCTGTCTCTTTTAAAGCTGTGCATGTAAGTGCAGGCACCTATGACAACCAGTAGAGGGCACTAGATCAACGTGAAGCTGGAATTAACAAGTGATTCTTATTCCTGGGACATGAGTTCTGGGAGCCAAAATGAGATCATCTCCAAGAACAGTAACACACTTACCATGAGCCCTTTCTCCGGATGGCTCCACTCTGCTTCAAGAGAAGCTATTGATGAACTTCACTTGACTGTGGGGAGAAATGTGTCAGGAAATTCTTCTCAAGAACTATTTAGGGTCTGACTAAAAACTAGGTAGATCTTTATCAGGAAGAACTGGAGGAAGATTTCCAACAAAGAACACTCATTGCACATCTACTCCCCAAATGCAACAGCACCAACATTCATAAACGAACTTTACTAAAGCTCAAAACATACACTAAACCCCACAGAATAATTGTGGGAGACCTCAACATCCTACCCTCAGGGATAGACAGGACATTGAAACAGAATCTAAACAAAGATATGATGAAACTAATAAAGGTTATCAACCAAATGGATTTAAATATCTACAGAACATTTTATCTTAAAAAGAATATACCTTCTTCTCAGCACCTCATGGTGCCTTCTTCAAAATAGATCATATAACCAGTCACAAAACAAGTCTCAACAGATAAAAAAACACTGAAATAATCCTGTGCATCTTATCACATCACAATGGACTAAGGCTAGATTTCAATCACAACAAAAACAACAGAAAACCCACATACATATGGAAATAGAGCAACTCTCTACTCAATGATAACTGGAGTAGAGATGATATATAACTTGGTCAGGGAAGAAATAAAGAAAGAAATAAAAAACTTCCTGGAATTCAATGAAAATGATAACACAGAATACCCAAACTTATGAGATACACAGAAAGCAGTGCTAAGAGGAAAGTTCATAGCACAAAGTGCCCTGATAACTGAACTGGAGAGATCCTACACTAACAATTTAACAGCATACCTGAGAGCTTTAGAGCAAGACGCTAACACACCCAAGACCAGTAGATGGCAGGAAATAGTCAAACTCCGCTGAAATAGAAACAAAGAGAATGATACAAAGAATCAACAAAACCAAAAGCTGTTCCTTGAGAAAATCAACAAGATAAATAAAACAACAAGATAGATAAAACCCTAGCCAAACTAACTAAGGGGCCCAGAGATAGCATCCAAATTGACAAAATCAGATGAACAGGGAGACATAACAACAAAAACTGAGACAATTAAAAAAAATCATCAGATCCTAGTACTTTTAAAAGCCTATACTCAACAAAACTGGAAAGTGTAGATGAAATAGATGATTTTCTAGACAGATACCACATACAAAGTTAAATCAAAAGCAGGTAAACTATCTAAACAGACCCATATCCCCTAAAGAAATAGAGGAAGTCATTGAAAAACCTCCAAACCAAAAAAAAAAAAAAAAAAAAAAAAAAAAAAGCAAGCCTAGGGCCAGAATTCTACCAGATATTCAAAGAGCTAATAGCAACAGTCCTCAAACTATTCCATAAAATAGAAACAGAAGGAACACTTCTTAATTAATTCTATGAAGCCACAATTACTCTGATGCATAAAGCACACAAGGGCCCACTAAAATCAGGTCGTAGACAAGGCTGCCCACTCTCACACCACCTATTCAATATAGTAATGGAAGTTCATGTCAAAGCAGATAAAGGACATTCACATGAAACCAGATACACTGAAACTAATAGAAGAGAAGGTGGGGAAGACCCTCAAATACCTAGCCACTGGGAAAACGTTCCTGAACAGAACACCGATGGCTTATGCTCTAAGATCAAGAATTGGCAAATGGGACTTCATAAAATTGCAAAGCTTCTCTAAGGCAAAGGACACTGTCAAAAGGACAAATTGGCAACTAAGAGATTGGGAAAAGATTCTTACCAACCCTATATCAGATAGAGGGCTAATATCCAATATATACAAAGAACTCAAGAACTTAGACTCCAGAGAATTAAAAACCCTATTAAAGATGGGGTACAGTGCTAAACAAAGAATCTTCAACTGAATAAACTCAATGGCCGAGAAGCACCTAAAGAAATGTTCAGCATTCTTAGTCACCAGGGAAATGCAAATCAAAACAACCCTGAGGTTCCACTTCACACCTTAGCCAGTCAGAATGGCTAAGATCAAAAACTCAGGTGCTAGCAGTGCTGGCGAGGATGTGGAGAAAGAGGAACACTTCTTCATCGTTGGTGGGGTTACAAGGTGGTACAACCACTCTGGAAATCAGTCTGGCAGTTCCTCAGAAAATGGAACATAGCATTACCTGAGGACCCAGAAATACCACTCCTGGGCATGTACCCAGAAGATGCTGCAATATATAACAAGGACATATGCTCTACTATGTTCATAGCAGCCTTATTTATAATAGCCAGAAGCTGGAAAGAACCCAGATGTCCTTCAACAGGAAGGACAGTGGATATTGACAAGAGGAATGGATACAGAAAATGTGGTACAATTACACAATGGAATACTACTCAGCTATTAAAAACAATGAATTTGAGAAATGCTTAGGCAAATGGATGGAACTAGAAAATATCATCCTGAGTGAGGTAACCCAATCACAAAAGAGCATACCTGGTTTGCACTCACTGATAATTAGATATTAGCCCAAAAGCTCGCAAAATTCAAGATACAACTCATGGACCACATGAAGCTCATGAACAAGGAAGACCCAAGTGTTGGTGCTTTGGCCCTTCTTAGAAGGAATAACAAAATACTCATGGGAGCAAATATGGGGACAAAGTGTGGGACAGAAACTGAAAGAGGGGACGTCTGGAGACCATCCCTTGTGCAGTCACCAAAGTTAGACACTGATGTGGATGCCAAGAAGTACATGCTGACTGGAGACTGATATGGCAGTCTCCTTAGTGGTCTGCCAGAGCCTGAAATATACAGAGGCAGATGCTCACAGCTAACCATTGAACTGATCAAAGGGTTTCCAATGGAGGAGTGAAAGAGAAGACTGAAGGAGCTGAAAGGGGTTTGCAGCCCCATGAGGAGAACAACAATACCAACCAACCAGAGCTCCCAGGGTCTAAACCACCAGCCTGGGAGCAGCACATAGGGAGGGACCCATGGCTCCAGCTGTATATGTAGGGGAGGATGACAGTGTCAGGCATAGGTGGGTGAGGAAGTCCTTGGTCCAGTGAAGGCTGGCCTCCCCAGGGTGGGGGAAATCAGGGGTGGAGAGCTGGGAGTGGGAGGGTGGGTGGGGCAATATCCTCATACAAGCAGGTGAGGGGGATGGCATAGGGGGTTCTGAGTTTGGGGGAAGAATGGGGACAGGGGATTACATCTGAAATGTAAATAAAGTACCCAATAAAAATGAAAAAAATAATGAAAAGCAACAAAAAAGACACTCACTGTTCTGGAAAGTGGCACTGAACTGCACAAATGATCATTAAGAAATGAAAAAATTCACTGGAGTTCAGAGCAGAGTGACCTAAAATTGAGACCAGAGGGGAGGCAGACATGTGTCCCACACTGCAGACCTTGCTGCCTGAGTTGAGCATGTGCAAACTTCTATCAATAATAAATCTGATTCTTGTTGTTGTTGTTTGAAAACACACAGAATTTGTAGTTTTCTACAGCAAGACAAACATGAAGAGCATTGTCAATGAATCAACTTCCACATGTGCACAGATGTTGGTCCCTCATCTGGGAGAGCTGAGGGCATCTTTCCAGACCTAGGCTCTTTCCAGACCTCAGCCCCAGTTCCCATGGGAGAACAATCCCTAAATTGGTGAGCACAGGAACCAGAGGCCTTCTCTTCCTGTCTTATTCCTTTCTTCTTGCTTTCACCTTGCACTGGAAGCTGACCCTCAAAGACTGTATATGTATATGGCACCTGGGACATCAGCATGCCCAGAGTGAAAGCTTCACCCTGGTTGCTATCCTCTAGTGAGTGCACTCCATGAGCATGGAATTTTTTCTAGGTAGGGAAAACTGTTTCTGAGAACTTGTCCAGGTTCTGAGGTTGGAACCAACAAGGCTCCGATTGTCTTCATTGCAGGAAGTTAGGGGCTCTGGGATGCTCTCAGTATTCTTGTGCCTCTGCCATCTTCACCTGAGTCCAGATGCCTTGACCCCTTGGAGTGGGCTCACATAGAAATCACACATACATAAATACATACCTGTATACATATACATATACTTGCACACAGGCACACACACATCCAAACCTGTCACCTTGATCTTCAGTCTTTAAGAGAATTCAACCTCTGTCTACTGGTCCTTTTCCTGAAGTTCCTCCAGGACAGTTTCAGAAACCCAGTGCCATTACAAGCTTTGACTCAGCTGGAGCACTGATTCAGCCTTTTACATCTACTGACCTCTGCATCCTCTCAAAGGGCTGTGACTGCCAGGACACACATGAGATTAATAGGGGACTAATGAGCACTTGAGGAGTCCCATGGCTGAAGAAGGGTTCACTGCTACTCAGTACTGCATTCATGGCTGCAATTCAATAGTTTATCAATGATGGGTTCAGTGTTTTCAGGTTTTCTATCTGCCTAGCATTCTGTCCTTGTCCCTGTTATGATCATGATCTATACTTAAGGTCTGACTCCTAGATATATGAGTGCAGAATGAGGAAACCACTATCTAGTGTGTAGTCTAGAGTAGGCAAGCTTCCTCCACTTTAGGGATTAGAACCTGTAAGACAAGGGTGCAAAAACCATCACACACAGTTAGCACAGTAGCTGGTAGGGGAATCTATCTAGAGATGTACATTCACAGGTCCCCTCCTCAAATGAGGCTGAAGTCAGGACCCTGAGCTGATTTACCTTAGATTCAGCTGAAAAGGAGAGATAAATCAGTGGAAGGGTTTGCATTGTCAATTTCTTAGGTTCTCTGCAAAGCAATTAGTAGTAGCTTCGTAACTTGGAAGGTGGAAAAGACATATGGCTAGTGGAATGACTCTACCATTGATAGGGAACTTAATGACTTATATGACTTAGACTTTTGCTGTGAGAAAATAACAAAGGAAAGTAACCAAAAGGATGCTCTGTCCTGGCTCAAATGTGATGGTGATACAGTATCTCATGGTGGGAAGAGGAGGGTGCTAGGGGAAAGAGCTACTGACTTCATTGTGTCCATGGTCAGGAATCCCAGACAGCTGAAGGTTGAGAATATAGTTGTCTTCTCAGTTTGATCCATCTGAAATGCAGCTTGAGGAAATATTCCAGAAAACATACATGGTGGGCCATAACTACCTTAGACAAACACTCTGAAACACCCACAGATACATGCCCCGATGTTTCCACCTAAGCACTTCTAAAAGTGCACAAAGAAGGTTAATTTCTGGGGAGCCACGATGTCCATAAAGAGAAGAACTCTAAGTGCAGAAAGATCATTTCAGATCAAGACAAATGCTGGCTACAAGAGGAGAGAGCAGGACACAGAGGGAAGAGGTGGGAAACTGCATGTGTTGGTTCACACATGCTTGGCACATGGAGCAGCACTCTTGAAGGTATGTCCTTGGTGGAGTAGATATGGCACTGCATGGATGGACTTGTAGGCCCTCCTCCTAGCTGTCTGGAAGCCAGTCTCCCATTTGCCTTTGGGACATGATGCAGAACACTCAGTGCCTCAGTGCCGTGCCTGTCTGGACTCTGCCATGCTTGACACCATGATGATGTGCACGGATCCTCACAAACATAGAGTCATTCCCAATAAAATATTGTACACAACAAGATAATAAAATATTGCTTTGGTCATAGTGTCTCTTCACAGCAATGGAAACCCTAACAAAGACACTCAAGGAAGTGCTAAGAACCACCTCATGCCAGGGGAAGAAACTGTTGAGAGATGCAGTGTGGGTCACAAGGAGAAGAAGGCTATCATGGGCCTATCCACCTTCTTAGGGAACATGGCCTCTTCTGAGTCTGCTGAGTGAGAAGGAAAGAGACACCAAGAGAAGGCAAGAGTACTGGGTAGTTTTGGTCGACTTGACACAAGAGACACAAGAAGAGAAAAAAATCAACTAAGAAATTACCTCCACTTTTTGTCCTGTGGTCATGTCCATGGACAGTTTTCTTGGTCCTTGATGAGATCCCAATAGACCACTGTGGGCAGCTCCACCCCTAAACAGTGGTTCTTGGTCTTATTAGAAGGCAAGCTGAGGAAGCCAGTGAGAAAAAGTACCAGAGTAACTTCCTTGTATGATTCTGCGTCTGTTTCTGCTTGACTGTTTACCCTGACTTTCCTCAGTGTAGGATTTGAACTGGGAGAAGAAAAGTATCTCAGCCCTTTGCTCCCTAAGATCCTTTGACCATGGCATTGATCACAGCCATAGAATGCAAACTGGGAAAACAATCAGCTGAAAAAATGCTCCCCACTGTCCAAGAATTCTTGTAAGCTATTTGATTACACTCTGAACGAAGAAATGGTGTTGTTTCCTGATGAAACATGTTCCTAGTAGTGGTATGGCTCACTCTTAGTAAACATCTTTAGTCCCAAACAATGAAGGCAAAGTTAATATTGTGGAAAGTAGCACCATGTTTGAAAGTTATGTCTAATTGAGTGGCAGGAAACGTGATGAATCAGAGAAACATTTGACAGAAGAGGATATGCTTCACTCTCATGAGAAGAAAGTGGGGGGATGCTACTTAAGAGACAGCACTGCAGAGAGAGGAAAGAAGACAAGGAAGCAGTTTTACTGGGAAAGATTTACAGAGACCAGAAAGATCCAGGAAATGGTGAGCTTATTCCATAGTAAGTCTCAAAGCAAAAAACATTCTAGGCCAAGATAAGATCATATGAAGCTCCAGGCTTCTAGTACTAGTTTTAAGTTCCCACAATGAGGCAGTAAGCTGAGAGACTACATTTACACTAAGAGAATAAAGAATACATTTGCAAGGGAGATACAATGAAACACCCTCGTCCATTGTTGAAGGGGATCAGGTCTTGTCTCTGAGGAGAATATGAGCAGGACCAGGGATGTGGATCAGGACAGAGTGGTTCTTTTATTTGGTCCCTCAGTCCCATCCAGTCCTTATGAGATGGTTTGTGTCTTAAAGACAAGCAAGACCTTGACCTCTGGTTCACAATGAGATCCTGTCCCACAAATGGAGCAGTGTCTCAGCAAGTAAGGGTCAGGAATAACCAGAGAATTCCTTAGAAGCAGTCCTGATGCTGAAGCAGTTCTCTAGGAGGTGTCCCAATAATCTCTGGAAAATTGACTTAAGGGCAAATCATCTCACAGAATCCCAAGGGAGAACTAAAAACCCATTGTACCATCTTGAAGGAGTCAACTCTGTGGTGTTACAAGACTCCCTGAAGGGAAGAGTCATGACAGGAGCCTGGAGGGGAGTTCAAGGACGCCTCAGTGCTTCTCAAAAGATGAGTATCTTTATGCCAAAAATAATTTAGAGGAATCCCCCTTCTACTGGGCTTTCACATCTATTTTGGCCCTTTAATGCACACTGGAAGCAAGACTCTGGGACAGAACAAAGAATAACAGGTTCAGGTTAGATAGGGCCAAGAGCTCCTCAAGCCATGGCTCTTTCTGACTTTGCTCCTCCAGATCACAAAACCAGAAGCCTGTGGATGTGGCTTTGACAAAACTCCCTTGTAGACAGACTCTCTTATGTACTCTGTAGATCCATCACCTGACAATATAAAGCTGATGTGCTATTGGCTGAGGCAGGAAATAGAGCGAGAACCACCAGGAGAGAGAGAGGGGATCTTGGGAAAGAGTCAAGAGCTGGAGTTTGACCTTGAAACCTGAGGAAGTCTGACTCATGAAACTGAGGACAGGCAACCAAAATGTGGCAGATATTGACTAGAATAAACAAGTAATAAAAGTTATGAGCTAGTCTGGGAATAGGCCAATGCTTATGGACTGGGCATATATTCATAAGTTATTAAGTCTAAGAGTCATTATTCTGGGAACAACGAGGCTGGATAGAAAAGGCAGTAGTTACCAATGGCACACTGAATGTGAGGCTAGAATACAGACTTAGAGCTAAGAACTCTTGGTTGGAAGACAATTCCGTAGTGATCCATGGAGAGCAATGCAGATGGCAGCTCTAAAATAAATAAATAAATAAATAAATAAATAAATAACCTGATGAGGAGAAAATAAGAGCTCTTCTCCTGGACCCTCAGTGCACTTACCAGGTGGTTCTCCTCTAATTGCAGGCTCATGAATCAATACAGCTAGGGGGTGCAGAGGTTTCTCTCATACTGCAGCTATAATGCACTTCTGTGGTGCAGCAGAGAAAATGAAGAGCCTGGGTCTGTCAGAACCCAGCATGTGCCTGTAGGAGGAGCCTGCAATGGCCCCTAGACAGAAACAATGCACTCCGAGATTCTGATCTACCTTCCCAGGATGGGCAACAAATACAGGGCAAAGAAAAGCTATATCCCAAAACTGGCAAGGACAGCCTACCTGCTGGACCAGACAAAGAGATAGAAGCTAGCTGCCACAGATGTGTGCTAGACTCAGGAGCCTGAACAAAGACAAAAAGGCAGAAAGAAGACTGTCACTGTGCTGTGGTGACACTGAGAAGATACAACCTTCTCAAAGGGAAATGTATTCAATTTGAAAACAATAAAAAAAAACCCAAGAACTTGGGTATAAAAAATCTTAGAGAGAAATAATTTTTCTCTAAATAATATAATCAGGTCTCCAAAGGAAGGAGAGAGTTAGACAGAGTAAAAAGCAAATTATTATTGCATTAGGATATGAAGAAAAGTACAATGACCGATGGCATTTGGATCCCATAAAATTTTGTTTAGAGTGTAAGCAAGAAATGATTATATGTTCGGTAATGACTGGGGTTTTATATATCACCTTTAAGTAGGTTCAGAATAAAGCAGACTTAGGTAAGACAGAAGCGGGATGGAATGCTAGGTGGGAGACCACAGAACAGAGATGAGAGGATTCTTAAAATTAGAATAAAGAGTCTTGAAATAATCAAATCTGGATCTGAGAATGAGAGCAGAAGCAGTGTTTCCAGAGGAGAATATTGCACTAGGGCTTCAGGGAAGACACTGGCAACCCATAGAGGCTCAATATTCTCAGCCAAGAATCCAGATTCTGCTTAAGAATGCCACATTAAAGCAATACCATATAATAGATAATGTGATTGTACACCTTCTAATTGTCTTTGTGTTTTGAAATCTGGCAAGTCAGTTATGGAGGTCTCTCAACCAGCTTTTCTTTTAGTGCCCTGAGTATCACAGAACCCTGATATTCTTAAACTAGGTTGCAAGTACTGAAAGAAATGAGTCAGGCTTTAAGCAGAAGCAAGAGGGTGGTGGGCTTGATTATTGCTGGTATAACAACTTTAATTACATTAATTGTTAGCAACATTGCTTCTGCAGTTGCTGTGACACAAGAAGTTAAGAAAGCTACTTTTGTTAATCACTTAGCAAAAAAAGGTTACTAATGTGTTGAATATACAGACGATTTAGATAGGCATTTAGATGAAGGGACTGATGCTCTTTATCCTATTCAAATTATTAAAAGGAGTTTCAGAATTTAGGGTAAGGAGACATTCTCGAGTGTCATGCCCAATACCATTGGATTCATGTTCTAAAATTGACAGTGGTAATCATTACAATTAGGAAGATGTTTCAAGACACTTGCATTGTATTTGGCATAATTCTAACACCTCTCTGGATGTTTTAACTTTATATAGTGAGATTATGGATTTCAAGAATGCTGCTGTGCTGGGTGTTGATGTGGTAGATACTGCAAATAAAATTTCCCATGGCCTGAGGTCAGTATTTCTATTTTGGTCAAGCTTCAAGAATAGCATATATAGCTTGATCATGCTAGCCCTTTTGGTCCTTGGAATACGTTTATTCCTGCCCATCATATTAATGCTTGTCTTTAACAATATCAACATGTTGGCAGCCAAAGTATATGGCTTGAACCTGAAAATGGACCCCAAGACAGAGTTATTAAATTAACAGGCTGGCAAGCCAAGGATGGGTAAGTTTCTGCACAGAGCCTTACCAACCTAAGACAGAAGTGCATTGCTTTGAATAACACATATTCCATGATGGGAAGGAAGGCATTCTTGTCAAAATGACCTAAGACCGGTTCAGTCTTGTTAATGAAATAAAACAGGAGGAGAGGTGGACAGCCTTTGGGGCTGCTTCATAAGACTCTGATATGGGCCAAGGACAAGGAAATGGGCTGCTTGGCAGAAACATGACTTTGGCCAAGGACAAGGAATTAGGCTTCAGGCAGGTGTCTGACATTAGGCTAAATCAAAGAAGTAATTTCAGGCAGGAATCTAAATGTTAGGCTAGAACAAGGAAGTAAGCTTCAGACATGAAAATGACTTTGGGCTAGGACAGGGAAGGTGGCTCAGATATTTTGGCCATCCTGATAATCCCGTAGAAACAGTGATCACAAGAGTGTTCATGTAATTGTGTTTAATGCCTTGCTTGTTCTTTAACTATTTGTGAGTATTGTCTTGCTTGTTCCTTGAATATTTGCATCTATTGGATTGCTAGATCCTCAACCTAGAATTGACCTTAATACATGCATGGAATTAAAATGGCATAAAAGTAAAAGGGAGTAGAGGGATGGGACACGGGTTCTAGGAGGGGAAATGGGGAAAAGGGAAGACATCTGAAATGTACATAAATAAAATAAACAATAAAAAAAGGAAAAAAGAAAGAGAACTTCAGACAAATTTTGCTAATGAATAATATTGTAAAACACTCAATAAAATTCTCATAACCAAATCCAAGAACACATCAAAAAGATCATTCACCATCATCAAGTAGACTTCATCCTAGAGATTCAGGGGTGGTTCAATATATGACACAATCCATCAATGTAATCCAGTATATAAACAAACTCAAAGGAAAAAAAATCACAAGATTGTCTCATTAGATGCTCAAAAAGCCTTTAAGAAAATACAACACCCCTTCATGTTAAAAGTCTTGGAGTGATCAGGAATTCAAGGCACATATCTAAACATAATAAAAACAACATGGTAGATATTTTAAAAACGTAAAACATCTACAGAATATGGTGTTTTAAGAGTTTTTATTAACAAATGGCTCTTAAAGGGAGACATGTCTGTTCCTGGCAGCACCCCAACACTTCTTCAAAGAAGATGATGAGCACTGAAGAACCTATGTATATGGAGTTTACTTCAAATCTGACAAGCTAGAAATTGTGCTTGCCTAAACTGCAGACAGAATGCTCTCCAAGCTCGAGGTAAATAAGAGACAGGGAAGTCAATGGACAAGCTGCCAGAACAGGTAAGGAGTCCTTCACAATTCCTGCTTCACAGAAAAGTTTCTCAGATATTCTGGGACAAAAGGCTCAGGATGGATGCTCCAAAGTCTCATAGACACTTTTGATGACTGTCTGGGAAGCCAGCTTTCTCTGTCATTTCTGTAGAATCAGAAGTTGCTGGTGCTGTACTTCCAGGATACTCAGGCCATTTGACTCCTCAGGTCTCTGATGGGAAAGAAGACCAGGTAGTCATAGTCTCATCTTTCAGTTTAAATTGTTAAGGTTTGAGTAAATCTTATAAAGTCTAAGGAGATATTCTTAGGTCTATAATTGCATATTTTGAAAGAACATGCTTTATGTATAGAAACTCAAACCCAATCACCAAGATAGTTGTGATTGTAGAGTACTTTTTTCCAATGTGGTCCAATACAAGAGAGAATGAACACTGTGAATGTAATTCTGACTGCTGGTTTTCACAGTTGTTCCTCTGCATTGCAGTTTACTAATGTTAGAGATGGGCATTTAGTTGGACTATGGGCAGGGTGGGGGGAGATGATATATAAAGGGAATTTCTTTGGTACTGTGTATAAGCATCACCTGTCAATAAAAAGCTGATGGCCAGCTAAGCAAGGGAGGAAATAAAGGGTGGAACATCAGGCAGAGACAGACAGAGAGAGAGAGAGAGAGAGAGAGAGAGAGAGAGAGAGAGAGAGAGAACTCGGAGAAACAGTGAAGACCTACAGATTGACCTTGAACTCTGAGGAAGACAGAAACATGAATCTCAGGAGAGACACCCATCCATATGTCAGACACAGACTAGAATAAACAGGTTGTATGAATTACAAGCTGGTTGGAGAATCAGCCAAAGCTTATGGCCTAGGCATCTTTTCATGAATAGGTCTTAGAGTCCTATTCTGGGAACAAGGAGGCTGGGTAGAAAAGCTCCCAGTTACATTTTGTGATGACTTGGCCGCTCTCTGCAGAACACTTGTACAAAATGAACCTCTTCCTTAAAAGGCCAGATGGATGGTTTGACATAATCAACATCCAGCTACAAAGGCCACTGAGATACTCTGCTGCCTGTAATTGCTAAACAACCTTCACTGCTCTGAGTGTTTTGTGCTCTGACCTCACAAAGAGCTACTGTGATGGAAGAATGAGGGCCCTCTGCATAAGACTGTGGACTGGACTGTTGTATTTGTCCATACAGAGCAGGGAGCTGATATTGGTGACCTGTGGGAGGGACTCCTCCAATACATATCTAGTTTGTCAATTTTTGGGTTGTTGGACCTCACATCCTGTGTGCACCAGAGCACAGGGAACACTTACCCTCATGGCCAGCAACTCCAAAAAGAAGAATATGGAAAGTCATTACAGAGTGCTTTTTACTCTTGGCCAAGGTTCCTTTGGCACTGTGAAACTGGCCTCGCACCTGAAAACCGAGGCGCTGGTTGCCTTAAAAACTGTAGAGATTTGCAAGAAGAACATCAGGGGGATACATGCCGAAATATCAGCATTGGAGACACTGCACCATCCCAACATTATCTGCCTCTACCAGGTACTGGTAACATCAAGGCACGTTAACCTTATCACCGAATATATTCCGGGAGGAAGCTTGTATGAAATCATAAAGGAAGATGGCCCGATGCAGGAGGAGGAGGCAAAGAAAATATTCGGGCAGGTAGTGTCAGCTGTAAAGTACTGCCACAGCCTGGATCTTGTGCATCATGACATCAAGCCGCAGAATATACTAAGGGATGAGGACGGTAATGTAAAGCTGATAGACTTGGTCTGGCCGTCACGTGCAGATCTGGCACATTACTGAAACGGCAGTGTGGGACCAAAAGCTGTTTCGCTCCAGAGATAGTACTAAGGGTGCCATTTGATGGGGAAAAGGCTGACGTGTGGAGCTTGGGCGTGGTACTATTTTTCATTAACATTGGGCACTACCCCTTCAGAGGAAACACCATGAAGGAGATGGACGAAAACATCACAACACGGACCTATGACATTCCATCTCACGTCTCTGGGCAGCTGGAAAACTTAATCCACCAATTGCTCACAGTTGCCCCAGAGATGAGGCTGTCCACTGAGAGAATTGAAAACCATCCCTGGGTGGTGAAGTGTGAGGTAGACATCCCGACTGAGACCGATCCAGATTATAACATCATAGACAGGCTCTGTGGCATGGGATTTGATGCCAATGAGATTATAGAATCCCTGGACAAGAGAAAGTACAATGAACCCCTGGGGGCGTATTTGATTCTAAAAGCACAGGCAGACAAGGGGCAAGAGCATGCATTTACAACTTCAGTCGAGACTATGGATCGGTGCCCTACACCACCCCCTTCACCAGCTGATCCCTCTATATCTGGTCTTCCCTTAAAGAAAAGGACTAGTGAGTCCAACTTTAGTCTCCTCCACATACAGCCCTCAGAAATGCATGGGCCTGTTGCCCTGACACCATTGGGACAGGACGTGGCCACAAGTGTCTCCATGCTTCCAGTTGCTCTACACTGTCCAGAGAAAAAGACCAGCAGCACTTCCACCTGTGCCCTCCATAACGGATCTGTGGTGGCCTCCAGTGTCTGCAACAACATACTGGAGGAGGAATTGCCTGTGCCACCTGAGCAACACTCTCATATACAAACATCTCCTCCTAAGAAGCCTGGGCGCTTCAAGAGACTCACCAGGAAAATCAGAGCAGGCCTATCAAGACTCTGTTGCTTCCCCTGTGCTCAAAAGACAAAGACCCCGAAAACATCCTCCAAAAAAGTGGCTCCCCTGAGAGAGACAGGAGGCAGAACACAGTAAAGGGTAAGCAGGTATGGGAGGAGGCATCTCTGCTTTGTAATTTACTTTCTATGTCTTTATTCATGTCTCCCTGCTGGAAAAATCAGAGAAGTGTACGTTTCTGGGGTCTCTTGGGATCGTCAGATGTATTTCTATTCCAGCTGGATTAAACCCTGATCCTTGGCTTACCACCTCAGGAAGAAATCCTGTTGGAGAATGCCTAGGTGGTATCTGATACAACCCAACTAGCAGTAATCAGCAAGGGACTGTGGGTACGCCTGGGTGAAAGGGGGTTTGTGGAGCTGTTGTTTATGAGAAATGTATTCAGATCGAGACTCTGCTTGGGGACCTAGTGACTGGCAGAGTGACCATGATCAAACCGCAAAGGGACCATCTCAATGCCTCACTACAATTCTATTGGACAGGCAGAGTGTGCTGAGCCCTGTGAAGTCTGACATTGATGCTTAGATGCTTCCTGAGGAAGCTGAGCTGGATACTCAGTTCCTGTGTATCCTGCAAGCCCTTTAGTGAGGATATGGTTGCAGTATTCTACCAGAATCTCCATAGTAGCATTCATAGCCTGGGCATACAGCACCCATAAAAGCAAGGAAGGAGCAGAGATGGGAAGTGTCCTTCCACAGCTCTGTTCTTCACACTTTACCTATGCATTCAGCCCATGTGCTGTCTTGGGCAGCTCCTGTGCAGGCACAGGACATGCTGAGTGATACCATGTCAGCATCCCACCCTTGTGCATACATAGGATGTGCCTTCATGGCCTCTCATACTAACCAAGCTCCCTTAGGTATCACTCTAAATTAAAACTCAACCAGCTTCTGAACTAGCTATCTTCCTGAGAGTCCACCCTGGGACACTTGTTACATTGTATGCAGCTGACATCAGGAGACTTGGGGGACATAGAAAGTGGACTTCAGGTGTGGTAGATCTAGTTGCCTCCAGAATGTGATCCAGCACCACATTCTAAAAGTGCTTCAGTTTAAGAAAGTCCAGGCTTCTGTCTACTGGGACAGTGTGATGAGTCTCTGTGCGGGGCTGAAGAACCACACACTGAGGTTTAGAGAACACAGAGAGACCAGTGCTTCCATCACGGAGATCACTCAGCCCAGGTGACCTCATTTCCTGTGGGAAGTGTGGGAGCAGGCACACAACACATCTGTTTCACTGAGCCCAAGAAACCGGCAAATCTTGTGAGTGAACCTCAAAGGCTTCCATGCCTGAGAAACAAGAATGGTTCCTAAGCATTCACCACATTTCTGAGCCTCAGTCTTCCATTTCTGAAGAGCCTAGAGGAAGGTGTCTTCTGTCCAGTAGTCTATGGCCTTAGCAATAGTTTTTAAAGATTTTTTTATTTACTTTATGTGTATGAGTACACTGTCACGGTCTTCAGACACACCAGAAGAGGGTGTCAGATCCCATTACAGATGGTTGTGAGCCACTATGTGGTTGCTGGGAGTTGAACTCAGGACCTCTGAAAGAGCAGTCAGTGCTGTTAACCACTGAGCCATCTCTCCAGGCCATGCCTTGGTGATTCTTTATGCCCACGGCATGTCTCAAGTGCACTTTTTAGTCATTCACTAAAAGGAAAATGGTGCATAGCTTCTCCCATCTCCGCACTTGCTCCAGTGGCCTTCTCTCCTGAGCACTTTGCTTCTTATCCTAGTTGTCATCTACCCAGTTTAGGTCTTTCATTCAGTAAGAGGTTCTCAGAGAAGGTGACCCTGCCATTGCCATGGTACCTGGGCTTAAGTTCCCATCGCATCTAATGCCTTTCTGTTTTTTAGCTTCTCCTCTACAGATGATGGTGCTGTTCTACAGAAGCTTGTGCCTGTGAAGCTGGGAAGGACATGGATCCCTGACTATGAGTGCAGTGGTTCCTTGTTGCTGAAGGTAACATCTCAAGATAACATCTCAGATAACTGAATAGAAACACAAAGTAAAATTCTCCTACCTGAACAAGGTATGCAGAAAAGAGGTGAGGCTGTCAGTGTCCAGAGGGAATCCAACGTGATGATCTGGTACATGCTGAGGGATAATGGTCAAGGCTGAGCAACCTCAAAGTCTCCCTGCAGTTCAGAAGGACACCAAGGCCTGAGCTCTGTGGTTGCTGTATCAGTGTGGAGCATCTGCCCAGAATGGACACCAGCATCTGTAGATGAGGGAGAGATTGAATTCTCACACATTTGTTCTGTATACACAACCAGTAAAACAGCAACCAATCCACTAATGAGGTGTATACACCGTGGTACAGAATTCTCCACAGAGATTCCATGCAAAAGAACAGTGCCTCTTTGGTAGTCGCCCAAACCATCAGATAAACAGGCAAGAAGACCTCAGCCGATAGCTTCAATCCCTGTACCCCAAGAACAAGTAACATGCATATTCATAGAACTCATGAGCTGGTCCTTGTTTCTCTTCCTTCTGTCATTCCTATCTCCTATCAAGGTGAAAACATTTCCTTCCCATGCCCAGAATTGAATCTTGTTCCACAACTCAAGGAATATAGTTGAAGAGAGGAACTGAAATTCTCTTTCCTCATATGTCTGTAAGGACATGCAGAATGGACAGCCTCTGGAAGATCTGTCCCAGCTGCAGGATGTCCTGGGCAGCTGTGCTGTCCTTATCTACTGCAGATGCACTGAAGCCAATAGACTATCCTCTGACCAGGCCATTCTGCCCTTGACACTGATGTGATGATTCCCATACCTCCATATGAACACACCCAACCTGCCCCAACAGTGTGCTACTCTCACTATTGGGACACTAAGACAGGAGGACTATGACAGTACAATGCTGGATTCAGTAATGATTGAGTCACCTTGTAATGCTGCCAAAAACAAAAAACCTCAGGCCTTGAAGGAATGGACCTTCAAGTTTTGAGAGCTGAGTATGACTCCTGCATCTGAGTCAACACCAACACCCAGGAATCCAGAAGGTTTCTGTGGTGGATGCGTATATCTACTGACAGAAAATGGTAAGTATGGGGTACACTCACTCTGTATAGGTGCACATAGAACAAAATAGACTAGTCTCCCTGGACATCAGGGCTCAAATGAGAAAAACAGCATGCATGGGCTTCTCCATTTAGGAAAGGGGGTGGGGTGCTGGCAAACAATGTATATATCCTGATCACTTGAAAGACATGCAGTTTGAAAGGAAACCTCTCAAGCTTGAATCACTGTGAGAGACATGCTGTCTGCTAGTGCTAGAATCCTCCTGAGAGGAGAATTTTAGAAGGGAGGAGAGGCTCAGAGCATGCAAGTATCCTGACCTCTTGAAGGTTGCCCAGTATGACAGGGGACCTCTAAGGCCTGAATCACTGTAAAACATGCTATCTGCCAGTACCAAAATCCTTCCTGAGAGCAGAATACACTACCAACCCAACAGAGCCCAAAGAAATGATAAGTAAGATGACAGGTTTTCTGGTGTCCTGTAACACCACCAGGAGCCCTAAGGCTCACCTCCTCCTATACTCAAACGTAACCCACATCAGTGCAAGTCACTCCAGGGCAACTGCTACTGTTCCAGAATTCCTGCAGACAGGAAAGCTAAGGAGCCCCCCTCTTCCCTGCTGTCTTTGTCTTCTCAGGAAGCTTGAACACTTAAGTCCCTGCAGACTTCTTAACCTGCCCAGAACTCCCTGATCATCCAGTGTTCCAGGACTCTCCAAGTCTTAGGAAAGAGAAGACTACAGACATTTGCAACTCTGATCATCTATAACTGAGCTTACAATGCTCAAACACAAAGAGTCTGTAGTGTCACCATCTCCTGCAGAAGCACCTGTCCTGGTAGACTATCCTCTAACCAGGATACTCTACTCTTCAAAAGGGTATCATGTGATATCCTCATCTGATAATTTCTCTGTCTCCATAAGACACACCCAGCCTGGCCTTACAAGGTGCTATTGTCACTGAGGTGACAGTAAGGAAAGGAGAAATTTGACAGTGAAAAGCTGCATGCAAAAATGACGGGAGGTCCAGCTGTACCTGGAAGCTACATGGTGCAACCTTTGATCGTCTCTTCAGACTTTCATTTTATGTTGGTTTCTCCCTTGTGACAGCCCTGTCACCAAAACATAACAACCTCTTTCTGAATAACCCTCAGCATTGCCTCTCGATCTAGAGAGTTGACAAACCTAAAGGAGGGCCTCTACAAATCGGTCAGTGGATGCCCCCAGAACACTGCACTGAATTTTTTTAGGATTGTGCTCTAACTATGGGATGTCTGTCAGAGCTGGATTCCCAGTTCTTGCCATGCAGTCTATTCCTCACTTCCTCATCTGTGCCTGCTCCAGTAATCCTATAGCACCATGGAGGCCATTATTCCCTTCAGAGGCTGGACTTCATTCTTCTTCACAAGGAGTTGGGGTGAAGATTGGCTCTGAGATGTCACCCCAGCTTCTAGAATGTCTCAGTGAAGTGGTTTCATCTGTGCTTTAGTCGGTTGCCATTCTATAAGGGTGGTGATGTGCAAAGTCCTCACTAGGTGCGGGATCCCAGGATCATTGGTGTGATGGACAAGCTCTGTACATGGAGCTGACACTCTGGCCGAGTCCAGGCATTCAGGGAGAAAATGATGGTGAGGTAAGTCCCCATCAAAACAGGTAAAAATGGTAATGAAACTGGGAGCTTCCAGCCTAGTACAGGTTGTTGGGAAACACACTCCCTGAGAAGACAGCTCTGCTGGGGTGAGCCAGGGAAGAAAATAGGCATGAGACAGAGGGCCATGAGAGCCACCATGGGACAGGCAGCCATCATGAATGACAGGACCTGACAAGTGCCTGTGAGGGTCTGATTTGTATGGACACCATAACAGAAATTTATTGTAATTCATCTCTTGGTAAAATAGTGTTCTCCACTCAGATCTCAATCCCTAAGAGTGTTGGGTGTCACAACATACCAAAAGGCGGAAAGGTACCCTCCTTTTAGGATGGTGATGGGAATGTTAGAAAATGAGGAGGCAGTCTTGATAGGGGGATAATGTTAGAATCCCAGAAACAAGAGGCCATGTTCCTGGATGGGGCTCCACCATTCTTCACACATGCATGTTGAGTTTCTAAGCAGGAAATGGTTGCAGGTGAAAACTGTCACCATGAGGGTTCCTGGACCTCAATTTTCCCTCAGCACTTTAGCCTGCTCTCTCTTACATGCTACCACTCAGTCTTCTTGGGAATACCCTGTCACTGTCCAGGATTATTCTTAACTTTGAAAATAAGACACTGAGTGGTCCAGGTAGGAAGAGCTACCTGAATCCTCTGTGGTCTGACCTTCAATCACTGTTCTCTTCCGATGTCTGTGGCTATGATTCTGAATTTCAGTAAGCAGTAAACAATCCCGAGGCTTTCCTGACAGGAGCAACACAGGCTGCAGGCAAATCCAGAAGCTGTGCACCAAGTCCTTCCCTGTTTGTGGCTGCTGAGGACATTCTGAAAAGAAAGTCAGAACCTGATATTTCACTAAAGGCACAGCCTCTTGAATTCTCTCATTTTGAACTGTAGTTTAGCTAATGCTGCTGCTGATCCAAAAATCTAGTTCAATATGTGAAAATATAAGCTTCCAACATCCAACATGGAGCATTCTGTCTGAGAGACGACAGGGTGTACACTTGAAAAAAACCCTGTGAGAAAGATGTAGAAGTCTCATGTTGCTTTCTCACTATGTGCTTGATTTCAACCCACTTCCCCATGTTCCTTCAGTCACAGCCCCAAATTAGTAGTAGCTCTAAGATCCTTAAGTGCTAATAGGGACTGAGGGATCCCTGGGTGGCATGTGCCATGCAGAAACTTCAGGATCTTCTTCCAGGGCTTATCCCTCTTCATTCTTTGAACATCTTGTGGTATGAATTATTACCTTGAACAGGCTGACACTCACTGCTCAGTTAGCAGACCTCCCTGCCACTTCAGGAAAGTTCTCCCACACTGTTTGACCTCTGGGTTCCACCTACTTTTCAATAAATATTCACTGTGGTCAAAGAGGACCCTGACTAACACAGTGCATTGAGTAGCTAGATTTCTGTAATGCCCAGAGAAAGCCCAAGATGGGGCCCCTGGGAACAGTCAGCTCTGTTTCTCTCAGCATCCTAGACTTTGTGATCAGTCATCAGCTTGGAAAGACAGTTTATTGTACTTCCATCTTCAGTTGCTAAGTCTTTTCTGAATGGCATTTCTATAGTGTTGGCATGCTTCTCTAGGAACATGGGAATATCCTGTAATTTTCTATCATCTGTGCACTCTCTCTGCTGTCCTCTCCTTCTGTGCACTTAACCCCTGTGACTCTCTTTGTGAGGAGCTCATCCTCTGGTCCGTTCACACATTTTCTTCTCTAGATTTTCAGTTCAGTGTCAGGACATCAGTAAGCTATGGGCTGGATCATGACCAAGGTTCTGGGGACTCTGTCCTCATGCATGGTATTCCATTCTCTTACTTCTCTCTTGCAGGTCTTGGTGCTTTCCCATAAGAGGCTGCTGAATATGGTCAGCTGGCAGGCCAAGGGCCTCTTGTCTGCCAGATAGGATGACACCAACAATAAGTCATGTGACCTCATCAGCATCATCACAAGCAAATGCAGTATGGAGGACTGGTAAAAAACAGCATAGACGTCTCCAGTGTCTGTTTGTCACCATCAAGGGTGATGTAAGTCATTCATTTAAATGCCTAGACCTAGAATTCCTCTGCAAGTTGTGGCTTGGGAAGGGGCCACGTGCAGAGGTGCTGGCAGTTCCTGTCAACTGGTTATTCCTTACATGTGAGGAATCTGTGTATTCAGTTGTTACAGAGTGCCCTCTTCCCCCATGCTCTTCACCCATGCTTCAGCAAGGATGCTGTTCACTGATTTTCTCTCAGTGGAATGGTGGCACCAGGGAAGCAAGGACAGTATCACAGGCTTCCTCTTAATATGACCTTTCTGGAAGGTCCTTAGTGGAGGGATGTGCAGGGTCTCTGAAACTCCTCTTTACTGTCATATGACACATAGCATGCACTGAGACAGGTCTCTGTGACCCTTGACAGAACTCTCTGAAGGCAGTTATTACATTATGACTGGAGATCAGACATTCAGAGGAAGTGAGGCACTGTGCCCCTGGTCCCACTGAGTGTGAGTTGGGAGGGAGCCCAGTTTAAAAATTTTTACTGACTAAGGGAACCACCAGATATGTTCCATTGTTGCACCTGGGTTATTTTACAGTCAGTGTGATTATCTGAAACAAAACCTTTTTAGTTTCATTTCCATCACAGTGACTTGACACTTCCAGGATATACTGCATCCCACAGTGAAGCCAAGGCACACAGGCAAAGCAGCTACCCATGTCATATCCACAGTCAAGAACAGAGGGAAATAAATGCTTGCATGTATGCTTTCTTTCTTGTGCTCCTCAAGAGCTCTCTGTTCTTATCCAGTCTGGGACACAAGTCTAGGGAATGGCACTGCCCAAACTGTTGTGGCTTCCCATGTCAGTTACGGTAATCAAATCAGTCCTCTACCGACGTGCTCAGGGAAAACTTTATTTAGAAGATTCTTCTGTGAAGACTCTACTCCAGTTCACTTCTCCTGCACAGCTTGGGTTCAAATGAAAGAACATGAACTGCTCCCAGTGGCCACCACATCTCCCAACATTGAAAATTCTCAGACACATGACTAGAGGCTTCAGCTTCTCATTTTACCTAGCCCCAAAGCTGACATCTTGTAGTGTGTCCTGCCTGACCTCTCAGATTCTCCTCACATTATACCTGATACTGTTTTCACTTAGCCATCAGCTCATCCTGGGATGTCTCTGCTGTGTCCTCAACTGATGCTTTCCAGACATAGATTACTATTTCACAGCAGACTTCTTTGCCTTCAGGTTGATCCTTTTTTATGTTTCCTCTGCAAGATCCTTTTCCAGGTGTGGAACCCCTCCCTCCAAGAGATGTTAGCCAATGATCAGCCTTTCATTTTCCTTCTGCTAGCCTGAACTTCTTTGAGTAGGTCCAATTCAGTGCTAGTAGGTATGTATGAGGCTTACAGATCTTGCCTAATTTTCACAGTTGGTATAGTTCTGAGAGCATGTAACCTTGCAAAGTATTTTAAATTATTTTACATATTTACTCACTTACATACCAATTTGGTATCTCTTCTCCTCTATTCTCTCTTGTTTTCTGATTCTCTATTTCTATATCTCTTACTCCTGCTTGTCTATGTCTCTGCATCTGTAACTAACTGGCACCCTACTATTCTCTTTCTCTTTGCTTTTTTACCTCTTAGTCTCTCTCTCTCTCTCTCTCTCTCTCTCTCTCTCTCTCTCTCTCTCTCCCTGTAATTGTGTATGTGTGAGAAGCTGTCATTCATATTTTCTGGGTAGCCAGTAGAGGTCAGAGGATAACTTCGTGAAATACCTAGGGATCAAACACCATTGGATATTTTAGGAAAAGTTTCTGTAGATGAAAAAACCCAAGGATCTGAGGTAGTGCCCATACATGCAGGAGAAATACCTGACTATTCTGGGAAGTGGGAGACATAACCTTGGAACTCATAGGTGCTGTTCTTTTTCCTTGGGTGCCAATCAGGACAACCAGATCTTATCTGTCCCACAGACTTGCCTTGGTTGTAGTTTTGGTTTTCTGGTTTTGTTGTTGTTGTTGTTTTGTTTTCTTTTTTGGTGTATAATCAACCTCTCAGCTAAGTTCTCTAACATTAAGACTTGTTGAATCTTAGCATCCTATTTCATGTTCCCCTGTTCTTTCTGCCTACTTTTATTTTTCCAAAACTTTCTGTGACTATGACAGTATGTCTATAACACTTTAGGATGGAGAAGCCAATATTAGGATTACTAAAAAATCTTCACAGTCCTACACCACAAAAGATACATCAAGTTTTTGCAGTTAGCATGACTCCTGACATGATGCACTCAGAGGGTCACCACAAATCCACAGGCCAAGATACAGAGCACCCTTAATTTAGTGTTTCTTTCATCTCATATTAAAGACAGAACTAAAGTTCACTGTGGACCTCATCTTTTAGATGTAGGTAAGATGATCACTGTGATAATGTAGCTTTTGATGCTAAGACACTGGGATATGAAACATGCATGAGAGGAAAGGTCTCAAAGTGGATGTCACTCCTACAGCTCAAACCATGTATACCTGATGTCCTCAGGTTCTGTTCTCAAGGGGCAGCATTGGGAAATGTCTATATTGTGTAAAAGGAAACTCCCAAACACTTTTAAGTCACTGCACCTAGAGCAAAGGCTTTGATGACACCACACCCTAAAGCAAGTGAGGTTGGAAACATGGTTGCCTATGACTAGTCTTACCACTCCTGCTGCAGCTGTTGTGAGGGATGCACCCTGTATACCTGTATCTAACACCATCCTGGTATGAGTTAGATACTCTTGCTGGAATCACAACCCAATGCATCTAAATTGGCGATATATGGAAGGACAGTGCATTTACTGTCTTTTGGTAAATGTACTCATGTCTGTCTGTAAGAGAAATAAATGATATACTTTGTCCTTCTGAGAAATGGGAAACCAGGCTCAGGAAGGTCTCTCATGAGTATGATTGCTCTGACAACACAGAAACCCATCGAGGCTCACAGAAAAGGTCCACATTTGAAGCCCTGCTTGACGGGTCCTAGACCAAGGATCTCTCCTTCCTCCTGGCTTCCTTTGTAACACATTCTCCCCCTCAGACACAGCCATTTCAGTCATTCTTACAGCCATCACCTTGGCACACAGTCTGGATGTCAGCCAACTCTTATACCTCTCCCTTTGTGTAACATGGGAAGGTGGTGGCCATGTCCAGTGTTCTAACAGTTCTAGAGTAAGCTGGTTTCACTGCACATTTAGATCTGTCACAGAAGGCTGTGCTGTTGTGTAACATGGGCAGATGTTGGCCATGTCCAGTGTCCTAAGAGCTCTACAGTGACCTCACTTCAGTACACAGCCAGTCCTCTCAGAGAAGGCTCAGTTTTGAGCCATGCATGAATCTTCTTCCTTTTGCATGCTTTTCTTGTAAAGTAGACTAAAAAATGTTATCTGAGGATATCCTTCCACCTTATAAGTCTTCACAGCTCCTCCATCATGTCCTTGGCATTTTGAAGTGAGCTAGTTCACCAATTCCACCCATTGCACAGAGCAGCAAAGTCCCACCCCATTCTTTCCTGACCTTAATCACATCTTGCCTGGAAACTACTCAGAGGACTTAATCCACCTCTCAGGTGTCTGAGGTTCAGATGATGAGCTGTGACTTGGAGGGAAAGCAGAGGTGAAAGATCCTCTCTTGAGCAATCTCAGAGAGTTTTATCTATTCAGACCTACACAGAGGGAGAGCATAACTGCAAAATCCTCAAGGGGCATGAATTAGAGATGTTGAGTTTCCTCTAAAGAACCAGTGAACCTGTCTCTCAGAGAGGAGTGATGTGTCTTTTTAAATCTTAGGGAGAAATGGTCTCTTTCTGCCACACATATAAGCTGGGTTTATTACTGATCATGCTGGGAGATGAGCATGTTCAATCTGAAGGTAGCCTATTTTGTGTGGCCTAACATGCAGCCATGGATCACCTGTGTGATTCTTTCTGCTGCCTGCAAAGCCCAGGCTCTTCCAAGTTTAACATAGGAAGCCATTGTGCTACAGGCCAGGGAGGTCTCTGATTCAGAAGGGCCTCCTTTGCCTGCACATTCTGGCCACATGCCAACCATGCTCTCTGGCTTCACAGAATCCTATGGTGTTCTTTAAGGTTTCCCAGTCATTTTTGAGAACTCCATCTGCTGGTGATTAGCACTTCCTGTGGAGTGTGCCACTTGAAAAGCCGTCTGCTCTTATTATTTTCCTTGAATCAAGTTCCTGTTCTGAAACTACAGACAAGATGTATTCAGAAAAGTTTCAATGCTGTTGTACCGATCTATTAGGCCATCAAGGTCCTGCTCAACCCTGACAAGTTATCTCATCCCCAAGATTTTCTCTGTCTTTCTAGTATTTGGTGACTTGCATCTGGCCCATGTTTCCTAGGGATGATCCCTTCTGGTTTCTATCAGTGACCCTGCAGCTTTGAACTGGAAGACTCTCTCATTTTTCTCAGGTGGTTGTTGGGTAAACCATCTTCCTCATCTTGTCTGATGTTCAGTTAACCATTTGAAAATAGCTTGCAAGAAAACATTGAAAAGACCACTTGCAAAGTTTCTTTAAAGCTTAATTGTCAAGGAAACTAACAGACATGAGACAGAAGTGGGTCAAGAGAAACATAGTAAACTGCGAAATCCAATCAAATTCCCAGCAATATGTTCAACTGGGTGATGCACAAGAGTGTGTTTAAACTTTAGAGAACTCATTTGGTACAGAGGATCCTAAACAGTCCTTTTCAAATGGTAAGGCTCAGGCCTGGTTGTGCAGAGTTCAAAGAATTCCATTTTCAGGTTTCAGGTTTACCCAAGGCTGAAAGACAAATCTCCTGATAACCTTTTACATTCTAACAACATAACAACCAGCTGCCACCACTAGCTGTACTGAATGATACTTTGCTTGTAGCTAAAGTGTCATCCTTTAGGCTGTTAGCTTCTATTCTCTTATGTGTGCTTGCTGCTTCTTGGCTCTCTTCTTTGCAGTACCAATCTTACCCACCAATCTGGGACATTACAGAGGCTGGATGATGGTATAATGAGAGGTCTGTTGGCAGAAGGGCTAAATAGAAGCTGAGTGAGTTGTAGGGTTTTCCTGAGTTCAAGGAACCTGAGCAGAGTGAGGGAGGACAGGTACCCACAGTCTGGAATCAGTGAACAGGCTTTAGCCATACTCTGCTCTACTGTGAAAGACAGCACAGAATAGGAACTACATCCTTAGCTGGCTTGCACTTCACTACACTCTCACAGCTTTTCAACTTAGACTATATTTGCTCTGGTCAAAGGTACAGTCAAGTGTTATAAGCTCCTATCTATGGGTAGTGGATGAGTTAGGATGCTGAATGGATACTGTTTGGTACACCATTCTGTGCCTCCATTTTGAGCCCTGCCTTTGATATCACCATGTCTTGTGTTCCCTCCAGAGTTTATCTCAGCATTTATCATCATGAAGAAACTTCCAACCAGCTCTGAGAATTCATTTTCCAGAAAATTGGATGTCCATGGATGACAATGACATCTCTGGGCCCTCAAAAGCCAATCATGATGGAGGGTAGAACTCTGTCAGTCATTGGAGCAATGGGTCTCTGCTGGGCAAGTTGAGCTGCTTCCAGGCAACTTTTATCAAAATGTAATGAGATGATCTTGACCCTTGACTGTTAAGTAAGTGTTCAAAATGGTTCTTGGACACCCCATATGCACAATGGAGGTAAGAACTCTACTAAAGTCTTTTTGGGCTATTGGACCCTGCTAGTTTGATTAGCAATGTAGAGGTCTGGGAGGTTATCTCTGAACAGTGGCATATCTGTAGTGTCTCACTATGTCTTCATAATGCTCCCATGTGACTGGGAAATGGAGAGGACACAGACATATTAAAATGAAATCTTCTGCTGTATGAATTTGGGGCTATGCCCAGTAGAGTGGGCACTCATCAGAAGTAACATTTGGACATTTTTTCAACTATGCAGGAAGAACCATTTGGCCGTCATCCTCACTCCTGGATGTGTTTATATATGCATCCCAGCCCCTGAGGTGTTGAGTCTCCGGGGGAAAACTTTCCGTGGGATCACTGCAGTATCTATGTGTGGGTCTCTTTGCTTGCCTTCTGTACATGGACAACACAGGTGATGTTTTCTGTAACTGGGTATATGATCCCTGAAGATCAAGTTGTGTCTCTTTCCCCTCAGAGTACCCAGGATCTTCACATTCTCTGTGCTCACTTACCCCATTCTTGAAGCTCTTTAACATCTCCTCCTTAGTCATTGACTGACCTTGCAGTTTTCATGAGAATACCCCTGACTGGATGTTTCCATTCTTAGTCCCATTGTAGGAAGGAGAACAAAGCCTGAAGATGACATGCTGTTCACCACTTCAGGCAGTGCAGGAGAAGAGCTTGCAACTAACACCAGAACCTCTGAGTGCTAGGACCCTGACACTTTCCACAGGGTATCTAACATGCCTCTAGGTAGGCAGTGTGGCACAAGTTAACTCTTTCCAAATAGCCTGACTGACATAGTGGAGAGACAGCCCACAAATCCCTGTCTCCATCTCCTTCAGCTCTTGCAGGTCTTCTCCTCTAACACTTCAGAGAGATTCTGATTCTTTTGACAGGAGAGCTCCAACAAAAAGCTCAGAATTCAGGTTAGAGGGACAAGTATAGCCATGAGGGTTTTCATATGTATTGGTGGAGTGCTAGGATGTCTGCTAGGTACAAAGACTGCTGGGAGAGAGCTGGGAACTCATCTTTTGCAAGAAAGCCATTCTCCTCTCAACTTACACAAGCTCCTTCATTTTTTCTCCATATTCAGCCCCTTGACACTGAACAAATTGTTCAAGCTGATGAGCCCAGGCTTAGAAGATGGACTCCAGCCAAGAAGCCTGGCCACTGTAAGGATCAGTCACATCTTTAGGAAATGCATGGAAAACATCTATGCACTGGAGAAAAGTGCAAAGGACCAGACTCTCATGAGGCATTCCAGGATACAGAGAGCCTGACAGACTCAGGTCAGAGGTTACCTCTGCATCCTAGGAGAGGAAGAAGGCCCTACTCCACAGAAGAAGCCTGTTGCTGATGCTATTGCAACTAGAACTATGAATGTGAGACTTGTGTCTCTGTGGACTCTGGGTTTGGGCGTCTTGTGCCCAGGTGTCCACAGTTGTCCTCTCATACCTCATTTGGTAGAACTTTGCAAGTCTTAACATTGAGCGTGTCATGTGCATGATGGTATCCCACGAGATACATAGGCTAAGAAAGATTTTTATCCCTTCAAGGGGCTGGAACTAAACTTTACTAACAGTTGACATTAAACGTGCTGTTCTGTACTTTGTGGTCATTGACCCTTTTCACTGTAATTGTCAGCTTACCCTCCTGGAAGAGCAGGCCTGACTCTGTATGGAGAATTCAGGTCAGGAATGTCACCAGGGACAGAGGAGTCAATGCTTGCCCTATGAAGGTACCGTACCTGATATCTTGTACTCTGACAGATCAAAGACAGGATGGATAGCTTTCCAATACATAAAGCATAGGCACAGGGCTGGCATAGAAGAATTATCTTGAAGGTACAGCATGTTAGAGAGTAAGGGAGGGCTGAGAATCAGAGGAAGTGTAGGACACACACTGAGATCATGTGACAGGTAGCATGAGCTATATGGCTGTGACAGCTGGATAAATGGGATTTCTTGCTCTGACTGAAGCAGAACCATGGCAGGGCCTGCCTGAGCCCTCCATTGCTACCTTTGTTTCCAGCTGCTTCTCTCTTGCAAGTCACAAGCTATATGAAACACTACTCTTGGCTGCCAACATCACGTGGGCTTTCTTTACATTATAGGAAGGGTATACAAGAATCTATCCTCCTCTTACCTAAGAGCTGGACTAGGGACAGGAGAACATCAGATCCCTAGAGCCAGTTCTGACTATTCCCATAGTGTATCAGGGAAATATTTCAACATCCGAGTTCCTGCAATTAGAAGTCAAATTATACCTGTCAGTCCAAAGTATTACCAAGGATCATACTCTGGGAGTCATCTAAACTGGTCCTCTCCCTCAGCTCTTCATGCTGACTATTTCCTGGTCAGTCAGTTTCTCTGTGCTGTTGAAGAGCAGCAAAGGGCTTAGCAAGGACCTCAAAGTCACCCTAAGACTCTACCCTGCCCTGGTGCTTACAGAGTGAGAGACATTTAACATTTACTTGAGACCTTCTCAAGAGTACACACTTGGGCCCCACTACAAAGGAAAGTAGATTAAAGGTGACATGGGCTCAGGAGATTTGACACTGACTCAACAGTCCTTTTATAGTGAATATTTTACACACTACACTGGATCCCAAGGACCAGAGTCAGAGCCAGAGTGGCAGAATGTGTTGTGCAATTAATAGCCAGTGGCATCCTCAGTGGCAAGCCAAGCAGCTGCAGGAAAACCTCAAACCCAGACTGCTGGTCAGGGCCCAGATCCAGCAAGAAAAGCTTCCAAAGACAAAACTGTTCCCAACAGTATTACAGCTCAATAACACAGATGCTCTCAGATGATTCTTGGTGAAATAACTCATGCACATTTTTTCCTTGTGGACAGGAATCTTATACATATTATGGGGTGGGCTGGGATCCAGGGAGAGTTGCTTCTTGTTGTCCCTATCTGAGGTATAAGAGGTGCATGGGGGAGGTGTTTTCCCTAAGTGACATGGTCCATCTACTGGTATGTTGTCCTCACGAGTTCTAAGACTGGTAGACCTTGGCCTAAATTGGTACTTTTCTCAATCACGAGAATACCTAAGGTTTTTGTTAACAGACTTCAACCTTACCATGTTTTTGGTCTGGTGGCTGGCTCTACTGTCCCACAGAAAGCCACATAACAAAAACCAAGTCATCTAATTAATACTTACGGTAGTGAACTGAAGAGATTTCCCTCAAAGGAATAGACCTAAATGCAGGTACTTTGACAAGGGTTCAGCATCCTTATCATCCTGGAAATGGAATTAAAAGTGTTTGAGGTGACTGTTTTCCCACTCCTCCTCCACTATGACTGGTAACAAGAAAACCAAGACCAACAAATGATGGGCAGGACAGGGAGAACCATGAAAGCTTACACACTGAGAGTGGGGAGTGAAACTGGAACAGCCTGACTGCCAGCATGAAATTCTGATGCATTTATATAAGGTTGGGATATTCAGACATCCAGGCTCATTGTTACACAGTTTACTACAGCTCAGAAAGCAACCAGCCAAAATCAGTGCTATCATATGGGTGGGGATGAGAAATCAGGAACACTGACACATCATTACAGGTAAAGGAAAATGAGATACACAAGACATATGTAGACCTGGAGATCAAGATGCTAAATAAAATAAGCCAACCACAGGAGGACAAATGTCAGGTATATATATATACAGAAGCTAAGTATGTGTTGTTCATCCTATATGCCTTTCTGTGTTTGTGTATGTGTCTATGGTGGTGTGTGTGTCTAATATATATATATATATATATATATATATATATATATATATATATATATATGTGTGTGTATATGTATATGTATATATATAATATAAATATATATATTATATTATATATAAATATATAATACATATTATATATTATATAATATTATATATGTAATATATTTATATATTTATATATTATATATTATATATTATATATTATATATTATATATTATTATATATTATATATTATATATTATATATTATATATTATATATTATATATTATATATTATATATTATATATTATATATTATATATTATATATTATATATATTATATATTATATATTATATATTATATATTATATATTATATATTATATATTATATATTATATATTATTATATTATATATTATATTATATGTGTAATATATATTATAATATATTGTATTGTATATATATTGTATAGATATTGTATAGATATTATATATATAATATATAATATTATAATATATATCATATATTATATACAATATGTAATATATAATATATTGTATATAATTGTAAATAATAATATATATATTATATATAATAATTATATTATTATTTACATTATTATATATTATTATTTACAATTATATACAATATATTATGTATTACATATTATATTATATATAATATTATACATAATATTATATATAATATATAATATTATATATTATATATATAAAATATTATGTATATATATACAGAGAGAGAGAGAGAGAGAGAATGCCTGAGAGTGCCTGTATTCATCTATTTGTGTGCCTTTTTGTGTCAATCATAGGACTGGAAAAGCAAGAGTGTACCAGTTCTCAGAGGGGAAGAAAGTGATATTGCAGACAGGAAAAAGGAGGCATAGTATAATGCATATGGCATAACATCAGTGTTAGGATATAGTTGGGTTAGGAAGGAAACCAACAAATGAGGGTCAGGAAAGTGAATAGGCCCCTGGGAAGAGGACAAAATCTATGGGGGCAAAAATTCTAGTAAGGGAAAATTTCTTCCAGTAAGGGAAAAGGGAAAAAATTCTACTCCTCCTCTTTGTCCTCAGTACCTATACATTTTTCAGAATACATGATCACATGTTACAAAGTTCATCACAAGTTCACACAGAAAATCAAATCATAAATGAAATAGAAATTTACAATACGGAATGTTTAATGCATATCCATTAGGAGTAGTCATCTGCCTAAAGATGCCTCACCTGTATCAGCTCCACAGGTTCACTGAAGGTTTAAAACCACAACTAAGTTATTAGTGAAATTTTGTATAGATAAATCCAGTTAATATTTTATCTTCTGTCCTAGCATCTATAATAAATTGTTAGTTCTCATTTTATGACCTCTGGTTCATTGTTTTATAGCCTCTTGGAATGTGCTCTGAGTAGGAGAAAGTCTGGTTACTAACCGCAATTAACTGGTGTCACTTGGGAGACTGGCAGAGTTCTCATTGCAATTTTGACTATCAGAAAAGGACCTAATTGCAGTCCCAATATAAAAGAGCTTAATAATCACAGATATAATTTTAAGGATTCTTATTAGATTATCACTAAGTCTTAAGTCATCTATTTGTCTATATAGCATAACTACAAGACCATACATCTTTGTGGATCTGCAGAGATCTGCTCCAAAGAGGTCTCCTATTACTTACTGATTGTTACATATGTTTAATAATAACAGGAAAAGCATATTAATAGCAGGAATCTTTCATAAATTGAGTCCCTTACAGCCTTGCTTAAGAAGACCAAGCCTGTCACAGATTATAAAATAATCTGAAGCAGGCCATCTCAGGACGATCACTTGCTAGTTATTAGCTTGCCCCATTATGGCTCCTGACACAGGAAAGCTGCCAGTTCCGCTGTTTCTCTCCTCTCAATTATTGTAGCCTACAAATCCCATGACATACCCTTAAGAACACACCAGCTTGATTTTGCTGCTGGTACAGTCCTTAATTCCATTAGTCAGGAGGCAGAGGCAGGTGAAATTCTGGGAGTTTGAGAGCAGCCTGGTCTACAGAGTGAGTTCCAGAACATCCAGGACTACACAGAGAATCACAGTCTCAAAATAAAACAAAATAACCAGTCAGCCCACTGAGGCATTAGGGAGAGTCTGTAGGTCACTAAAGATATCTCCAGCAGGTCACCTGGTTCAGTGTGCTCTCCTGAGCTGCTGAGGAAATAAAGAAGAAAAAACACATGGAAAGTGAAGCTGGAAACACTTGGAATCTATAAGTGTGCCTATGGCTACCAGAAATCACAGGCTGTTTAATTGGTACAGCATAGGAGGAAGGGTTATCTAGACTGGGTGAGAGGTGTCTGTCCACGAGTAGTACCAGGCTGTAAACCTCCAAGAGGGGAAACCACATTTGCTAATTTGCAGGCACTGATCCTTCATTCATCAACAATTATGATTGGACTCCAGAGCAAAGCTTTGTCATTGCTCTTCACCCTGGCTCATAGGAGTAATGTCTTTGCCAATTGAGAATGAGACAACTGGTCTCTGAGCCCTAGCTGATGCAAGTCCATGTCAAAATAGACTGCCTCAGGTCTTCTCCAATTCAACTTTTTCATGGTCTGTACACCAAAGCAGGTTAGGGACCATTTCACTGACAGTAGTGAGTACCAGTCAGGACATCTTTCTGCCTAGGGCCGTAGATAGCAGGCAGGTCAGAGCCATAAGCTTCTCCCAGATCTGTGCTAGAGTGATCCACTCCACCTTGTGAACACTGAGTTCCAGCATGCACCTCTCCAGGATTCAGTTTCAAATAGGTCCTGACAGCTACAAGGAACAGCAAGGTGCTTCTGAAATTCTAGCTGAGTCACTGCCTCTGGTGACATTTCACCTGGCCCTAGCACTGCTCTTTCCATTTGTATGGTGCCCATGTGTGTCAGTCAACTTGTCAACAAAAAAAGCAGGAGACATTTGGAAGGAGGGAAATACGATTGAGAGAATGCCTGCATCAAATAGCCTACAGGAAAGATGTGCAGAGTTTCTTCATCAGTGGCTGCTATGGGAGTGTGGTATCCCACCCAGGGATGTGCCACAATAGGCTAATATTTCCTGAGCTGGAGAGTCAGTTCAGCAAGCCAGTTAGCCCTCCTTCATAGGCTGTCTTTTACTTTTTTTTTGTTTTGTTTTGTTTTTTTTGGTTTTTTTTTTTTTTTGGTTTTTTTTTTTTTTTGGTTTTTCGAGACAGGGTTTCTCTTTATAGCCTGGCCTGTCTATAGACTCTGTAGACTAGGTTGGCCTCTAACTCAGAAATCTGCCTACCTCCACCTTCCAAGTGCTGGGATTAAAGGCGTGCTCCACCACTGCCTGGCTCTCTTTTACTTCGTGCCTCCAGGTTCCTGCCCGGTTTGAATTCCTGCCTTGAATTCTCTTCAAAGATGTTCAAGTACTTGGGTACATGAACTACATTAAACCGTTTATGTCCCATGTTTTGGGCATAGTGTCTGACCTATCAATGCAAAGTAAGCTATGACAGACTTGTACACTGGTCCTCAAAAGGCTGTGAATGTTCCATGGCAGAACATGAAGAAAAAAGGGAGGCTAAGAGACCCGCCCCCTTTGAGGAAGAAAATTGGGGGCAGAAATTTGGGGGATGAACAAACCCTGTCAGAAGCTATTATTTGAGTTACATTAACTACACCACTGCCTAAGATGAGGTGCTCAGATTCATTGCCTTTATCTCCACATGACATTTCTCAACGTGTGGCTGGGTGGTCTCAAGACAAGGTTTCTGTGTGTAGCCCAGGTATCCCAGAACTCCCTCTGTAAGATGAGGCTGGTAATGAACTCAGAAGTCCACCTGCCTCTGCCTCTCAAGTGATGGAATGAAAGATGTGCAGCTCCACCACAGGGCTTCCTCAATGCATTTCTAACTGTTCAGCTACCAAATATAAAGAGTCTAGTGACCATTTTCAGCCACCATGGAACAGGGATGGCAGCAGAAAGCAGGTAAGCTCCTTGTTCCCTGAGGGAACAAAGTTTTGTATGGGCAAGAGGAATACATTTCAGACATTCTACACAGCAGTGTGATGGTCCTCAAGCAATCTCTCCGAAGATGAACAGCATAGAGACACAAAAGCCCTGGATGAGGGAGGTTGGTAGGGATCAGCCATGTTTGGAATCTTTCCAGAGTTAAATCTTAATGTCTTCATATTCTGTGCCCAGGCCCCAGTCTAATGGCCTCCCGAGTTGAACAGACAAGAGGCAGCAGTTGACCTGGCCCATGATACATCTCCTGCACTGGAAAAGGTTACAGATAATGCCCTTGGGAAAGAATGTGAAGGTGACCTGAAGGTTTAGAAGTGCTCTGTCCATTTCCATAAATCTTTCCACAAATCTGAAACAGGAGACTGAACACGTGCCTGTCTCCTTTTTTTTTTAAATAATGGAAACAAAATACACCAAATACTGAAACTTCTTTAAGGGCCTACACAGGTGGTGGCATCTAAGTGAGATGCAGTCAAGGCATGCAGGGGACACACCAGGCAAATGTTGTCATGGGTGCACTGTTCCTCCAACCACAACTGTGAGAGAGACCTTTCAGAGTCCAATGCTCAGTGCACAGCTCCATGCCTCT
Source organism: Arvicanthis niloticus (assembly GCF_011762505.2). NCBI lineage: Eukaryota > Metazoa > Chordata > Mammalia > Rodentia > Muridae > Arvicanthis > Arvicanthis niloticus. Next base: position 51,391,410 of record NC_047678.1, read on the forward strand.
GAGAATGTGATACCACTGTCTGAGGGAGGACAGCCCTGGCTGAATGAATGGCACAGCTTTCACTTCTGCTCTATGGGAGGCCATACCCAAACACAAAACTAGGACATTCATGGTGACCTCAGAGGATTGAAGAAAGAAAGGACAGGGTGAAGATACAGTCAGCTTCAAGGACATGTATCCTGTGATTATGAAATTGATGTTGGCAGCTTGGTATTCCTTAGTGAAACTAAAATTCTGACTAGATAGGCCCTCCTCACATGTCTAGAACTGCTGTTCTCCCCATCCCATGCAAGGGTCTTGAAAGCTCAGCCTTCATTGGGATAGAGGCTGACATCAGGCCCTGAAGAAATCTGTACCTCATAAGGATCCATAGGACAGTTGATGCTGGTGGTGTCCTAGGTCTGCTGTGTCTATAGGAGGGAGGAGTACCTCAAGGAATGATGGGAATGTGGGCTTTGTCTAATTGGCTTCTGCCTCCAAAGAACAACCTGGTGAGGATCTGTCACCTCTGATGAGACAGGTGCCCCATCATGAGTTCCACTGTAGGCTTCTCCCTCAGGACGACAGTTAAACCTCAATAAAGATACTCTCCACTTTGGAAGAAGAGAGATGGAAAGGCTTTCCACATCCTCCTAGGCTTCTCCTGCACCTTTTGAAACATTCTTCCAATAAATGGGAGAGGACAGTGTCCCTGAAGGAAGGAGAAGGCACTGAGTTGCGATGGGATCTCGAGTTCATCAAATGTTCAACACAACATTCATTCACTCACTCATTCATTCATTCATTCATTCATTCTCTATCACTCATCCATTCCTCCCTCTCTCAATGAAGAAAAAATGAACCCAGGTTCTCCTGCCCATGAACCTGGTCTCCAAAGTGACACATTTTGTTGTTCTGACTCCTATAGCAGGATATTTTTGGATTCAGGTCTTTGAGCTCAATTCCTTATTTCATGGCAGTAACAGAAACTTTTCCAGACTGCTGCCTCCCTCCCAGAGTACTCAGCCTGCACTGCAGTTTACTCAACTATTCTGTACTTTTGTGGTTATTAGGTTTTTTCCTTTGCTTGAAATCCCCATTCTGCAGCTGTGCATTGTTTCTCCTTATCAACTCCAACATCCAGATGATCCTGTGAGCCATAGACTTCATAAATCCACTGGAGTCCTACTGCTCTCTAGAAACACCCTGGAGGTATTCTCAGAGATCTCTAGAAATTGGCTAAGTTTTAGAAGCTATGCTTTGTGCTTCCCACAATTTTAGTTAGCTCAGTTATTCTGGATTTCTGATGGGGTTGAAAACTTACAGTCTCATAGCCAATCCTAGTTATTTACCTTGAGAGAAAAGATTTGAGTGGATGGTTTTCAGCTGACATTCATTCTAAAGCCAAGGAAAAAGCCAGGTTCAGAATTAAGTATTTTAGTTAGGAGAGATGACAGAGGTTTTGTTAGTCAACAAAATGATAGACTGGGTATTAAGACTATCTTGTACCTCACTGGTAAAAATTGGCATAATTATGCTCTAATTTTATTTTGAGAGAAAAGTTTTATTTTAACAGGAAGGGTGATATGTAGGAGGAGCTAAGGTGGGAGGAGTACTGAGAGGAAGAAAAGGAGTAAGGAGAGGAAGAGAAGGAATAAGGAGAGGAAGAGAAGGAGTAAGGAGAGGAAGAGAAGGAATAAGGAGAGGAAGAGAAGAAGGAGAGGAGAAGCTAGGTGATGAGAGAGAAAAACAGAGAGAAAGAGGGGGAAGACAGGGAGGCAGATGTTCCCGTGTCTCCACCAGTCAAAGGTAGGTGATATATCTAGGTTGGGTAGTGGGTTACACTTCTGATTGAGCATTACCAAACTTATAAAGCCTTTGATTAACATTTTTAAAAATGTGTATAAATGTAAAAAGGAAAGGGGGCATGGGATAGGTGTTTTCTAAGGGGGGGATGGGGAAGGGGATGGCACCTGAAATGTAAATCAAATATCCAATTAAAAATAAATAAATAAATAAATATAGAAAGAAAGAAAGAAAGAAAGAAAGAAAGAAAGAAAGAAAGAAAGAAATCTCTGTTTAGCTCTGTTCTAAATTTTTTAATAGGGTTATTTGGTTCTCTGGAGTCTAACTCCTTGAGTTTGTTGTAAATATTCTCAGAGGATAGTAGCCCTCTATCAGATGTAGGATTGTAAAGATTTTTTCCCAATCTGCCATATAGTAAAAATGGCCATCTTGCCCAAAGCAATTTTCAGATTTAATGCAATCCCCATCAAAATTCCAACTCACTTTTTCATAGAGTTAGAAGGAGCAATTCTCAAATTCATTTGGAATAACAAAAACCCAAGATAGCGAAAAACTATTCTCAATAATAAACTTCTGGGGGAATCACCATCCCTGACATCAATCTGTACTACATAGCAATAGTGATTAAAAACTGCATTGGTATTGGTACAGAAAAAGGAAAAGATAAATGGGATAGAACTAAAGTTCCAAAGTTGTACTCTACAAATCCCTGAGTTGTATTGGATGAAAAGGTTAATGAACTGCATGGTATTGGTACAGAGACAGTCAGAAAGATCAATGGAATAGGATTGAACACCCAGAAATGAGCCCACACACCTATGGTCACTTGATATTTGACAAAGAAGCAAATCTATCCTGTGGAAAAACGGACAGCATTTTCAACAAATGATGCTGAATGAACCTGTCTTAGGTCATTCTGACAAGAATGCCTTCCTTCCCCATCAGGGAATATGTGTTATTCAAAGCAATGCACTTCTGTCTTAGGTTGGTAAGGTTCTGTGCAGAATCTTACCCATCCTTGGCTTGCCAGCCTGTTAATTTAATGACTTTCTTGAGGTCCATTTTCAGGTTCAAGCCATATACTTTGGCTGCCAACATGTTGATATTGTTAAAGACAAGCATTAATATGATGGGCAGGAATAAACGTATTCCAAGGACCAAAAGGGCTAGCATGATCAAGCTATATATGCCATTCTTGAAGCTTGACCAAAATAGAAATACTGACCTCAGGCCATGGGAAATTTTATTTGTAGTATCTACCATATCAACACTCAACACAGCAGCATTCTTGAAATCCATAATCTCACTATATAAAGTTAAAACATCCAGAGAGGTGTTAGAATTATGCCAAATACAATGCAAGTGTCTTGAAACATCTTCCTAATTGTAATGATTACCACTGTCAATTTGAGAACTAACATGAATCCAATGGTATTGGGCATGACACTCGAGAATGTCTCCTTACCCTAAATTCTGAAACTCCTTTTAATAATTTGAATAGGATAAAGAGCATCAGTCCCTTCATCTAAATGCCTATCTAAATCATCTTGTATATTCAACAAGTTAGTAACCTTTTTTTCGCTAAGTGATCAACAAAAGTAGCTTTCTTAACTTCTTGTGTCACAGCAACTGCAGAAGCAATGTTGCTAACAATTAATGTAATTAAAGTTGTTATACCAGCAATAATCAAGCCCACCACCCTCTTGCTTCTGCTTAAAGCCTGACTCATTTCTTTCAGTACTTGCATCCTAGTTTAAGAATACCAAGGTTCTGTGATACTCAGGGCACTAAAAGAAAAGCTGGTTGAGAGACCTCCATAACTGACTTGCCAGATTTCAAAACACAAAGACAATCACATTATCTATTATATGGTATTGCTTTAATGTGGCATTCTTAAGCAGAATCTGGATTCTTGGCTGAGAATATTGGGTTGCCAGTGTCTTCCCTGAAGCCCTAGTGCAATATTCTCCTCTGGAAACACTGCTTCTGCTCTCATTCTCAGATCCAGATTTGATTATTTCAAGACTCTTTATTCTAATTTTAAGAATCCTCTCATCTCTGTTCTGTGGTCTCCCACCTAGCATTCCATCCCGCTTCTGTCTTACCTAAGTCTGCTTTATTCTGAACCTACTTAAAGGTGATATATAAAACCCCAGTCATTACCGAACATATAATCATTTCTTGCTTACACTCTAAACAAAATTTTATGGGATCCAAATGCCATCGGTCATTGTACTTTTCTTCATATCCTAATGCAATAATAATTTGCTTTTTACTCTGTCTAACTCTCTCCTTCCTTTGGAGACCTGATTATATTATTTAGAGAAAAATTATTTCTCTCTAAGATTTTTTATACCCAAGTTCTTGGGTTTTTTTTTATTGTTTTCAAATTGAATACATTTCCCTTTGAGAAGGTTGTATCTTCTCAGTGTCACCACAGCACAGTGACAGTCTTCTTTCTGCCTTTTTGTCTTTGTTCAGGCTCCTGAGTCTAGCACACATCTGTGGCAGCTAGCTTCTATCTCTTTGTCTGGTCCAGCAGGTAGGCTGTCCTTGCCAGTTTTGGGATATAGCTTTTCTTTGCCCTGTATTTGTTGCCCATCCTGGGAAGGTAGATCAGAATCTCGGAGTGCATTGTTTCTGTCTAGGGGCCATTGCAGGCTCCTCCTACAGGCACATGCTGGGTTCTGACAGACCCAGGCTCTTCATTTTCTCTGCTGCACCACAGAAGTGCATTATAGCTGCAGTATGAGAGAAACCTCTGCACCCCCTAGCTGTATTGATTCATGAGCCTGCAATTAGAGGAGAACCACCTGGTAAGTGCACTGAGGGTCCAGGAGAAGAGCTCTTATTTTCTCCTCATCAGGTTATTTATTTATTTATTTATTTATTTATTTATTTATTTTAGAGCTGCCATCTGCATTGCTCTCCATGGATCACTACGGAATTGTCTTCCAACCAAGAGTTCTTAGCTCTAAGTCTGTATTCTAGCCTCACATTCAGTGTGCCATTGGTAACTACTGCCTTTTCTATCCAGCCTCATTGTTCCCAGAATAATGACTCTTAGACTTATGAATATATGCCCAGTCCATAAGCATTGGCCTATTCCCAGACTAGCTCATAACTTTTATTACTTGTTTATTCTAGTCAATATCTGCCACATTTTGGTTGCCTGTCCTCAGTTTCATGAGTCAGACTTCCTCAGGTTTCAAGGTCAAACTCCAGCTCTTGACTCTTTCCCAAGATCCCCTCTCTCTCTCCTGGTGGTTCTCGCTCTATTTCCTGCCTCAGCCAATAGCACATCAGCTTTATATTGTCAGGTGATGGATCTACAGAGTACATAAGAGAGTCTGTCTACAAGGGAGTTTTGTCAAAGCCACATCCACAGGCTTCTGGTTTTGTGATCTGGAGGAGCAAAGTCAGAAAGAGCCATGGCTTGAGGAGCTCTTGGCCCTATCTAACCTGAACCTGTTATTCTTTGTACTGTCCCAGAGTCTTGCTTCCAGTGTGCATTAAAGGGCCAAAATTGATGTGAAAGCCCAGTAGAAGGGGGATTCCTCTAAATTATTTTTGGCATAAAGATACTCATCTTTTGAGAAGCACTGAGGCGTCCTTGAACTCCCCTCCAGGCTCCTGTCATGACTCTTCCCTTCAGGGAGTCTTGTAACACCACAGAGTTGACTCCTTCAAGATGGTACAATGGGTTTTTAGTTCTCCCTTGGGATTCTGTGAGATGATTTGCCCTTAAGTCAATTTTCCAGAGATTATTGGGACACCTCCTAGAGAACTGCTTCAGCATCAGGACTGCTTCTAAGGAATTCTCTGGTTATTCCTGACCCTTACTTGCTGAGACACTGCTCCATTTGTGGGACAGGATCTCATTGTGAACCAGAGGTCAAGGTCTTGCTTGTCTTTAAGACACAAACCATCTCATAAGGACTGGATGGGACTGAGGGACCAAATAAAAGAACCACTCTGTCCTGAGCCACATCCCTGGTCCTGCTCATATTCTCCTCAGAGACAAGACCTGATCCCCCTCAACAATGGACGAGGGTGTTTCATTGTATCTCCCTTGCAAATGTATTCTTTATTCTCTTAGTGTAAATGTAGTCTCTCAGCTTACTGCCTCATTGTGGGAACTTAAAACTAGTACTAGAAGCCTGGAGCTTCTTATGATCTTATCTTGGCCTAGAATGTTTTTTGCTTTGAGACTTACTATGGAATAAGCTCACCATTTCCTGGATCTTTCTGGTCTCTGTAAATCTTTCCCAGTAAAACTGCTTCCTTGTCTTCTTTCCTCTCTCTGCAGTGCTGTCTCATAAGTAGCCTCCCCCCACTTTCTTCTCATGAGAGTGAAGCATATCCTCTTCTGTCAAATGTTTCTCTGATTCATCACGTTTCCTGCCACTCAATTAGACATAACTTTCAAACATGGTGCTACTTTCCACAATATTAACTTTGCCTTCATTGTTTGGGACTAAAGATGTTTACTAAGAGTGAGCCATACCACTACTAGGAACATGTTTCATCAGGAAACAACACCATTTCTTCGTTCAGAGTGTAATCAAATAGCTTACAAGAATTCTTGGACAGTGGGGAGCATTTTTCAGCTGATTGTTTTCCCAGTTTGCATTCTATGGCTGTGATCAATGCCATGGTCAAAGGATCTTAGGCAGCAAAGGGCTGAGATACTTTTCTTCTCCCAGTTCAAATCCTACACTGAGGAAAGTCAGGGTAAACAGTCAAGCAGAAACAGACGCAGAATCATACAAGGAAGTTACTCTGGTACTTTTTCTCACTGGCTTCCTCAGCTTGCCTTCTAATAAGACCAAGAACCACTGTTTAGGGGTGGAGCTGCCCACAGTGGTCTATTGGGATCTCATCAAGGACCAAGAAAACTGTCCATGGACATGACCACAGGAAAAGAGTGGAGGTAATTTCTTAGTTGATTTTTTTCTCTTCTTGTGTCTCTTGTGTCAAGTCGACCAAAACTACCCAGTACTCTTGCCTTCTCTTGGTGTCTCTTTCCTTCTCACTCAGCAGACTCAGAAGAGACCATGTTCCCTAAGAATGTGGATAGGCCCATGATAGCCTTCTTCTCCTTGTGACCCACACTGCATCTCTCAACAGTTTCTTCCCCTGGCATGAGGTGGTTCTTAACACTTCCTTGAGTGTCTTTGTTAGGGTTTCCATTGCTGTGAAGAGACACTATGACCAAAGCAATATTTTATTACCTTGTTGTGTACAATATTTTATTGGGAATGACTCTATGCTTGTGAGGATCCGTGCACATCATCATGGTGTCAAGCATGGCAGAGTCCAGACAGGCACGGCACTGAGGCACTGAGTGTTCTGCATCATGTCCCAAAGGCAAATGGAAGACTGGCTTCCAGACAGCTAGGAGGAGGGCCTACAAGTCCATCCATGCAGTGCCATATCTACTCCACCAAGGACATACCTCCAAGAGTGCTGCTCCATGTGCCAAGCATGTGTGAACCAACACATGCAGTTTCCCACCTCTTCCCTCTGTGTCCTGCTCTCTCCTCTTGTAGCCAGCATTTGTCTTGATCTGAAATGATCTTTCTGCACTTAGAGTTCTTCTCTTTATGGACATCGTGGCTCCCCAGAAATTAACCTTCTTTGTGCACTTTTAGAAGTGCTTAGGTGGAAACATCGGGGCATGTATCTGTGGGTGTTTCAGAGTGTTTGTCTAAGGTAGTTATGGCCCACCATGTATGTTTTCTGGAATATTTCCTCAAGCTGCATTTCAGATGGATCAAACTGAGAAGACAACTATATTCTCAACCTTCAGCTGTCTGGGATTCCTGACCATGGACACAATGAAGTCAGTAGCTCTTTCCCCTAGCACCCTCCTCTTCCCACCATGAGATACTGTATCACCATCACATTTGAGCCAGGACAGAGCATCCTTTTGGTTACTTTCCTTTGTTATTTTCTCACAGCAAAAGTCTAAGTCATATAAGTCATTAAGTTCCCTATCAATGGTAGAGTCATTCCACTAGCCATATGTCTTTTCCACCTTCCAAGTTACGAAGCTACTACTAATTGCTTTGCAGAGAACCCAAGACTTTGACAATACAAACCCTTCCACTGATTTATCTCCCCTTTTCAGCTGAATCTAAGGTAAATCAGCTGAGGGTCCTGAATTCAGCCTCATTTGAGGAGGGGACCTGTGAATGTACATCTCTAGATAGATTCCCCACCAGCTACTGTGCTAACTGTGTGTGATTGTCTTTGCACCCCAGTCTTACAGGTTCTAATCCCTAAAGTAGAGGAAGCTTGCCTTCTAGAGACTACACACTAGATAGTGGTTTCCTCATTCTGCACTCAGATATCTAGGAGTTAGACCATAAGTGTGGATCATGATCATAACAGGGACAAGGACAGAATGCTAGGCAGATAGCAAACCTGAAAACACTGAACCCATCATTGATAAGCTATTGAACTGCAGCCATGAATGCAGTACTGAGCAGCAGTGAACCCTTCTTCAGTCATGGGACTCCTCAAGTGTTCATTAGTCCCTTATTAATCTCATGTGTGTCCTGGCAGTCACAGCCATTTGAGAGGATGCAGAGGTCAGTAGATGTAAAAGGCTGAATCAGTGCTCCAGCTGAGTCAAAGCTTGTAATGGCACTGGGTCTCTGAAACTGTCCTGGAGGAACTTCAGGAAAAGGACTAGTAGACAGAGGTTGAATTCTCTTAAAGACTGAAGATCAAGGTGACAGGTTTGGATGTGTGTGTGCCTGTGTGAAAGTATATGTATATGTATATGTATACAGGTATGTATTTATGTATGTGTGATTTCTATGTGTGCCCACTCCAAGGGGTCAAGGCATCTGGACTCAGGTGAACATGGCAGAGGCACAAGAATACTGAGAGCATCCCAGAGCCCCTAACTTCCTGCAATGAAGACAATCAGAGCCTGGTTGGTTCCAACCTCAGAACCTGGACAAGTTCTCAGAAACAGTTTTACCTACCTAGAAAAAACTCCATGCTCATGGAGTGCACTCACTAGAGGATAGCAACCAGGGTGAAGCTTTCACTCTGGGCATGCTGATGTCCCAGGTGCCATATACATATACAGTCTTTGAGGGTCAGCTTCCAGTGCAAGGTGAAAGCAAGAAGAAAGGAATAAGACAGGAAGAGAAGGCCTCTGGTTCCTGTGCTCACCAATTTAGGGATTGTTCTCCCAAGGGAACTGGGGCTGAGGTCTGGAAAGAGCCTAGGTCTGGAAAGATGCCCTCAGCTCTCCCAGATGAGGGACCAACATCTGTGCACATGTGGAAGTTGATCCATTGACAATGCTCTTCATGTTTGTCTTGCTGTAGAAAACTACAAATTCTGTGTGTTTTCAAACAACAACAACAAGAATCAGATTTATTATTGATAGAAGTTCGCACATGCTCAACTCAGGCAGCAAGGTATGCAGTGTGAGACACATGTCTGCCTCCCCTCTGGTCTCAATTTTAGGTCACTCTGCTCTGAACTCCAGTCAATTCTTTCATTTCTCAATGATCATTTGTGCAGTTCAGTGCCACTTTCCAGAACAGTGAGTGTCTTTTTTGTTGCTTTTCATTATTTTTTTCATTTTTATTGGGTACTTTATTTACATTTCAGATGTAATCCCCTTTCCCCATTCTTCCCCCCCCTCAGAACCCCCTATGCCATCCCCCCTCACCTGCTTGTATGAGGATATGGCCCCACCCACCCTCCCACTCCCACCTCTCCACCCCTGATTTCCTCCACCCTGGGGAGTCCAGCCTTCACTGGATCAAGGACTTCCTCACCCACCTATGCCTGACACTGACACTCTACATATACAGCTGGAGCCATGGGTCCCTCCCTATGTGCTGCTCCCAGGCTGGTGGTTTAGACCCTGGGAGCTCTGGTTGGTTGGTATTGTTGTTCTCCTCATGGGGCTGCAAACCCCTTTCAGCTCCTTCAGTCTTCTCTTTCACTCCTCCATTGGAAACCCTTTGATCAGTTCAATGGTTAGCTGTGAGCATCTGCCTCTGTATATTTCAGGCTCTGGCAGACCTCTAAGGAGACAGCTATATCAGTCTCTAGTCAGCATGCAATTCTTGGCATCCACATCAGTGTCTAACTTTGGTGATTGCACAAGGGATGGATACCCAGGTGGAATGGTCTCCAGACATTCCCTCCTTCAGTTTCTGTCCCAAACTTTGTCCCCATATTTGCTCCCATGGTATTTTGTTATTCCTTCTAAGAAGGGCCAAAGCACCCACACTTGGGTCTTCCTTGTTCATGAGCTTCATGTGGTCCATGAGTTGTATCTTGGATTTTGGGAGCTTTTGGGCTAATATCTAATTATCAGTGAGTGCAAACCAGGTGTGCTCTTTTGTGATTGGGTTACCTCACTCAGGATGATATTTTCTAGTTCCATCCATTTGCCTAAGCATTTCTCAAATTCATTGTTTTTAATAGCTGAGTCCATTGTGTAATTGTACCACATTTTCTGTATCCATTCCTCTTGTCAATATCCACTGTCCTTCCTGTTGAAGGACATCTGGGTTCTTTCCAGCTTCTGGCTATTATAAATAAGGCTGCTACGAACATAGTAGAGCATATGTCCTTGTTATATATTGGAGCATCTTCTGGGTACATGCCCAGGAGTGGTATTTCTGGGTCCTCAGGTAATGCTATGTCCCATTTTCTGAGGAACTGCCAGACTGATTTCCAGAGTGGTTGTACCAGCTTGTAATCCCACCAACGATGGAGAAGTGTTCCTCTTTCTCCACATCCTCGCCAGCATCTGCTAGTACCTGAGTTTTTGATCTTAGCCATTCTGACTGGCTAAGGTGTGAAGTGGAACCTCAGGGTTGTTTTGATTTGCATTTCCCTGGTGACTAAGAATGCTGAACATTTCTTTAGGTGCTTCTCGGCCATTGAGTTTATTCAGTTGAAGATTCTTTGTTTAGCTCTGTACCCCATTTTTAATAGGGTTTTTAATTCTCTGGAGTCTAATTTCTTGAGTTCTTTGTATATATTGGATATTAGCCCTCTATCTGATATAGGGTTGGTAAGAATCTTTTCCCAATCTGTTAGTTGCCGATTTGTCCTTTTGACAGTGTCCTTTGCCTTAGAGAAGCTTTGCAATTTTATGAAGTCCCATTTGTCAATTCTTGATCTTAGAGCATAAGCCATTGGTGTTCTGTTCAGGAACTTTTTCCCAGTGGCTAGGTATTTGAGGGTCTTCCCCACCTTCTCTTCTATTAGTTTCAGTGTATCTGGTTTCATGTGAACTTCCTTTATCTGCTTTGACATGAGCTTCCAGTACTATATTGAATAGGTAGTGTGAGAGTGGGCAGCTTTGTCTACGACCTGATTTTAGTGGGCCCTTGTGTGCTTTACATATCAGAGTAATTGTGGCTTCATAGAATTAATTAAGAAGTGTTCCTTCTGTTTCTATTTTATGGAATAGTTTGAGGACTGTTGCTGTTAGCTCTTTGAATATCTGGTAGAATTCTGGCCCTGGGCTTGCTTTTTTCTTTTTTCTTTTTTTTTTTTCTTTGAAGGTTTTTAAATGACTTCCTCTATTTCTTTAGGGGATATGGGTCTGTTTAGACAGTTTACCTGCTCTTGAGTTAAGTTTGTGTGTGGTATCTGTCTAGAAAATCATCTATTTCATCTACACTTTCCAGTTTTGTTGAGTATAGGCTTTTAAAAATACTAGGATCTGATAATTTTTTGAATTGTCTCAGTTTCTGTTGTTATGTCTCCCTGTTCATCTGATTTTGTCAATTTGGATGCTATCTCTGGGCCCCTTAGTTAGTTTGGCTAGGGTTTTATCTATCTTGTTGTTTTATTTATCTTGTTGATTTTCTCAAAGAACAGCTTTCCGTTTTGTTGATTCTTTGTATCATTCTCTTTGTTTCTATTTCGGCCAAGTTTGACTATTTCCTGACATCTACCACTCTTGGGTGTGTTAGCGTCTTGCTCTAAAGCTCTCAGGTATGCTGTTAAATTGCTAGTGTAGGATCTCTCCAGTTCAGTTATCAGGGCACTTTGTGCTATGAACTTTCCTCTTAGCACTCACTTCTTTCTGTGTATCTCATAAGTTTGGGTATTCTGTGTCATCATTTTCATTTAATTCCAGGAAGTTTTTTATTTCTTTCTTATTTCTCCCTGACCAAGTTATCATTGAGTAGAGAGTTGCTCTGTTTCCATAAGTATGTGGGTTTTCTGTTGTTTTTGTTGTGATTGAAATCTAGCCTTAGTCCATGGTGATGTGATAAGATATACAGGATTATTTCAGTGTTTTTTTTTTTTTTTATCTGTTGAGACTTGTTTTGTGACTGGTTATATGATCTATTTTGAAGAAGGCACCATGAGGTGCTGAGAAGAAGGTATATTCTTTTTAGGATAAAATGTTCTGTAGATATTTAAATCCATTTGGTTGATAACCTTTATTAGTTTCATCATGTCTTTGTTTAGATTCTGTTTCAATGTCCTGTCTATCCCTGAGGGTAGGATGTTGAGGTCTCCCACAATTATTCTGTGGGGTTTAGTGTATGTTTTGAGCTTTAGTAAAGTTCGTTTATGAATGTTGGTGCTGTTGCATTTGGGGAGTAGATGTGCAATGAGTGTTCTTTGTTAGAAATCTTCCTCCAGTTCCTCCTGATAAAGATCTACCTAGTTTTTAGTCAGACCCTAAATAGTTCTTCTTGAGAAGAATTTCCTGACACATTTCTCCCCACAGTCAAGTGAAGTTCATCAATAGCTTTTCTTGAAGCAGAGTGAAGCCATCCGGAGAACAGGCTTATGGTAAGTGTGTTACTGTTCTTGGAGATGATCTCATTTTGGCTCCCAGAACTCATGTCCCAGGAATAAGAATCACTTGTTAATTCCAGCTTCACTTTGATCTAGTGTCCTCTACTGGTTGTCATAGGTACCTGCACTTACATGCACAGCTTTAAAAGAGACAGATAGATACAGAGACACAGAAAGAGAGAGAAAGTGAGTGAGAGAGATCTAAAAATAATGTTTTGAAATAAGGGAAATAAATAATGTCAAGTTCCACAAATAATATAAATTATTCCACTTTATAAAATTTAACTTTATGTCAATCTGTGTGGCCTGGTGGGAACTCAGGATATGCCAAGAGATTCCATGGAGAAAACTACTCTTTTTATCCACTGAACAAACATTTATCCATGTGTTAGGAATATATTTAATCAAAACAGCAGAAGATAACTCACAAGTTAATCTGGCATTGGAGTTTATCCTCCATAGGATCATTTGAGTGTGCTGGCAAGACAGTGCAGTGGTTATGGGCACTGACTGCTCTTGCAGAGGGCCCAGGTTGGAGGTCCAGGACCTACACTGTGGCTAACAATCTCTTGAAACCCGAGTTCCAATAGATCAACACGTTCTTCTATCTTATATACTAGGCACGGTAGTGCTATACATATACATCAAGGCAGGCAAAACACCCACACATGCAAAATAAAAATTAATAAAAAAGAAAGAAATAACATGCATGCCTCACAGGGCAGCTGTAAAGGATATACTGGCTTCTAGGCAGGGACAGCTTAGTAGGGACATATTAGCCCTGTGTTCTTTTCTGAGGACTCCTGACCTTCTGTGCTCCACTTCTTGACCCCATCCACTCTCACCTGCAAAAAATGTAAAGGAAGAGCACCCAGTGCTTGAAGAGCCTGCTGAGGACACTGGCCTCCTCTTCTAAGCTGCACATCTTAGGCAGTTTTCACGCCCCAGCAGCACGCTCTAAACTTCTTCCAAGCAGCATGCTTCTTTTTTTCCTGCTTGTCCCAGGCAGCTAGCTGGTCTGGTCTCAGTTGTCTTAGTAACCTGTCTTGTCTAAGAGAGACTCAGAGCAGCTTGGACTGATTACATCTTGGAAAACAGAGACCCAGGGAATCTGGCCAGTTTCAGGGACTTCCTGAAGCTATTTGTTTACCTTCCTGTTTAATTCTCTGTAGACTTGAATGTTCCAATCTTTCAGGCAAAGGATACAGAACACAGATACTGAACACCGCTCATCTCTGAGAAGTTGTCTCATACACTTTTTCACCCCCTCCTATCCTCTTCCTCTTCTCCATCCTCTTTCTCCCCGTCCCTCCCTTTTTTGATCCTCCTTCTCCTTGTGTTCCTTCTCATCTCTCCATCAGGTCCATTTCTTGTCTGCCTTGAGGTATCATTGACCTCTCAGGGCTTGCCATCAGAATGCTGATTTTCCCTCTCTCATCAGTTGATCACTTGTCAAGTGCCAACTGTCCATCATCTTGTGGTGGACTTTTGTGTCCATCTCCCCACTTCCGTGTTCATGAGATTCTTCCTGGTGTGAGCTTGTTCAGCTCTCATGCATTCTGTGACAGTCATTGTCAGTTTCTATTTGCAACAACCCTGTTGTGTCCCTGCTGTTATCTATCACATTGACATTTATAATCTATCTAGCTCTCATCCTAAAGATACTTGATTTTACTCTGTTTGTTTTGCTTAAAGTTATATGATTTTGGTATGTGTGTGTGAGAATTTCATCTCACCCACTCCAATCTACTATCTCCCCCTCCTCTCTGGTCCATTGTTCATCCTTGCAACCTTTCCCTAATCATGGGGGCAGGGTGTGATAGTGTTGTGTAAGCTGTAGTGTGTCACCATGGGTTCCACAATTTTTGTCTGCAAATATTCATCATGATGGCTTTTTGGTGTGGTATGAGGCTTCTGATACTCTATCACCACTGACCTTTCAGTGGTACTCCTCTTAGTTTTCTTGTTGTCATGGGGGTTATCTATGTCATGGAGATCCTGGAGTTTTAGATTTGTAGGATTGGCTCCTTCATGTACTCCAAAAGTCCACCAGTGGGGTAGATATTGATGTGGGACAATTCAAAGTTCTGATTGGACAGCCCAATCCATTTCTGACTTTGTCTCTGAGTCTTCTTTCCCATCTTTCCTATAATCAGAAGCTTGACTTTATACTGGTTGGACCGGTACACTGTCTCTGTCCTTTGTAGGAACAGTTGGCTCTTCTTGTCTTTGGACTCCCATCACAGGCACAGATGTCTGAATTTCAAGCTTGATTTCCTGGCCCTCTCCAGGAGGAGTTGGATCTTTCTTGCTTGGCTCCTGTTTTCTCCTCAAGACACCATGTCCTATTTCTTCAGCCAGCTGAGAAGATGCCAAAGCCACCACATATACCATAGCCTCAGCAGACATGCCTGGTCATTAGGCTCTCAAAATGATTACTTTAATAGTCCTCTGTCTATCACCAAGTCAATTGTTGTTGTTGTTGTTGTGGTGGTGGTGGTGGTGGTGGTGGTGGTGGTGGTGGTGGTGGTGGTGGTGGAGAAATATGCCTGGATCTGCAGTAGTTACCACAACTCACATGTTCTTTGAATAAGCATGAAAGGATCCCTCCATCAGACTCCCTGTCCCATGGCTGTGACCACCAGGGCAGGAAGAAAGCACATGCTCTGCTGAGCTATCTGTATCTTTCCAAGAAGTTTACCCTTCTTATCCTAATGAACACTGTTCACAGGGGGGCTGAGGACTGCAGTTGCCATTCTTTACTGTTGTATGTCTCTCCTTTCTCAGTCCTTACACAGCTAAGTAAAGTACACTGGGATGGAGCAGGTAAGGCAGTCACTTGAGACCATAGACCTGACTCATGGAGGACACAGTTAATGCTCCATGAAGGACAATTGTCCAGCCACTTGGCCCCATGAACAGCAGGAGTACTAGAAGCTGGCTTGCCCAGGAGTCTCTCAAGCCTCTTCCTGCTGAAGTGAGGAAGGTTACAGCCTGCCAAGGGTGGTGGTGGTGGTCCAAAATTAACAGTATAACTTAGTGGCCCAATAAACATTTTGTTCATAGATTCAAATGTTCACACGTGACTGGTTAGAATTGTCAGTGAACGAAACTTAAGCCATTTTGATTCCTTTGAATTCAGACAAGAAAACCCAAATCTGTATCAGCATTGGGGTTCTCAGGGGTCCAGTGTCAATATAAGGGAAAACATTCTACTAGAAGATGCCAGAATTTAAAAAGAAGGTTATGTGTCTTCGGGGACCTCATTTAGGAATATCAGAATAGAGAGGGCATTTAGCTAACTAAATTGGGAACAACTCTTTTAATTTAGGGCAGTTCTTTCCTTAGGGATTTTCCCCTCTCCTTAGAAGATACCTCCATGAATGAGCCAAATGTAGCTAGAATCCTAGTGTCCAACATATACCTCTGGATGAGCCCAGATCATCTTGAGAAGAGCAGTTGAACATAGAGTATTGTTCCCACCTGCCATCCTCCCTGTATATAGGGCATCTCTCTATAACTGCCTTTCTCCCTGTACATAGAACATCTCTTGCCAACTGCCTTCCTGCCTGCCTGTAAAAACCTTAACTGGACCAAAACTTCTCTGGGGGGCCAAGAACCAACCTCTCAGAATTGCTGGCACTCAAAGAGCCTTCAGATTGAGAGTGGGAGCAGTAGACCACAGCAAGCTTATGTCTAACAATGTCAGAGTAGATTTTTTTCCAGTTGCTATGTCAGGGTGTGACAGGTTGGATCATGGAGGTATTTGTGCAGAGAGAGGTGTATCCCATGGAATCTGAAAGTTCTCTCCAACTCCTAGGCACCATCCCTGACAAATCAGGAAAGTTTAATGATGAGAAGATGCATAATTGAATAGAGCAATAAAGCATGAAAAGGGGTGGGAAGCAAGGAATAAATTGTATAAAGTTCAGTCAGGAGCCATCTAGGAAACCTAGCTTTATGATCAGCAACTCCAGAAAGAACCAACTCAGGAGTCACTATATGGTTCTTTTTCCTATTGGCCAGGGTGTGTTTGGCACTGTGAATCTCATCTGCTACAGAAAAACTCAGGACATGGTGACCATAAAAACTGTAGAGATCATCACGAAGCACATCAGGCAGATCCTGTCAGAAACTTCCACATTGGGTACACTACACCATTGTAACATCATTGCCACCTTCACGTTGGGGTAACATCAAATCGGTCCATCTAGTTACTGAGTGTGCTCCAGGAGGAAACTTCTTTGACCTGATAATGGAGGATGGCCCACTACAGGAGGAAGAGACAAAGAAAATATTTGGGCAGATAGTGTCAGCTATAAAGTACTCCCACAGCCTTGACATTGTACATCAAATCATGAAACCTCAGCATATCTTCAGAGATGCAGAGGGTAATGTGAAGATGATAGACATTAGCCTATCCACCAAGCCCAGACCTGGCACATTACTGAAAGAGCAGTGTGGAACACAGGCCTTTTATGTCCCAGAGCTTGTACTACGGGAGCCATACAATGGTGAGGCAGCAGATGTATGGAGTCTTGGCGTGCTACTCTCATTTATCACCACTGGGTACCACCCTTTTAGAGGAAGCATGCCTAAAGGGATAGAGGAAAACATTGCCACAGGGACCTATGACATTCCAAGTCACATCTCTGGGCACCTTGAAAACCTAATTCAGCAAATGCTCAGTTTCCCCAGAGACTAGGCCTTCCATTGAAGACATTGAGAAACATCCATTCTCATAACATTTCATGTGAATATCTCACCTGACACCTACCCAGATTCCAGTAGTATAGAATTCTTTTTGGCATGGGATTTAAAACCAATAAGATCTCAGAATCCCAAAGCAAACATATGATAAATTGTTGGGGGCATACATGATTTTAAAAGAGCAGGCATGGGAGAGGCTTGAGCATGGATCTACCACTTCAGTTAAGCTTGTGGATCCCTGCCCTCCACCATCCCATTACCAGCACATCCCTCTATCTCTGGTCTTCCACTAAAGAAAAGGGCCAGTGAGCCCAGCTTTGGCCTCCTCTACATTCCGCCATCAGGAGAGCATAGCCCTGTTGCCCTGACACTCTGAGGACACAAGGTGGCAAGACGTGCTTCCATGCCTGACATTGCTTTACATTGTCCCAAGAAGAAGAGCAGAGATACTGCTTGTGACCTCCATTCTGGAGCTGTGGATGCCCCTTGTGTCTCCAGCAGCATATCAGAAGAGGGAAGGCCCCTGCCACCTGAGGTAGACTCACAGTGAAACCTCATCACCCCCTCAGAATATTGGGTACTTCAAGAGGCTATGCAAGAGAATCAGGGTTTGCCTATCAAGACTCTGTTGTTTCCTGAGGGCTCCAAACACAAAAACCCACTTATATCTTCCAAGAAATGGCTCCACTGAAATAGAGGCCAAACCCAATCAACAGGTAAACTGTTGTGGTCTGAATTTTATTTTCTCTGTCTTTATTCATGTCTTTTCATAGGTAAAATCAAAATGTATACATTTCTGGGTTCTCATGGGATGGTCAGTTGTATTTCTACCCCATCTGGATTAAAGTCTGCTACTTGGCATACTACCTCAAGAAGAAATCCCGCTGGACCAAGCCTAGGTGGTATCTGATGCAAATAAACAGCAGTAATCAGCTAGAGACTGTGGGTATAGCCAGGGTGAAAAGGCGACTTGTACAGCTGTTGTCAGTTGGGAACAAGTTTATAGAAACCCTTGACTTGGTGACCTAGTGCCTGTCAGAGTGACCATGGTCAAAGCAACAAGGTACCACCTCAATGGCGCCCTAAAATTCTATTGGACAAGCAGTGTGTGCTGAGCCCTGTGAAGTCTGACATTGCTGCTTGGATGGCTTCATGGGAAGCTGAGGTAGACACCTAGTTCCTGTGCATCCTGGATGCTCTTTCTAGAGGAGATGGTTGCAGTGTCACCAGAATCTCCACAGTGGCATTCAGAGCCTGGTCATATAGCACCATGCTGGTCTTTTAAGTCACCTCCTATCCAGTACAGACCAGCTGGCAGAGAATCATCACTGCCACCCGGCTCAAGGCAACAAATCCTCACACTGACTGTCCCGGGAAAGTAACTACTGGCCTTCTTGGCTATCCTTTTCTCCCATCATTTGACCTGCTACCAACAAGGAGAAATCTGCTCCCTGTGAGGCCTGCAGAGGCCTGCTCAAGAGCAAGCAAGGAGCAGTGATTGGAAGTTTTCTTCCACAACTCTGTTCTTTAAGGTTTATGTATGCATTCAGCACATGTGCAGTCTTGGGCAGCTCCTGTGCAGGCACAGGACATCGTGAGTGACACCATGTCAGCATGCCACCCTTGTGCATATGTAGGATGTGCCTTCATGGCCTCCCATACTAACCAAACTTCCATAGGTGTCATTCTGAAGCTCAAGCAGCATCTGAACTAGCCATCTTCCTGAGAGACCACCCTGGGTAGCTTCTTAAATTTTATGCAGTTGACAGCAGGAGTCTTGGTAGTCATAGCAATTGTGAGAGCTCCAGGTGCCTCCAGGATCTGATCCAGCACCAAGTACCAGGAGTGTTCAAGCCCTGGACTTTGGAGACTTCTCTGTACAGTGACAGTGTAGTTAGTCTTTGTACTTGGCCGAAGGACCACACACAGAGGTTCAAGAATCGCAGACAGTCAGAGTACTGCCAATGTGAGGATCAGTCAGCCTGTGTGGCCTGCTTCTCTGTGAAAGAGTGGGAGCAGGCACAACAGCACAACTGGTCCTTGCTTCTCTCCCTTACCCTATTCCTCCTATCTCTGATCATGATGAAGACATGCCGTTCCAATAGTCAGAATTGAATCCTGTACCATAACTCAGGGGATTCAGTTGAAGAGAAGAACTGGACCTCTCTGTTCCACATGTCTGTATGGACTTTCAGGATGGACAGTCTCTGGAAGATCCTGTGTCAGCTGCAGGATGTCCTGGGAAGCTGTGCTGTCCACATTTATGGCAGAAGCACTTGAGCTTGACACTGCCCTCAACACTGATATGATGATTCTCCTGTCTCTATATGAACACACACAGCCTGCCACAACAGTGTGCACTATGAGAACACTAAGGACAAGAGGACTATGGCAGTAGGATGCTGGATGCAACAAGATTGAGACACCTTGTAATGCTGACAAAAGAAGCTCAGGCCTCAAATGAGGTGGACTTCAAGTGTGAGAGCTGAGTGTTACTCGTGGATTTGAGTAAACACCAACACCCAGGAATCCAGGATACTTGGTTGGTGAATGCTTCTGTCCACAGTGGGAGAGTGGTAAGTCATGGGATGCACTCACCCTGTGAAGATGCACAGAAAACAAAATAGTCTTGTCTCTCTGGACATAAGGGCTCAAATGAGCAAAACAGCATCATGGGCTTCTTCATTTGTGAAAGGGGATGAGGATGGGGACAGACAATGTATATATCCTGACTACTTGAAAGTCATGCTGTTTTAGAGGGAATCTCAGGTGCTTGAATCATTGTGAAAAATGCTGTCTGCCAGTGCCAGAATCCTCCTGAGAGTAGAATTATAGAAGATTGAGGGCATGCATATATCCTGACCTCTTGAAGTTCACCCAATTTGCCAGAGAACGTCTAAGGCCTTAATCACTGTGAAACATGCTGTCTTCCAGTACCAGAATCCTTCCTGAGAGCAAAATACACCACCAAACCACCAGAACCCTAAAGTAATGATGAGTAAGGTGTCAGGTGTTCTGGTGTCCTATAACACCTTCAGGAACCCTGAGGTTCACCTCCTCCTGTACTCAAATGTAGCCCATATTGGTGCAGATCACTCCAGGGCAACTGTCACTTTTCCAGAATTCTTGCAGACAGGAAAGTTAAGGAGGCCTCTTCTTCCCTGCTGTCTTGGTCTTCTCAGGAAGCTTGAAAACTTAAGTCCTTGAAGATTTTTTAACCTGCCCTGAACTCTCTGCTAATCCAGAGTTCCAGGACTCTCCATGTCTGAGGAATGAGAAGACCACAGACATTTCCAATTCTGATCCCCTATAACCAAGCTTCCAGTGCTCGAAAGCAGAGTGGACTGAGATTTCAGAGGCCTCTCCATGAATGCTGTCCATAATCACGCTCTGGGGGAGTTCAGTGTGGGAGAATGTGCATTACCTTTGATGGAGTCTGGGGTTTGGGTAATGAAGTGTGCCCTCATCAGGGCCAGAAGACACATGAGGAGTGCTAGAGTAGATACAGAAGACATGGTGTCAAGATGTGGAGCCCAAGGCCATGGGAGGCTACTGAGAAATCTAACGCCTGTATGAGTGAACATGGACATGAACAGGGTGGGTGGACATGGTCCCCTTCACTGCAGTCTGCAGTGTGGTCACCATTTCCTACAGAAGCTCATATTCTGGTAGACTATCCTCAAAAAGGCTACTCTGCCCCTCAAGCTCATGTGATAATTGCCATGTCTCAATAGAGGCACACCAAGCCTGGTCTTACAAGATGCTATTGTCAGTGAGGTGACTATAAAGAAAGGAGGACTGTGACAGTGAGAGGCAGCATGCAAAACTGATGGGAGGCCAAGCTGTGCCTGGAAGCTACATGGTGCAACCTCTGATCCTCTCTTCAGACCTTCATTCTATGCAGGTATCTTCCTAGTGACAGCCCTGTCACCTGTCACCTGTCACCAAAAGACATCAACCTCTCCCTGACTCACTCTCAGCATCACTTCTCAGTCTTGAGACTTGAAGGGCCTAGAGGACGGCCTCTACAGATCAGTCAGTGGGTGTCTCCATGACAACTGCCACTGAATTTCCTTAGGATTGTGCTTTGTGGGATGTCTGACAGAGGTGGACTCCCAGTTCTCGTCCTGTAGCCTTTTCTCACTTCCTCATCTGTACCTGCTCCCTCCAACGGTAGCACCATGGAAGCCATTCTTCCCTTCAGAGGGCTGACTTCATTCTTATCCACAAGGAGTTAGGGTGAAGATTGGCTCTGAGATGTCACCCCAGCTTCCAGAATGTCTTGGTGAAGTGGTGTCATCTGTGCTTTAGTCAGCTGCCATTCTATAAGCATAGTGATGTGCAAAGTCCTCACTATGCAGGATCCCAGGATCATTGGTGTGATGGACAAGTTCTGCACATGGAGCTGACACTCTGGCAGAGTCCAGGCATTCAGGAAGACAAAGATGGTGATGTAAGTCCACATCAAAACAGGTAAAGATGTAGTGAAAGTGAGAGTTTCCATCCCTGAGAAGAACATCTCTGCTGGGATGAGCCTGGGCAAAAAGAAGGCATGAGACAGAGGGCCACAAGAGCAGCCATGGGACTCACTGTAAATGACTTGACCTGAGGAGTGCCTGTGACAATCGGAATTTTATGGATACCCTAAAGGAAATTTATTATAATTCATCTTTTGGTGAACTGGTGTTCTCCACTCAGATCTCAGGCCTTGGGCGTGTTGGGTGTCGCAACATACCAAAGTGCTGAGGGTATACTCCTCTTATGATGGTGATGGGAATGTCAGAAGATGAGACCATCCTGATAGAGGGACAATTTTAGAATCTCAGAAACAAGAGGCCATGTTTCAGCATGGGGCTCCACCATTCATAACACATGCATTTTGAGTTTCTAAGCAGGTAATAAGTACAGATGAAAACTGTCACCATGAGTATTCCTGGACCTTGGTTTTTCCTCAGCAATTTAACATGCTTTCTCTCCCATGCAACTACTCAGTCTCCTTGGGCACAAATCCTGTCACTGTCCAGCATTTTTCTTTTCTGTGAAAATAAGACACTGAGTGGCACTGGTAGGAGGAGCTACCTGAATCATCTGTTCTCTGACCTTCGTTCACTGTTGTCTCTTCAGCAGGGATGCTGCTCACTAATTTTCTCTCAGTTGAATGCTGGCACCAGGGAAGCAAGCAGAGTATCAGAGGCTTGTCTCTTAATATGATTGGTACTTCCTGGAAGGTCATTAATGAAGGGATGTGCAGGGTCTCTGAAAAGTCCTCTTTGCTGTCATCTGACACATGGCATGCACTGACCAAGGTCCCTCTGACCCTTGACAGAACTCAGTGAAGGCAATTCATACATTATGACTGGACATCGGACATTCAGAGGGAGTGAGGCAGTGTGCTCCTAGTCCCACTGAGCATGAATTAGGACATTCAGTCTGATAACTTTTACTGACTAAGGAAATCACCAGATATCTTCCACTGTTGCCCCTGGATTGTTTTAGAATCAGCACAATTATCTGAAACAAACCCTATTTAATTTCATTTCCACCACAGTGACTTGACCCTTCCATGCCCACATGTGAAAAAGAGAGAAGGGGGCTGGGAGGGACAGAGAAAGAGAATATGCCAGAGAATGCCTGTATTCAAATGTTTGTGTGTGATTTCGTATGTGAATCTTAGGACAGGAAAAGCAAGAGTGGGCAAGTTCTAAGAGACGAAAAAGAGATATTGCTGGCAAGAAGAGGGAGGCATAGTATGTAATATATATGACACTACATCAGAGTGAGGAAACAGTTGTGCTTGGCAGGAAACATACATATGACGGTAACAAAAGAGAACAGGCCACTGGGAAGAGGATAAAAATATGACATAATCCATGCACAAGTACATACACACAAGCTTGCATGCACACACACAAGCACAACCATAATGAAGCACATTTATTCCAATTGATTCTCAAATGAATATCTAAAATACGACATAATTTTTTTTTAAAAATTGAGGACTAAACCAGAACAAGGAGATAATGAGGATAGATATCTGAGCCTAAAAACCCATATTACATCCCCAGATCACAAAAGAAATCTTATCAGGTAGCAAACACTGTAAACTCTACAGCAAAGCATGAGATAGAGACAGGAGAATTGCCTAAAGTCTCCAAGGCCAGCTAGACTAATATATTACCTATCAAAAAACCAGCAGAGACTGTAGAACAACAAGGTGAAAGGAAAGAACTTACCTTCAAACATTTTTCTCTGAACACATGTGACCCTTATGGTGAGTGCCCAGCACACCAACCCAAGTACACACACTAAGAAATGCACATGTGCACACAGATATACACACAACCACAGACATGGAAGCAAAGGTAATTAAAGATTAAATGTTAATATAAAATTTTACTCATCAGAAAACTAGTGTTTGTGAAGGATTGGTGGTTTTGACAGGGAAAAGTGACCTACAGGGGATTTGGGTTTCTTCAGGCACAGCTACAATTTTGAAAATTTCCTGGAATCCATGTTTCCAATGCATGAAATATCATTCCAATGGATTTTCAATTCCAAACACATGTTAAAAATGGCCAAAGTTCTATTCTATGAATTCCTGAGTTGTATGGGATAAAAAATTTAATAAATTCATTAATCAATTATAAAAATATTAAAATAGAGCTTTTGTTAAATGTGGGAAATAGAAAAAAACAAACAAAACTAAGACCCAGCTCATGTGGATATAATTTGGTGCCTCAACTCACTAGCCTACTCCATGGATTGGATCTGGACTGTTTCCACTGGTTTGATAAGTTCTGACTAACAGGAGAGCTGCCAGTTTATCTGTTTCTCTTCTCTGACTACTTGGAAGCCTACAAAGTCAATGACTTAAGAACACACCTGCTTGGGTGTTGTTGCTGATACAGGCCTTAATTCCAGTAGTCAGGAAGCAAAGGCAAGTGAAACTCTGGGAGTTTGAGAGCAGCCTGGTCTACAGAGTGAGTTCCAGAATACCCAGGACTACACAGAGAACCCCTGTTTCAAAAGAAAACAAAAATAACCAAGCAGTCCTTTGAGAGGTTAGGGAGATGGTATAGGTCACTAAGGACATCTCCAGAGGGCCACTTGGCTTACAATTATATCCTGATCTGGTGAGGAAATACAGCAGGAAAGACACACGGAAAGTGAAGCTGGAAACAGCTGGAATCACTAAGTATGCCTATGGCTAACAGGGATCTCGGGTTGAAATTGGTACAGCACAGTAGGAGGACTAAGCTAGACTGGGTGGGAGGTGTCTGTTCATGAGCAGTATCAGACTGTAAACATCCAAGGGGGAAATCATAGTTACTAGAACTTGCACTTACTGATAAGTCATTCATCAACAATCAGGATTGGACTCCAAAGCAAAACTTTGCCATTGCTCTTCACCCTGAAACATAAGAGTAAAGTCCTTGCCAATTATGAATGAGACAACTGGTCTCTGAGTCCTAGTTGAACCAAGTCCATGTCAAAATAGACTGCCTCAGGAATTCACCCATTCAACTTTCTCATGGTCCCTATACCAAAGCAAGTCAGGGATCATTTCACTGACAGGAGTGAGTACCAGTCAGGGCCTCTCTCTGCCTAGGGCATTCTGTAGCAGTCAATTCAGAGCCATAAGCTTCTCTCAGACCTGTGCCAGACAGATCCACTCCACCTTGTGAACACTGAGTTCCAGCCTGCAATCCCCCAGGCCCTGACTTCTGCTTCAAATAGGTCCTGACAGCAACAAGGAACAGCCAGCTGCTTCTGACACTTAGACATTCTACCTGATTTCCTGCCTGTGGTGGCATTTCACCTGTTCTTAGCACTGCCCTTTTCATTTGTATGGTGCCCAAGTGTCCCAGTCAACTTGTCAACAACATAGAGTAGAAGAAATCTTAAAGGGGCAAATATTATTGAAAGAATGCCTGCATCACATAGCCTACAGGAAAGATGTGCAGAGATTCTTTATTGGTGACTGCTATGGGAGTGTGCTATCTCACTGTGGGATGTGCCACTACTGGGCAGCATGTCATGTGAAGGAAAATAAGGTCAGCATTGCAGTCAGCAACCTTCCTCTGTAGTCTCTCTTTCACTTCCTATTTTCAAGTTCATGCCTTGTTTGAGTTTCTGCCTTGACTTTGCTTCAAAGATGGTCAAGGATCAGGATACATGAGCCACATAAACCTTTTGTGTCCCATGTCAGTTTTGGTCTTAGTGTTTGACACATGGATGCAAAGTAACCTACAACAGAGTTGTCTTTATTTGTACACTGGTCCTCAACAGGCAGTGGATGTTCCAAGGCAGAATATAAAGAAGGAAGGGAGGCTGATAGACCCGCCCCTTTGGCGAAAGGGGATTGGTGGGCAGAACTTTGGGGGATGGGCAACCTCTAACTGCCACAAGCTGTTTAACTTACATTAACTACACCACTGCCCAAGATGAGGTTACTCAGATATGTAGGCTTTATCTCAACATGACATTTCTCCCTTTGAGGCAGGATAGACTCAAGACAGGGCTTCTCTGTGTAGCCCTGGCTGTCCTGGAACTCCCTGCGTAGATCAGGCTGGCAGGGAACTCAGAGATCCACCTGACTCTGCCTCCCAAGTACAGGAATTAAAGGTGTGCACCTCCACTACAGGGCTTCCTAATGGCATCTCTAACAGTTCAACTACCAAATGTGCAGAGCCCAGTGACCATCCACGGCCACCAGGCACAGCCATACTGGTAGATGGGACTCAGGCCTTTTGGCCTAAGGGAGCAATGTTCAGGTGGACAGGAGGACTTCATTTCACACATTCTACACAGCAGGGTGATGGTCATCCCAAAGCCATCTTTTCTAAGATGTTAAGAGCAACTGCCAGCTTCCTTAGGCCCTATGCCCTTAATAGACAGCATGGAGATCCATAACCCTTGGATTTAAGGGAAGTGGGTAGGGAATCAGCCAAGTGTGGACCCTCTCCAGAGTTAAATCATAATGTCTCTCCATATTCTGTGCCTAGGACCAACCTAATGCCCACCCTAGTTTGAACACTGAAGAGGCAGTATTTAGGCTGCAGTTGACCTGGCCCATGAAACAGGTCCTGATCTGGATAAAAGTCACCGAGAATGCCCTTGGGAAAGAATATGAAGGTGGCCAGAAGAAGCAGATCTAGGGGTTTTCTTTCCCTTTCCTGAAGGCTGTCTACAAAGCTGAAATAGGACTCTTGAGACATTCTTGTGCCCAATTTTTTGTATAATGGAAACTAAGTACCAAAGACTAAAACTTTACTAACAGCCTAAACAGAAGCTGGCTTCTGTGCCAGGTGTCACCATATTATTCAAGGCATACAGGGGTCATAACACTAGGTGTTTTGCCTAGAAATTCTGTTGTAAGGTCTAGTGAAAGAATGATGGCATTTATGTACCATTCTGCCACCCAGAATGACAGTTGTGAGACTCTTCTAGTGTCCAAAGCTTTGCTTGATGCACAGCACAGTGCCTCTGAGAGTGTGCTATGGCTGTCCAACTGAGGACAGGCGTGTCTGAATGGTCCAGCTTTCACATTCTGCTCTGTCAGAGGACATATCCAATCACAGACCTAGGACAGTCACAGTGAACTCAGAAACTTGTGGAAAGAAAGGACAGTCCTCAGTACTGCAGGGTGAAGATACAGCCAGGTGCAAGGAACACATCAAGGACGTGTGTCCTGTGACTATGGATTTAATCCTGGCAGCTTTGTGGACCTTCAGAAAATTAAAATTATGTCTAGCTTGGCTCTTACCAAGTATCCAGAACTTCTCTTCTCACGATCCCATGCATGGATCATAAAAATCCAGCCTTCTTTTTGACAGAGGCTAAAGTTAGGGCATGAGGAAGTTTGCATAAGATACATAGGGGAGGTGATGCTGGTGGTGTCCTAGGTCTGCTGTGCCTATAGAAGGAGGGATGAGTATCTCAAGGAATGATGGGAATGTGGGGTTTGCATAATTGGCTTCTGCTTTCTAAGAACAATCTGGTGAGGATCTGTCACCTCTGATAAGACAGATGCCCATCATGAGTTCCACTGTAGGCTTCTCCCTCAGAAGGACACTTGACCCTCAAGGCAGGATTCTTCCCACTTTGGAAGAAGAGAGATGGAAAGGCTTTCCACATCCTCTGAGACTTCTGCAACTTTCAAACAGTGCTTCCCTTTAGAGGGCAGCCCTGAAGGAAGGAGAATGTACTGACTTAGGATGAGACCTCTAGCTCATAAGTTCCACACCAAAAATTCACGGATTCATTCATTCATTCATTCATTCATTCATTCATTCATGTATTCATTCATTCATTCATTATCTCACCCCCATGCTTCCATCTCTCCATCTCTTACTGAAAAAAAAATGGGCCGAGAATGTGTCCAGTTTCTCCTGCCTGTGAACACGGTCTCCCAAGTCACACATTTTTTTCTTCCTGCCTCCTCTAGCAGGATGTTTTTGGATTCAGGTCTCTGAGCTCAATTCCCTTTGTCTTGACAGTACCAAAAACTTTTCCAGACTGCTGCCTCCCTCCCAGAGCACTCACTCTGTACTGCAGTATACTGAACTATCCTGTACTTTGGTGGCCATGGGTTCTTTCCTTTGCTTGGGATCCCCATTCTGCAGCTGTGCATTGTTTCTCCTTCTCAACTCCAACATCCAGATGATCCTGTTTGAGTGAGCCATAGACTTCATGAATCCACTGGGGTCCCTCTGCTCTCTAGAAACACTCTGGAGAAATTCTAAGTGAGTCTTCACATATCCCTGGGAACCTGAGAGGTTGGAAAGCTAGCAAGCTTCAGCAAAGCAGCCCAGGCTTGTCCTGCAATTACCCTCTCTAGACATGAGGAGTCTCCAGCTGTCTGGCAAGGGCAGAATGGTAGGGCCTACTTGTGTACACATTAGAAAGATACCCAGGTCAAATATTCCACTATACTTAATGGCCTGAGCACAAGAGTAGTGAGATCATTTCCTGAGAATCTTTTTAACATGGGTCCAGGTTGAGCCCCCATAGAGGATTACCTAGACAAACTTCAGGAAGGAGGACTGGGTTACAGACTGAAGATTAGGGGAGGAGCCCTGCACTGAAATGCTGCCTCCCAGAACTTGGGTGATCATTGGGAGGGGAGGGGGAGAATGACATGGAGTTGCTGCGTGTTTAGGGATGAGCTGGGCACTTTGACTTCTGTGTTTTAGTATGGACATAGATACTCAAAGACATGCTCTGGCTTTTATGTTAACCAGAGCCTTAACAATACAGATGTGGATGCTCACAGCCAACATTTGGACTGAGCCTGGGAACACAAATGGATGACTTAGTAGAAGGACTGAAGGAGCTGAAGGGGTTTTCAACCCCTTAATAAGAACAACAATATCAACCCAGCATAACCCCAGAACTCCCAGGGACTAAACCACTAACCAAAGAATATACATACAGGGACCCATATGGCTCCAGCTGCATATGTATCAGTGGATGCCCTTATCTGGCATCAGTGGGAGGAGAGGCCTTTGGTCCTGTGAAGGCTTGATGCCCCAGCATAGGGGAATGCTAGGGAGGTGAGGTGGGAGTGGGAAGTGGAAAAGCACCCCCATAGAAGCAGGTGGAGGAGGGATGGGGTGGGAAGTTGTTGAGGTGACCCTGAGAAGTGGGATAAAATTTGAAATGCAAATAAAAATGTAAAAAAACCCAGTTCTCCACAAAGAGCTCATGGACATATGTCCTGCTGCTTCCAAGGGAGGACAAGCAGGCATTTTTGAGGAGCAGTGTACACACTAGGAGTGCAGGTTCAACCCAGGGGCTCAATGGCAGTCACACAACAAATGAGGTTTCTGGGTCTCTTCATTCTGAAGCCTGCTGCCCGCCTGATCCCCTGAATCAGTTATTCCTCCCATTGCGTCCTTTAAAGTCCTTTGCTCTTTTATATAGCTCACACTGCTCAATGTCTCTAGACAAATATCTATTACCATGATATTGTCAACTACATTTAGGAGGATTCTCACATTCAGATATAAAATTGACTTGCTCTGGAATGTTATTTCAATCAGTTATGACAAGTGTATGATATTCCTAGGATGTAAGGCTGGGAACATTGCCACTTCAAAGAAAACTATATAATTTCCTCTCTTGGGAGCCTGAGTTTTCTATACAGTAGAATTCAGTCTGTCTATGGTAGGCTCAGGCATGTCCTTATCTCTTTAGGCCTGCTTCTGAGTATGGGCTTTGTGCAGGGTTCCTTTTCCCTTTATGTATCCTGGGGTTAAGCCCTCAGCTTTTGTCCAGAGACCAGAGGAAAAGGCATATGCAATTAGTACTCATCAGGTGACAGATGAGTGGATTCCCAGTGACATCCCACCATGGTTTACAGAGGCTGTCATTCTCTGGTTCCTCCTATGACAGGGCCTTCTTTCTATCTGCACTTCAGTGCTTGCTGAACTCCTTTTCTGTGGAAAACAATCTGTCCCTGATTCCCTACAGGAGGCCTATCTGTAAACACTATTCCCAGGTGTGAGGACCTTACCATTCCAATTTGGGGAAGATTCAAGGATAGGACTCTTTTGAGGTAGAGGCTGTAAAAGAACCCTGAAAGATAAGCCTTCATTCTCCCCGCTGCCTGTTGTATGACTTCTCTCAGTTTGCAAGCAGTTTCCAACCAAGATATTGCACAAATAGCAAGGGCACTGCTCCTGAGAGTTTGCTGAAGCTCACACAAGGGACAGCCACAGAACAACACTGAGGGCTATGTTCTACCTGGGGTCTCATTTAGAGGGCAACAGAAGAAAATGAAAAGCATGGAGACACTTTTGCCCCATGCCATGTCTTCAGGCAGGTGCTGTTGAAAACATGGCATGTACAGACATGAAGAGGATCAATGCTTCTTACTTTATGGGGAACAAGTGAAGGAGAAGAAATTGTGGGGCGTAGAAAGGTCTATGGCCAGGGTCCAAGTCTTTGTGAGGTTCCTTCAGCCAAGCCCAAGTTCAAGGCATGATTTTTTTTTTCGAGACAAGGTTTCTCTGTATAGCCTTGGCTGTCCTGGAACTCACTCTGTAGACCAGGCTGACCTCAGAAATCGCCTGCCCCTGACTTCCAAGTGCTGGGATTAAAGGCGTGTGCCACCACTGCCCAGCGGCATGATCTTTTAATATTAAGTATGCCCCCAATATTTCCTCATACTGTCTTTTCTGCACAGATGCATAGATGATATGTCTTTCAAACACAAGTCACAGAACATGGAAGGTGAATATGGTGCTGCCTGAGAAGGTCTCACTTGGAGTAGTCTTTGATCTTTGCTCACTCATTTGTTGAACCATGATGTTTCTGAATATCTTCTAGTGGGTTCCTTCTGGGGCAAGTGTCAAAAGTTAGTACATGAGGGGTTTTAACTGACCAGAGATGAGGCCTGGAACTTAGTGGATCCCTGTTAGAATTTAGGCCTGCATCTCACCTTGCATGTATTTCAGAGAGCATCCTGCCCAGAGTCCACCCAACTTTAATGTGGTAGGACTCCCTCAGTACAAGTTCTGGGGCACTGAAGAGTTCAGGATCAGAAGGTACTGCTCTAGGCTTTACAGCAAGAACAAATTCAAACACTTGACACTGCTGTCTGCATAAGCAGGTGGTTTTCGATTTGTTTGGGACTGTATTAGAATGACATTATGATGTGTTACGGATAGTATCTGTACCTTTTCTTCACACAGTTTGCAAGGTTCTTCTGCCAGAATGAAAATTCCATTTTTTTAAAACTAGATGTCATGGAACTTAAAATTGAATTCAGATGCTGCAGAACATCGATATCAAAACACTGTAGTACAGATGATTCTCTGTGCTTTCCAGGCTAGTATTTTGATGGCTTCCAGGTCCCTGCAACACCAGGATAGGCTAATTTTACAGAGTCAAACCCACATGATTACAGGAAACAGCACCATAAACTGACTTCTGGGGTGATTCTTGCTGAAGAGGCTGGCCATGAAGTAAGATTGAGTAACATCCTTGACCTCTGCTGACAGACAGGTCCAGGGGAAATCCCATCACATGGACTAGAAATTAAACCGAGATAGGTTCATGGGAGGGCTTTGGATGCAAAAGAAGAAAAAAAAAACCCAGCTTCCAGTATTGTAGGGACAAAACCTTAACCAAACCACAAATACATGCACATGGTGTATCTTTTTCACTTACAATTCCCTCACAAATGTTCCATGTGAACAGGAAGTGGAGAGTGTCCCTCTCACCATATCAGCATAGTGGCTGTGTTGATATTTTCCTTCAGGGCCTTTTTCTTCCTAGTGAAAATGCTAAGGACCTATGTAGGGGTTTGAATGAGTTTGGTCCCCATGGGGAACCTGTTATTCAATGCTTGATCCATGCTGGTACATCAGTTTGGGAAGGATTAGGCAGTGTGACCTGAAAAAGAGCTGTGTCCCCGAGGCTGCGGTTGTACATTTCAAAAGCCCAGGCCATTCCCAATGACTCATTCCCCTTCTGCATCCCACTTGTGGACCAAGTGAACGCTCAGCTGTTCCTCTCACAATGCCTTTGCTGTACCACAGTAGACTCTCAGTCTGTAAATATGAGTGTGAAGTGCACATTCACTTTTATAAGTTTGCTGCCTTGGTCATGGTGTCTTATTGCAGCAAAAGTAGGGAAGATGCAGACCTTAGTTCCTATTGCTTTAGTGGATCAAATCGGCTGATATTTACTCACAAGTCAAAGCCAGAACATATGTTAGTGGCCTTTGATGATGTTGAGTTTATAATAACATTTGGGACTGCTAAAATGTAGGTTATTTAAAAGAAGAGCAAATACATAGACCTTCAAGAATGACAAGCATGTCCAGTTATCCAGTTATAGAAGCTCCAGAAATGCAGCTTTTCTAAGATGAAGACAGTGCTGGGTCAGGCAGTTTGAGAACTGTACTTGAGTCAAACTTTCTTATCAGTGGACCCACATGCATATGTGAGCATGGCGCATCTGTAAATCCACTGGTTGAATAAGTTAGACTTTGGTGAAATAATTCTATGGTCTATTGTTGGTTGCACATCAGGATTACACAGATACTTGTTCATGTCTCCTCAAAGAATGCTGCCTGGTGCACAGATAACTCTTTTATGTGAGAAGAACTTTTGATCTGCAATTGGAAATCATCCTCAATTAGCTTCATATTTCTGCCTGCAACTTGAAAAGTTTTTGGAGTTTTAATGTCTCCATTAAATGAATATGAATACAATGTCGAGATTGGGGCAGTACTTTATGACTGACATTAGATCTGTCTGATCTGGCACTATTTTTTTCCTCTTCCCCCTCTAACAAGACATCCTAATTATCAAGTCATAGAAGTTTCCTCCTGGAACACAGTAACTAGATGGACCCACTTTGATGCCACTAGGATCTGGAAGAAGCTAATGAACTTAGGACAGTGTAGCGAACAATGTCTAGGTTGTGATGCACCATCCCACACTTAATTACCCTCTCATTGGGTTCTTCATCCTGCCGCTTTCAGAGGAGGCACTTTTGTGGAAAATATATATGGTGTGTCATTGTCTTTGGAACCCTCTGGAAGCAATAGAGTCTTGACAGGAAAGACCTGATTCTCTTGCACAATCCCTTGAAGCACCTAGAAGCATCCAAGGGGTGATGAGATTTTCTTGTCAGTCTTCCTTAGGTGGCAGGGGCATTCCCTCTTCCTAGATCCTGGTGCAGACACATGGGGCAGCCACAGCTATAAAATGGATGGCACAGGCAGTTCCTTGGCTGTTATTCTTGGGACAATATAAAGCAATGGCATGCATGAAAACACTTCTTGACATCTTGTGTCCTGATAGTATCAGGGCAGCAGTCCCATGCAGTCCTAAGGGCAAGATGTGGATGAGGCCAACTTGGGCTCACTGACCCTTCTCATTAAAGGAAGATCAGAGAGAGAGGGATGTGCTGGTGATGGGGGTGGCATAGGGCATAAAATCATAGGTTTGGCTGAAGTGGCAGGTCCATGTTCAAGCCCCTTGTGTACCTGTTCTTTAAAATCAAATATGTACCCAACATGTCAACCTATTTTATTTCAGGAATTCGAAGAACCCCTTGGCTCCAGAATGGAGGTCACAGGCAGTATCTCTGCTCTTATTCTTGGGACAATGTAAAGCATCCAATGGCAGGCATGGATGCACCTCCAGCCATCTTGTGTCTTGATACTGTCAGGGCAACAGTTCCATGGTCTCCTGAAGGCCAGATGTGGAGGAAGCCAAAATTGTGCTGTCCCTTCTCTTTACTGGAAGACCAGAGATAGAGAAATGTGCTGTTGAAGGGGGTGGTGTAGTACACAGATCCACAGGCTTGGCTGAAGTGGGAGATACATTCTCAAGCCCCTGTGTACCTGTATTTTTAAAATCAAATATGTACCTTTTGTATTCATATTTTTTTTTTTTTGCAGGAATCCTAAGATCCCATTGGCCTTAAAGCCCATGCTGCAGAGCATGTCTATACTGTATTAATCTGGATAGATCACATATACTTCACCCTTCATGAATTATGTGTGGGCAAAAAAACTCACAGGGTAGTCCGGCTGCAGGGACACAGTCACAAGGGCCAGCAGCAGGGTCCTGGGCGGAGAGTCCAACATTCACACAGCCGCCTTGGGAAAGTCGGCAACTGCATTGGGAAGGTTCAAGGTTCCAAAGGCTGGGAACCTGGCAACTGGCCCAGGAGACATTTGGAGTCCAGGAGTTTTCCAAAGCTTTTATTGTTCATGGGGTGGTGAATGGGTGTAGATGGTTCAGGCTCCCCCCCAAAAGCTCCAGGGGAGCCTGGCTTTTATAGGGAGAGGGAAGAGGGGAGGGAATAACTTAATTAGCTACACCTCCCGGCCTTTAGATATCTCATTAATATTTTAATCTCTGCAGAAGGAGACCTGTTAATCATGCTCTTTACCTGTGCCCTACATGACTGAAGGGTGCAGGTTGAATGGAGATTAGACCTTGTGTCAGGTGCCTGAGTTCTGGGAGTGTGGCTGAACACCTACAACCCAAGAACCAGGGTAACCTTCCAAGGCCCGTCACTTATGGATGTTTTTCTATAATGTCAATGGAGGGACTCATCTCTGGGGAACCTGTGAGGATATGGTTAATTAGGTTTCAAGTTGCCCAGAGACATGATCTGCTATGTCACAAGCCCACAAGGCAATGGTTTCCCTCACCTCTTTCATGGTACTGCCTTTGATGGGGTGATACCCAGTGGTGATTAAAAAGATAAATAGCATGCCCAGTCACCACACATCTGCCTCCTTGCCATCTTTGGCTCTCATAGTACAATCTCTGGATCATAAAAGCTCTTGGTCCCATACTGCCCTTTCAGAAAGTTGTTGGTTCTGGACTTGATGGCCAGGTGAAAGTTTACTACATTCATATTACCCTTTCCATCTCTGAGGATACTTGGGGGTTTCCTTTCTTCATGGACAATGTCAAGGTTGCTGCAGTACTTTATGGCTGGCACTATCTCCTTGAATATTCTCCTTACCTCTTCTTCCTGCACCATGACATCCTCCATGATCAGATCAAAGAAGTTTCCTCCTGGAGTGCACACAGTAACTAGATGGAGCTGCTTTGATGTTACTGGAACCTAAAAGAGTCTACTGATGTTAGAATTGTGTAGTGAACAATGTCAAGGTTGTGATGCACCCTCCAAAACTTGTTTACCCCTTTCCCTGAGTTCTGTGTCCTGCCTCTTTCAGAAGAACCACTTTCTTGGAACATGTTTATATGGTGGGTCTTTGTTTTTGAAGCTCTAGGGAAGCAACAGATACTGGACAAGCAAGACCTGATTGTCTTCTGCAGTCTCTTGAAGCACCCAATATTCTAAGGGGTGATGAGGTTTCACTGTCAGAGTCTACTTATGGTGGCAGGGGCATTTCCTCTTCTCATATGCTGCTGCAGACACATGGGTTATCAACAGCTCCAGAATGGAGGGCACAGGCAGTATCTCTGCTCTTATTCTTGGGACAATGTAAAGCATCCAATGGCAGGCATGGATGCACCTCTAGCCATCTTGTGTCCTGATACTGTCAGGGCAATAGGCCAGTACTCTTCTGAGGGCCAGATATAGAGTAGGCCAAAGTTGGGCTTGTTGGCCCTCTCTTTAGGGGAAGACCAGAGATAAAGGGATGTGCTGGTGATGGAGGAGGCCTAGCGCCTGGATCCACAGGCTTGGCTGAAGTCACAGGTTCATGCTCAATCCTCTTGTCTACCTGCTGTTTTAAAATTTAATGTTTATTCATTGGTTCCCCATGGTTTGTTTACATAGATGCATAATCTCAATGGTTTCATATCCCATGCCTCAGAGCATGTTTATATTGTTTTAATCTGGATACATTGCATTTGTGATATTTACTTCACATTTCATGACCCATGGATTTCTCTTAATGCCTTCAGTAAAGGGCTTCATCTCTGGAAAAACTCAGCGGATCTGGTGCATCACATTTTCAAGTTGCACAGAGACTTGAACTCCAGTGTTACAGGTCCCTATGGAAATGTTTTTCTTGATCTCTTACATGGTGTTTGCTCTGACCTTATGATACCCAGTGGTGATAAAAATGAGTAGCATGCCCATGCTCCATACGTCTGCCTTTTTGCCATTGTATGGCTCCCCTGGACCAAACTCTTGGGCATAAAAGCCCTTGTTCCCACACTGCCATTTCGGTGAGGTGCTTGGTCTGCACTTGATGGCAAGACCAAAGTCTACTACCTTCACATTACCCTCTCTGTCTTTGAGAAAAAGCTGGGATTTCTTGTCTCAATGTCAAGGTTTTATTAGTACTTTATGACTAACATTGTATGCCTGAATATAAACATTTGCCCTGGTCTCCTGAAGATGGAAACCCTCCATGGTCAGGTGCAAGAATTTTCCTCCTTGAGCACTCTCAGTAACTAGATGGACCACTGTGATCTTGCAAGAACATGGAAGACGCTAATAATGATGTTAGGATAGTGTAGGGAACAAGGTGTAGGTTGTGATGTACTGCCGATACATGCTTGCCCTTTTATTGGTTCTGCATCCTGCCTCTTTCAGGGGAGCCACTTTCTTGTAGGATGTATGCTGGGGTTTTTTTTGTTTTCTTTTTTTGTTTTGTTTTTTTGGTCTTTCTAGCACAGGGGAAACAACAGAGTCTTGTAAGTCAAGCTGTGATTCTCTTGCTGATTTTCTTGAAACGTCCAATGTTCTGAGGAGGATTAGACGTTTGTATGTCATTGTCTTGTTCAGGTGACACAGCAATTCATCCTCCAATATATTGTTGCAGACACATGGGAGAGCCACAGCTCCAGAATGGAGAGCACAGGTAGAGGTGCTGCTGGTCTTTTTCTTTGGACAATGTAGAGGAATGGGAGGCATGGAGACATTTCTGGCCACCTTGTGTCCTGATAGTGTCAAGGCAAGAGACCCCTGCTCTGCTGTGGGCTGGATGTGAAGAACGCCAATGTTTGACTCACTGGCCCTTCTATTTAAGGGAAGACCAGAGTTAGATGTATGTGCTGAGTTGTGGATCCTGTGTGTCTGCCACGTCTCAAGGAGGCAGAATCATGGAAATTTGACTGAGTTCACTCCACAGCAGTGCCTGGCAGATGCTGGGCTATGAGGAACAACTGTGCTCCACTCGTGGGGGCAGAACTCTTGGGTGGGGACCCCCGGGCAAGATGGCGTGCGGAGACCACTGGTTTCAGACTTCTGGTTCAAAGGCATCTCTGGGAGCCATGGAAGAGTTGAAACTGGCCATACAGGCTGGACCGGACCTCAACCGATGGGGACTAGGGAGATAAGCTTCAACAGTGCCCTTTGGGGTATCGGTCATGGCGCCTTTCTCGGATGGGTCATGGCTGGCTAGGCTAGCTTGCTAGAGTTAGTGGGCTCCGAGGCTGGAAGGTAGAGAGGTCCTTGGCGGGAGATTAGACAGTGGCTTGGTAGTGGAAGGCCCCCTCCATGGTTCTCCATGGTGGCCCCAAAGACAAGAGGAATTCCATGATCTTAAAAGGTTTATTGTCATGGCAGATAGTGGATGTAGCTGTAGCCCCCTACTCTCAGGGTGGGCCTGAGGTTAAGTACATTTTGCAGGGAGGAGGTTCTGGGAAGGAATATTTAATTGGCTATGCCTTCTGGCCTTTAGGTACCTCATTAATATAGAGATGTCTTGAGGCTCTGTGGCCTGTAGTCATGCCCTCTACCTGTGGAGGGGCTGGTAGGGGCCTTGTCCTACATGACTGAAAGGCAGATCAATGGAGGTCTTCGGCCTCCTGTCAGGAGCCTGAAATCTGAGAGCATGGCGAAATGCATGCTGTCCCTTGCAGGGATAACTGTTGGGTCTCTGACCATCTTTAGCCAGTGCTCGACCAGAAACCATGCTATCCTTTCATGGTTCCACAATTGTTAGAATATTTCCTTCACATTTCATGACCCATGGATGTATTTTGATGTCTTCAATAAAGGGCCTCATGTTTGCAATATTCTAGTGGGTCTGGTAAATAAGCTTTTCTAGTTACAAAGAGACTTGAGCTGCAATTTTACAGGTCCCAATGGAAATATTTTTCTCTATCTCCTTCATAGTCCTTGCTCTGAACTTATGATACCCAGTGGCTACAGAGTAGAGTAGCACGCCCTGACTCCACACACCTGCCTCCTTGCCATTCTA
This sequence comes from Arvicanthis niloticus, assembly GCF_011762505.2. Classification (NCBI taxonomy): domain Eukaryota; kingdom Metazoa; phylum Chordata; class Mammalia; order Rodentia; family Muridae; genus Arvicanthis; species Arvicanthis niloticus. Next base: position 51,429,379 of record NC_047678.1, read on the forward strand.
TGGATCCTGTAGTCCAAGCTCTGGGGCATAAAAAACCCTGTCACCACACTGCCATTTTGGTAGTTGCTTGCTCTGCACTTGATGGCCATGCCAAAGTGTACTACCTTCACATTACCTTCTCTGCATTTGAAGAAAAGCTTGGGTTTCCTATCACATTGGACAATATCAAGGCTTTGGTATATATATATATATATATATATATATATATATATATATATATATATTCCTCCTGCAGGTGTAAATCCTCTATAAACAGGTCAAAGAAGTTTTCTTCCAGACCACACTAATTAAATATGGACCTATTGATTGTACTTGAATCTGAAAAAGCCTACTGATGTTAGGATGACATAGTGAACAGTGTAAAGGTGCTACAGTCTCCCATACTTGTTTATGCTTTTTATTGGATTCTGCGTCCTGCCTCTTTCATAGGAACCACTTTGTTGTTGGAAGTTATATGGTGCTTTTTTGTCTTGGGAGTCCTGGGGAAGCAACAGAGTCTTGACAGGCAAGTCCTAATTCTCTTTCTCAGTCTCTTGAAGCACCCAATATTCTCAGAGTGTGATGCAGTTTCCATATCAAGGTCTTCCTCGGGTGGCAGGGGAATTTCCCCTTCAGATTTCTGCTGCAGACACATGAGGTAGCCACAGCCCCAGAATGGAGGGCACATGCAGGAAACCGGCTCTTCATCCTGGGACACTGTTAAGCAATGGCAGTCATGGAAGCACTTCTAGCCTAATGTTTATATAATTTAAATGTTTTTTTGTTTTTGTTTTTGTTTTTTTTTTTTTTTTTTTTTTTTTGCAGGGATTTCAAGATCTTGTTCAAGTTGCCCAGAGACATGAGCTGGGATGTTACAGGTCCCCAAGGCAATCTTTTCATCCATCTTTTTCAAGGTGCTTCCTCTGATGGGGTTATACTGATGGTGATAAAATAAAGTAGCACTCCAAGCCTGTGAAGGAGTTCCAGAGGTCACGAACTCCAGCTCTCTGATTTGTAGGGAAAAAAAACACAGACCAGCCCACACTCATTCTTTTATTACAGTGGCTCTTTGTGATGTCAGAGCAAGAAATGGAAAAAGCACAACAGGATATAAGCCATAGTAGCAGTCTCCACTTTGGGCAACTGGGACCCTACCATTTTCTTTAAAATGAGATGAGCCTCTCTCAGTTTAGTGGTTTGATGAGATTGATATTTAACAATTTTTAACAATTACATGCAACAGAGTACTTCAGTGGCCTTTGTTGATAGAGGTCGACAAGCATTATCTCCAAACAGGGCCATCTCAAACCTGCTGCTCAGCTAAGGTACCAATCATTGTCTCCTGAGTATTGCAGCTAGTGAGGGACATGGACAGTTCTGTTACAGATGGTCACAGGGCCAGATCTCCTACCTTCCATAGATATCAAGAGATGAAGAAATGAAGAAGAATCTCTTCCTCATCCTCTCAATTGCCTAGCAGACAAGAGGCAGGAGGATCCTTGGGGCCTGCTTAAACAGAACCCACACATCCAGGGCTAGCTCTACTGTGCTGCCCAGGAAAAGTCCAGGGCCTGAACATCCAAGTATGTAGCAAGTGAGTGGCAGGGACAGCTCTCCTGCTCCAGTCACACCAGAGCCAAGTCTCCTGCTTGCTGTAGGTGACTAGGTACAAGGGCAGATGAGGGTGTCTCTTTCTGGTCCACACCACTGAATGGGCAACAGGTGGCAGTGGCAGGTCTCCCACACTTTCTCTTACTGAGAGCAGCATGCATCCTCCTTAGGCTGTGACTGTGACTTAGGCAGTGGGGCTCCTGCTATTTTATGATGGAGAATGCCAAGAGGTAATATTGAGCAGTGCTTGATATACCCCATGGGAGTTTTGCCGGAGAACACAAATATGATGTCTCTTTAGCATGAAACTCTCTAGAACTTGCTAAAATAGATTGTCCTTGTTTTGGAATCAGGTTCCCCATTGATGATTTCAGTTGTTTGAACCCTGGTGACTAGGATACCTCAGCTATAATGACCAGTTTTTCTGCATTGAAGAGTGGCTTTCTTGTATATGACAACTCTCACCTGCTTAGACACAGCTGACTAGAGACTTGTCCCTCTTATCAGGGATTTTAGTAATTTTGGATTGGTCACATCAGTCAAGGAAAACAAAATCTGTACATGCTTATTCAGCCCACTGGACAAAACTGACCTTCTTCCCTCCTGTATGGTGAGCTCTGGTTCCCAGTTATGACTGCTTGATGGCTGTCTTCTTTTAAACTAATAGTTCAGCCCTAAAAGAATTATCTCCACTTTTCCCCCGACCTGCCTCTAATCTGCCTGGGCCCCCAACACTTACCAGGATCATGAGGCCCTGGACAATATTTGCCAAGCTCATTTTAGGATTGACAGAAGCTGCTAGGAAATTTTGCTTTTGTTGTGTGGTAGGCCTCGTATCTAGGAAAAGAAACTTCAAAAGTTTAAAAAGGTTGAGCATATGAATAGGTCCTGATTACTGGAGATTGCTCAAAGGGTTTAAAATAACCATGACAGTGTAAGAGAAAAGCATACAATAGATAACAGAGAACCCAGAGGGGAAGCCAGAGACACCAAAAGAGGAAGAGGGAAGACAGATGCCTGGTGCTATGTCAGTGATTGCAAAGGGGGTCCACATTGCATGCTGTATTGGTCCTCCTCTGGGGCAACAGAGGTGGATGTACAAAGCTCAAATAATCAGACACTTCTCCTGTATCACCACCATATCCAGTTCTGTTAACTTCAGCCCAGCTAGCCTGCTGCCAGACACTAATCCAACAGAGCATCTTCCAGCAGACAAAGGAGTTGTGGTCATCAAACTCCCTTAAACTTGATGGGGGAACAATGGGAGGTGACTGTGAGGCTGCAGTGGAAGCAGACAGGATGCCTAGCTATGAACCATCATGAGGGGAAGGTATATTCAAGGTTCTTCCCCAGGCATGTCGCTTAAGTACCCACTGCTGAACCTTGTAGCTCAGTTCATCCAAATGGGCACTAACAGTTTGTCTTCAGCTTGTAGTGCAGCCATGGGTCCTCTTAGTGAAGAGCTTTTTTCTGCTGAAGATAAAAGAGACAGGCCCCATTATTTGTACTTCATGCAACATGGGCCATTTAAGGGTGGTATGATTCCTACCCTAGGTATATGCTCACTGGTACAAGACTGACCTGCTGTCATTTTTATCAAGGATAAGGTGTGTAGCTTCAGCTTGTTTATGAGGACAATGCTATGAGTTGCTTTTCCTAGGGTCCCTCTCCAATGTTGACTTGGCATGGTTCAAATTCTCCAAGCTTCTCAATCTACCAAGTCTAGGTGTAAGCCACTGGAGCCAGGGATTCCCTGTAGGTTCCTACAAGATGTTTAATCCCCAGGCTTTGCAAAACAGTTTGAGGCTCAAGACTCAGTCTTTTGAAGCCTTTTGTTGGGAGACCTTTTTTAACCCCAGATATTCTAAATCCAAAGAAAGTAAGCCAGGTAGAATACATGATGGTGGCATATTCCAAGTATGAGGTAGATGTTGAGGCTGGATCCAGAGATCCCTTGCCTGTCAGCTGGAAACAGATGTGTGAGTCACAGGTTTGACTCAGTAACCCCAGGGTGGTTCTCCCCAAAGAGTGCTCACTCATAAGACCACTTCTACTGTCTGGTTTGGTTTGTAAACTTGATAAAAGCTGGTGTTATCACAGAGAAATGAGCCTCCCTTGAGGAAATGCCTGCATTAGATCCAGCTCTATGACCTTTTCTCAATAATTGATCAAAGGTTTGAGGGCCCATTGTGGGTGGTGCCTTCTCTTCTCTGTTAGTCCTGGGTTCTACAGAAAAGAAAGCTTAGCAAGTGAAGGGGAACAAGCCAGTAAGCAGCACTCCTCCATGACCTCTGCATCAGCTCCTGCCCCAAGTTCCTGTCCTATGTGAGTTCCTGTCCTGACTTCCTTTGATGATAAACAGCAATGTGGGAATGTTAGCTGAATAAACCCTTTCCTCCCCAACTTGCTTCTTGGTCATGTTTACAGGAATACAAAGCTTGACTGAGACAAACTGGAACCATGAGTGGGGTAGTCCTGTGACAGCCTGACCATGTTTTTGGGAGGACTGTGGAAGGACTTTGGAACTTTGAGCTAGAAGAGCCATTGGGTGTTAAGAGCTCAGTGGGATGTTCTCTAGAAGCTTGGAAGATAATGTTGAGAACAGTGCAAATGATGGAGGCCCAGGTTGTAAAATTTCAGAGAGAAAATTAAAGACTCTTATAAGAACCATTGCTGTTTTGACTGTGAAGATTCTGTGGTTTTGGTTAGTTGGGGATGAAGAATCAGCTGTGATTAACAAGATACCAGAACTATTAAATCAAAACCTTGCATTACTGAGACAATTGATGCTGTTTAGCTAGAACAAGAAAGTTTCAGTTATTAAGCCACCAGCATCACTAAGGTTAAATTTGATGGAAAGTGTTTCCTGAGAGTTCAGAGAATCTGTGTTCCAGAGGAAGCCATGATTGTACCTCATGTTGGCAGCCAGACTTTGTAATGTATGAGTCACCCACAGGTTACTGGTTTTGAAACATGAAGGTAGCAGCTGATGCTTGACACTGTGAGAGTCTAGGAGAGGACATTGGTGAAGGTGCAGCCTCAGTGGCAGTTGAAGGCCCAGGAGTGAAGTGGGATCCAGAGATCCCTTGCCTGTCAGCTGGAAACAGATGTGTGAGTCACAGGTTTGACTCAGTAACCCCAGGGTGGGTTACTGCAGAGAATTTGAGACTTAGCACCCTGAAAAGACCCTATGAGAGGCTATTTGTGAAAGTGCAGTCCACTTGCTGCAGAAGACAGCAGTGTTTTGGAGATGCCAGTACAATGGGATTACCACCAAGAACAGCAGCAACAGTGGGGTAGAGGCAGCTGGAGCCTAGAAGACAAGGTGTGAGCTACAAAGGGCAGAGCTGGAAAAGTTACCCAAGCTCTTGGAGGAACCCATAAGATCGTGAGTGGATCCCAGACATTTGACAGAGTTCACTTTTGCTTTTGATTGTGACTATACCATAATATTTTTGCCTCTTGAAGTAAGAAAGTATTTTAGTGGACCCCACAGTTAAGAGATATTGAATTTTTAAAGACATTGGACATTTTAATGGGATTGATACTTTAATATGTAATAACTGTGGGAATTTTAAACTTATTTATATCTTGGGGATGAATAAGAATGTAAGGGTTGCTGCTTAATAGTGATGAGTTTGTTTGTCAAGTTGGGACAGCTGTACTAGCTATTTTGTGTGTCAACTTGACACAAGATGGAATTATCACAGAGAAAGAAGCCTGACGATATGCCTGCATGAGATCAGACTGTAAAGCATTTTTTCAATTAGTGATTAACGGTGGGAGGGCCCATTGAGGGCGGTGCCTCCCTGGGCTGGTCTTTTTGGGTTCTATGTGGATGCAAGCTGAGCAAGTGTGGGGAAACAATCCAGTAAGCAGCACTCCTCCATGGCCTCTGCATCAGCTTCTGCCTCCAGGATCCTGCCCTGTGTGAGTTCCTGTCCTGCCTTCTTTTGGTGATGAACCCTTTCCTTGCCAATTTCTTTCTTGGTCATGATTCTTTGTGCAGGAATACAAACCCTAAGACACCATTTGACGGGGCTTTGCTCTACTCTGTGTTTGGACAAAATATGAGTGAAGGCTTCAACTTCTCTGATGACCTGGGCCTGTAGGTGTTCTATCCTCTTGTCTGCTGGGGCTGGGGGCACTGGGCTCTACCTGCTAAGGCATGCCACAGGATAGGTAACCTTATGGCCTGCTTGGGGTCTGTAGGTAGTGGGTAGACTATTGGAAATCCCTCTCCATCTGGCTGTGTAGAGAGAGAAGCAAGAAGTCTTGATTTGCTTAGTCCTGGTCTTCAGCTTGGGTTAGATCTCTGAGCTGAAACAACGTGTGTAAGTGGTACCTCCATAGCAAGATCCAGAGAGCCATAAAAGTTATAGAATGGATCAGACATGGATAAGAGACTGTATTCTCAGAAATTAAGAGGACATCTCATTTACTGAGATTGATTCTCACCATGGTACCTGGCTCATGTTCAGCTTTCTGTCTGGCTTCAGAAGGCTTGCTTGGCTCCTGTACCAGCAGCAGCTTTGTGTATGTTCTAGGTAAGGCCCACCTGCTTTGTTGGGAGCCTTTTGCCTGTTTCTGTGAAAGTCTGACTGTCAGGCAGAGTCACGTCAGGCCAGGGTCTACTGGCAGATTGTCTGGACCTTTGACCCCCGGAAGAATAAGGAGATGCACTTGAAGCTCATGTTGAGGAACTCAATATTCTATTAATCTTGGAGGAAAGAAGAGGGAGGAATAGTGAGGCCTCTGAATGGGTACAGATAGTGAATGTATGTCATCCACTTTCTTTCCTGGTTTGGGACTTTGTTTCCCATGATAGTTTTAAGTATGTTAAGCCTAAGAGAAACTTGAGGCTGCTGCAGTACTGACTGGACAGCCCTCTCCATTTCTAACATTTGTCTCTGAGTCTTCTTTTCAGTCTTCCCTGCAATGCTCACTCCCCACTCAGAACACTGCTCCACTTCATACCAGCTGAACCTGTATACCTCCTCTGTCCTTTCTAGGGACAGTTAGCTCTTCTTGGCTTTGGACTCCCATCACAGGCACAGATGTCCCCATTTCAAGTTTTATTGCCTGAGCCTTTCCAGGAGGAGTTAGATCTTTCTTCCTTGGCTCCTATCTTTCCTCAAACCAGCATGTCCTATTTCTTTATCCAGCTGGGAAAATGTCAAAGTCACAACATATACCATAGCCTTAGCAGACATGCCTGGTGATTAGGCTCTCAAAATGACTACTTTCATAGTCCTCTGTCTATCACCAAGTCATTTGTTGTTGTTATTGTTGTTGTTGTTGCCATGGTGGTGGTGGTGGTTGTGGTGGTGGTGGTGGTGGTGGTGGTGGTGGTGGTGGTGGTGGTGGTGGTGGTGGTGGAAAAATATCCCTGTGTCTTCAGTAGATTCCCCAACTCACCTCTTGTTTGAACAAGTACAAAAGGGTCCTCCCTTCAGATACCCTGTCCCATGGCTATTACCACAAGGGGAGGAAGAACGCACATGCTCTGCTGAGCCATCTGTATCTTTCCAACAAGCTTACCCTTCTTATCCTAATGAACACTGTTCACAGGGGCTGAGGACTGCAGTTGCCATTCTTTACTGTTGTGTGTCTCTCCTTTCTCAGTCCTTACACAGGGAAGTAAAGTACACTGGGTTGGAGCAGGTAATGCAATCACTTGGTGGACACAGCAGATGCTACATAGAGGACAGTTGTCCAGCCACTCTGCCCCATGGACATCAGAAGCTCCAGACATTTTCTTAAGCAGGAGCCACTCTGGCCTGTTTCTGCTGGAGTAAGGATGTCTGCAGCCTGCTTTGGGGGCCATGATCCAAGATTAACATTATAAATTTAGTGGCTGTATACACAGTTGGTTCTTTATTCAAATTGTTGGGCATGATTGGTCAGAATTTTCAGTTAAACATGCTTAATCCATTTTGATTCCTTTGAATTCACAAAAGGAAAATCACATCTGTATTTGCATTTGGGTCCCCGTGTGTCCCAGTATCAATATAAGGAAAAACATTCTCCTAGTACATGACAGGATTTCTATAGAAGGATATGTGTATTTGGGGAGGGGGTCTCATTTATAAATATCAGAATAGAGAGGGCATTTATCTATCAAAATTGGGAAGCACTCTTTTAATATGGGGCAGTTTTTTCATAGGAATTTTCCTCTCCTTGGTAGATGACTCCATGGATGAGTAAAAGATAGCTAGAATTCAAGTTTCTAATCTATACTACCCAAGGAGCCCAGATGATGTGAAGAATAGCCAAACATAGAGCATTGTCACCAACTGCTATGCACATTGTACACAGGCATTTATCTCCATCTGCTTTCCTCCCTGTATGTAAAGCATCTCTCTCCAACTGCCTTCTTCCTTGTACATAGAGCATCTTTCTCCAGTTGCATTCATGCCTATACATAGGCCATCTCTCGCCAAGTGCCTTCCTGCAGTACACAGAGCATCTCTTGCCAACTGCCGTCCTCCCTGCCCGTAAAACCTTAACTGGAACAAAAATTCTCTGAGTTTGGCCAAAAACATCTCAGAATTGACATCTCTAAAAAATCATTTGTTAAGAGTGGGAGCAGTAGAAGACAGGATTCTTCTACTTTAGGGTAGAAATTTTCAGTTACTTAGAATGCAAGATAAGGGTGTATCAAGTTGGGTATTGGAGGTATTTGGGCAGAGATAGAAGTATCCCATGGAATCTATAAGTTCTTTTCAATTCCTAGGCACCCTACCTGACAGATATGGAAAGTTCATGCAATAAAGCATGAAGAAGGGATGGGAAGCAAGGAATAAGCTGTGTAAAGTACTGTTAGGAGCCATCTAGGAAGGGCTAAAGCTAGCAGGTGGCCTTCCTGGCCTAACTTTTTGCTTGAACTAAGATGGCTGATGCTGTGGGCAGACTCAGTTGGGGGTCCCACACCGGGGGAGAACCAGGGAACCAGTAGCAGGAGGGCAAGGAGTCAGCGAGTGACAAACAGACACAAACACAAGAGGATGCTGGATCTGAGTGTAATTCATATGTGCAAGCATCAGATGTAAACAGATAAAAAGGAAGTTCATCATTGTACAATAGCCAAAATCAGTCTGGCCACACATGGCCAGAATAAACATCAGACAGGAAATAACCTTTCATGAGACCCATCAGGAGCCAGATGGTGGTTTTACAAAGATGATATCAGTATTGTCTGAGTGTCCTGTCCAGCAGGGCATTAAACAGAGGTCTGGGGAGTTCTCCTGAAAGAGAGAGGGAGGATACAGGCAAAGATGCAAAGAATGGCAATCTGTCTATAGTCTGATCAAATTGCCATTTGTACTTTTTCACACAGGGGTTATATACACAAAAAGGCAGGATGTGGGGGAAAGGGATGACACAGGAGGGTAAGTGTTCAGGGGGAGTACAGATATCTTCCAGAATAGAGTATCAGCTGGGTGAAGCTTCAGGGACAGTGTCGCTACCCATGTCCGACCTGCGGAATAAGGCAAAGGCAACCTTCTTCTTCTTCAAGCGGTTTATTCAGCTATCCCTGTACAGAGAGCTTCTTCTCTCCCTCTCTTCTCTCTTCTCTCCAGCTCCTGAAGCCCCTTATAAGCATTGCCTTAATCCTATCAGCAACTGCCACTAAGTCACTGGAGATTGGCCATTCTCAATGATGCAAGGTGGGGTGATCGGGTAACCACACCTCTCAGTGCATACAACTCCATATATGGAGTTGTCTTTTCTCTCAAGCAATACCTATGGCAAGCACCACATTGTAATGGTGAGAGTGGAGGAGCCGCTTCCCACAGGACAGGTCACTCTGACTCCACCCATGATTCACTTGTCTCTATCTAAGTTGGTATTATCCATTAAGGTTACTTATCTACAAGGTTTATGACTGAGACCTGGCAGCTTTCCATCAAAGCTGCTTGTTTACAATAGCTTCTAGCCATCTGTTTCAAGGTTTTTTCACAGAGACCCAAGACTTTGTGCTAGCAGGCTGACTTTAAGCCTATGGCTGATTCCAGGTCTTTAGTGTACAAGGAGACATGCTTCTGACATCTGAGGTCAGTGTATTCTTAGACTTTGCTGTCTAACACCCCCCAGAGGCCTCAAGAGGCACCATCCCAGTGCTCTGCAACTCAATGCCTAACAAACCTACATCCAGCCTTTCAGTGTTGTCCCTTAATGTTTTCTTATTATAGCCTTAAAAGAAGGTACCAGGGTGATTATGCCCCAGCGATTATGACCCTCTCTAGCCAGTTTAAAGTTTAATGAAGAACTCTGGCTCCACTAACCTCTACCCATCTATTGCCTTGTGCATCATACACTCCTGCACATGGTAATGAAACAGCTGTTGTTTTATACACCTGTAATGAATATTCCCAATAAACTCATCTGAATTCTGTCTGTCCTTTCTAATTGTTTTCCTTTTAGCTGCGTTGTTAAAACCTTCTCCTTTCCTAAGCTCTCCAACATTATTTCTCGTTACTATAATTCATTAAACACATTGCCTAATATAAAATTTTTTCTCCAAAAAATTCTCCATATAGCCCTAAATACCAGGGGCAATTTTCCTATACAATTAATCTAATTCTTTATTCCAGAGGTCAAATTAAAACCACCTTGCTGTGAATTCACTAAAGCTCCTTATGTGGCCAAATCTGGAGTGTCCAACCTGATAGACCCTTCAATTACACCCTGTTCTCCAAACTGAGTATTTCTAAGAAAAGATCAGTAATACAAAAGATATGGCACAGAACCCTCCCTCAGTTCATAGCAAGAACAAATCTGGAACACATTCTTTTCAGGGGCTGCCAGGGCTCTCCAGGAAACAGGCTTTCTTGAAGCACTCATCTCAGGAGTTAGCATCCATGATTTCACTCTTGTCACACAGACAAGCCACTGGAGGTGTGGTGGCAGGCTGAGCTGTGAGAGGCAAGGTGCCAAAGAGACTTCATCTCAGGATGGCTTTTTGCAAGTGCTAAGCCTTTCCTGTCATAACTGAATTACTGTAATAATCCCTGGGCATTAGCCCACCCTATTAAGTAGACTTCCTGCAGATCAACATAAAAAAGAACTTTCATGAATAAATGGTGTTTAAGTGAATTAATGACTTTATTGAATTCCTGATTTGATCTTAAAAAGAAGATCCAACAGATGGTTTTAGGTGGTTTGGTAGAGATATATAATCAAGAAGAGAATGTGTCCATTCCTCATAATAGTGAGTAAAGGCTGTATTGTAAGAAATACAATGAGCTCCATACTTACCCACAAAAGAGGACAAATAGTCTTGGGACAGGTTTGTGATCAAGGAAAACCATTCTAGTTCACATTAACAATGAAGCCACTGGTGTGCAATATGAGGATGCAAGACCTTGTGAAGTGTTGCTTTGAATATTTAATGCTCCTACAGAATAAAACACAGCTTTGAACATAATAGCAACATCCTTTTGTAACTCCCATTTTGTGCAAAAGTTTTCTATGATTTCTTTGTCTATGAAAAGGCCAGAGAAAAGAAATAAAGATGGTGGGGCTGGATTGGGGAGCTTTGCTAAATCCCTCCATCCCTCCATCCCTTTATCCCTCCATCCCTCCATCCCTTTATCCCTCCATCCCTCCATCCCTCCATCCATACAAATATATGTCTGTCTGTTTATATGTACATATGTAGGTATGTGTATATACATGTAAACATGTGAATGCTTGTGGACTTGAGACAGATTTCTGGGATAGAATGTGTGTGTATGAATGTACATGTGTCTGTGTGTATTTGCCTGTGTACAAAATTTAATTATGTTTTCTTTCATTCCTCTCTAGTTAACAAAGTGTTAACTAGCCTAGCCAGTGAAGGGCTCCTGGCTAACTGCCCAGAGAAGAAAGCACTAGTAATAAATTCTTTAACTTATTTCACCCATACACTAATGCCCACTGTTAAGCAATAGGTATTAATTTGCCTGAAGCCATAGGTTTCTGGCCCCAGAATAACAAAGAATCAAGGGGAGTAAAGATTATTAATAATTAGCAACTTTTACTTTTGCAAAACTAAGTTTTGCCTCAAATGATGATGTGCCCCCTCAGCTGACTTCTTGAGAGAACCAGTGTGCTCTGGCAGGCTTCTGGGAAAGAACTACTGTGCTGGAAATAATTGATGGACTGTTTTCATTGTTTGATTTGATCTCTCACCAACCTTAACTCAGAATGTAGGGACTGGCCACTGATGCTACAGATATTACATTAAGAAACTGCCGGCTGGGCACACAGCTCACTGGTGGAGCCCTCATCTAGCAGCAGCCATGAGCTGAGTCTCCAACAGAAAAGGCTTGGCGTGTTAAGGAGTAACCTTAGGTACAGATGAAAAGTTTGCTTTAACACAGGTGTGTAGAGCTCTGCTTGCTCAAGCTCACCTGGGTACAAGAGAGAACTAACTACCAAGACTGAAAAGGAGAGTTCCTGGAGTGATGCACACACAGGTGGAGAAAGTCTCTGGGAAATCCAGGAACCTGGGCTGAGGGCAGACAGAGAAATCCTGTACATGAGAACTGCAAGCTAGCCTGGATTTCAGGGCAGTACAGGAACCTCACCAAGTACACAGTCTGAAGGCTCTCATCCTACAGGAAGGACACATGGAGCCACAATCTTGACAATGTGTTACATTTTGTTAACACAAACCTTGAGTTTGAATGGCCCTTTCAGCACCCACTTCCTCCTAGTTTCAGCTCCCACTGTCAAGGAAAATTCCTCTTCAAGTTCCTCAGTGCCATATCTCAAGTGAAAAGCTTGTTAATATAGCCTCTCCCTTTAAGATAGATCTCTGCTCACAATGGGTGTTATCTAAGTGGCTTCTGTTTGCCCAGGTTTATTACCTTATGGGGCTTAGCTTCCTGATTACTTCTTATCTTGGGCCTTCTGCTGGAATGTGTGTTTAACTCTTTGGAATGTGTTCTTCCAGGGATGTGTTGTAAGACCCTCCCCCCCACCCCCAGGAAGGGAGGACCTCCCTCAAACCTCAGAAACTCACGGCCACCCAATACCTCACAAGACACCATTCTTGATGCAAGAGCAAGAGGTATATTTCAGGGTCAGTCGACTGAGGCTGAGACCCGTGATCCACGCAGAGGCAGAGTAGTGTCAACCTCATTGGCTGGGAGTGGAGGGCTTATATAGGGCAGAACCACAAACCAAGGGGCTGAGGGGGTTACCAAGGAAACATAACACAAAAATAGTAGAAAGTCTTAAAATGTCCCAACCCAAATTTAGTCTGGGTCATGTGGAAAACATCTTATACACTTATCTTTTGTAAGGATGTAACCTTGTCCAACCGTTTATCTTGGGGTCAGCTAGTTCCTGGGACCACCCAGATGACTTGCATCTTTCTTTGTGGTCAGGAATGTGTCTTCCTGCTTTGGGCCTTCCCCACCCACAGGTGGGTTCTCTTCCCTGAGGTCTGAGGAATGTTAATCCAGCAAGTGTCCTCTGACTCAGGGATAATGTACACCTTCCGGAATGTATCCCAAGGCAGTGAAGGCCTGAAATCTTACATTCAGTTCCACTTCCTTGGGACTAGTGAACCTGCATTCTTTTCTCAGGTCTAGGGGTCACAAAAACTTTTTATATTTTTCATAAGTTTTCTATATCTTTCAGTGTCCCTGGGGGAAGTTAATGTTTGAATTAAAACTGAAATCAGAGATTCTTTTTAATCTTAAGTTTCTACATCTCCACTGACATACGAGCAGTCCATTGGAAAGAACCAATGCTGAGATGGCAGGAATGGAGCCATATTGTGTGCACTGAGAAATTTAAAGTATGCATGGGAGCTGGACCAAAAGGCTGCCTTTCCTCAGAAATGTGGACAAAGAGGTCATTTCTTTTAAGCTGTATCACAACCACTGTTTTTTTTTTTAAACAAAAAATTAAGGCATAATTTGTTCATTAACAGAGATAGGGGTAAGTAAAGTGTGTTGAACCTAAGGAATGAACCTAACCCACCCACCTCTCAATGTCTCTGTTTGCACATTCTCTCTCTCATTCCTTCCTGTCCTTCTCATCCTCCTTCCTCCCAAACCTTTAGCTCAGAGGCTTCCTTTATCATGCTCATGACTATCCCACCAAATATGAAGACACCCTCCATGTTGGTCAACTTTAGAATGACCCTTTGAGAGAAGTGCTCATTCTTTTTTTTTTAAATTAATTTTTTATTGGGTATTTTATTTACATTTTAGATGTTATCCACTTTCCCCTTTTCCCTCCAAACAGAACCCCCCTATCCCACCCCCCCTGCTCTTGCCTCTATGAGGTTAGACCTCCACCCACCTGCCCACTCCCACCTTCCTGCCCTTGAATTCCCCCACACCAGCATTCAGCCTTCACTGGACCAAGGACCTCCTCTCCCACCTAGGCCCATCAAGTCAAGGCCATCCTCCCCTACATATACAGGTGGAGCCATGGGTCCCTCTCTATGTGCTTGCTCCCAGGCTGGTGGTTTAGACCCTGGTTGCTCTGGTTTGTTGATATTGTTGCTCTCCCCATGGAGCCTCAAAATTTTCAACTCTCCCAGTCTTCTCTCTAACTCCTCCATTGGGAGCTATATCAGGCTCCTGTCAATATGTGAAGACCCCCATACTCGGGAGACCCTTCCTCAAGCCTCCGGAATCGCGACCACCCAAAGATCACAAGAAACCATACCTGGATGCAATCAGCAGAGGTTTATTAGGGAAAGAGCTGGCAGCCAGCGGTCTGACCAGGTACTCGCGCTGGAGTCAAGGTCCGACCCCCTCGGCCAGTCCTTGGAGGGTTTTAAAGGGAAAAACCACAAACCAGGGGAGTGGGATGGGGTTGTTAAAGATACAAAACATGAAAACAGTGGAACAATTCAGAGGTATTCACTCTAAATGATTAGTGTCATGTGGAAATCGCCCTGCATTCTTCTCAAAAATGTGGTTTTTACCATGCCATTGTGCCCTATCCGGCCATTTCAGATTGCTATCTTTACTTTTTCCGGCTATAGGGCTAGGGCCCCACCTAGGTGGTAGCATCTTTATCTGTAATCAGGAATGCCTTCCTGCCTTGGGCGAGGCTTGAGGAATGTAATCCAGCAAGTGTCCTTCACCTGGAATGTGAAGGCCTGAAATCTTATTTTCAGTTCTGTAAGGCAAAAAAATCTACACATATTTCATAAAATGGCCTTTATAATTTTTCACTCTACATTCCTCACTTTTTCCGATTTGGTTATGTTTTTAATCATAAAAACTCAATTATTAATAAGTCTATTCTCACCCCACTTTTTCCGATTAGGATCTTTAGAAAAGTTTAAACTCCAGTGTCATCATAATTACCATTTTCTTGACCCAAAGTCTTATATTGGTGGCGCAACACAAAAAGCTGAACAGCATTTATCCTTTCTCTAACAAAAGTTACTAATCTATTTTAAATGTAGGGGCCTATGGTTAAGAGCAAAAGTAAAATCACAAGGGGTCCAGCAAGGGAGGATTGAACCAACTCTCGAATCAAAGTTGCTGTGCATCTCTATTTTGTCTCTGGTCTAACTTTTTTCTGAATTTACTCTCTGGTCACTCTTGAATGGTCTACATAATAGTAACATTTTTTCTTAGAGCAGCACACAGACTTTCTCCTTTAAGAAACAGCAAGTCTAGTAACAACTTAACTTTGTTACTGACTGTTCTAGGGCTCTCAAATCCACATCAGTGGCAGCTCTCAGCTGATGAAAGTAATGAGGTGTCTGTATCAATGTAGTTACACCTGTCTCTATACCTATGGCCACTCCTAGTCACAATGTAACAGCTAGAGTCAAGGAAAATAGGCTGTCTGCAGAATCATCCATCTAGGGTGTATCTCAAACTCAGTTCAAGAGTACCTGCGGGATCTAGCTGGACAAGTACACAATAATCTTTGTTTTCATCAAAGATAGCAGTGGAAACACATGGTGTTAACCCGGAGCTGTAAGTCTACCATTTATCAATTTTAGGCACTAGGTATCTGTTAGCAGGGGTTCTTGGGCTCTATTCTATTGACTAGGGGTTTCAAAACATTTCCTTTTCTTTGTAGCACACTTTCAAAGTTGTCTTCTGACTTTTCCACATTTTGTGGCACATAGCTGTCTACATATACATAAAATCACATATATAATAAAGAGAAATTGCAAAAGGAACAAATCTATATAACTCTAGATTCACATTTCAACTTCAATCTTGTAATCACAAGCTGTCATTTAACCTTGGGTGTACACACACTAAGTCCCACCCTCCAAGGCAGCATTTTCCCTGTGCCTCTGGGGTGGTCTCAGGAGTCAAGGCCTGCTGCTTCTTTAGCCTTGTAGAATAGCAGAAGACCTGGAGCCAAAGAGTAGGGGGTTGTTCAGGCATCTGGATCTTCTCCAGTTGACATCAGTCACAGGTGGTGATGGTGAACTTCAAGGAGGTCGGATGGTCCACAGCACCAGGAACAGTCTTTTAGTAGCCTGAAAAATCATTTCTCACACAAAATGGGCATTCTGGGTATGGAGCAAGAACAAGGGACACTCTAGCCAGCGCCAGTTCCCAAGGGTAGTTTAATTTTAGGGTCCTGTATATTCTCTCTACCTGTCCTGAGCTTTGGAGACAGTATAAACAATGGAGCTTCTATAATCTCTGACAATTCCTGACTTACCTTAAAACTGCTATCTGATCTAATTACCTAGGACACTTTAAACCTCGAGAAGGTCCCTATTCTAGGCTGTTTTCTCCTAGGCATTTCTTATCTATTCTAAGTCTTATTATTTCTCTGGCTCAGAACCTAAGGTCCCTTATACGCTTTAAGTCTCTTGGCTGCTTGGTTGCACTCATATCTTAAGAGTCCATCTGTGTGTTTAGCCTGGTAAATCCTTTGCTTTCTGGGGAGTATAGTTCTCCCTTCTTGTGTCCGCCATTGTCTATTTTTCTCTAGGTAGTATCTGGCAGGATGGCTAGCAATCTGAGTTCTTTTTCTTACTCTGTGCTTTAAGTGAGGCCATCTCTTAGGCCCACAACTGGAACAGGCTGCCGTATCAAGACACTTGATCTGTCCGGTTATTGCCTCAGGCCACTGAGTCTCCTCCCTTTTGGTGTCCTGGGCAACGAGTACTCACAGTTGCTGGCTTCATCAGGGTTTCCTCTCTTGGTATGTCATTCTGCGGACATGGACTGTGGCAAAAGCATACCTGTTGTCCATGCAGATGTTGGTCTTCTTGTCAGCCCCAAGTTCCAAGGTTGTTCTCTGCACCGATGATCTCAGGGGTAGGGAGTCAGTCCAGATGACATTTGTGTCCACCACAGTAGCGCTGGCTTGTCTCTGACCAGCATGGAGAAAACTGCTCCCGTCTGTAAAGCACGTTACCTCGGCTCCCGGCTGGAGTCAGTAGGAGGAGCCTTTCCTCTACCCGTGAGTTCTTGTCAGTTAGTTGCAGCCTGTCTGGATCCCAATCCTGGGGAGTAAGTCTCAACCCGACAGAGGGTAGGAACAGTCTAGGATGACCATAAATGAATGGGATACCCAGCCCATCTCTTAGTCCACCATTTTCGGGTAGTCCATAAATATATTTTGGCCCATTGGCCTGGAGGAGGACCCTGTCTATCTTAATCACTGTCTTCACACAGAGCTAATATCTTCACCATCTGGGATGTTTTTCAAGGCCTGGGATTTCTTGGCCCTGGCTTCTATTTGTTAGGCCCCTCTTGGACCCTGAAGCTGGCTCCTTTACTTGCGATGCACACACTGGTCTTTTTCAAAGAGTTTTATCTCTCTTTGATTGGAGTCCCTTTTTTCTGCTTTCTGTAAATTCTTTCCTGTCACCTTTCTCTTTCTTCACCTCTCTCTAGTCTCCTCTATTCCTCTCTATTCCTGTGGACTCACAGCAACTGATCTCTATTCTTCTTCTCTACTCTTTTCTTCTAGACTTACACTAAACCTTCTCTATTCCTCTTCTCTATTCCTTTCTTTTAAATCTTCTCTCACTTGCTATTACCATCAATCATTTTAATATGTAGTATACTTCCTAAATCTTTCAATGACTTATCTTGTAGTCTCTGTAGCCTCTGGAGCCTTGTCTACACTGACAGAATGTCTCTATGAGCTAGTCTAGAAAGGCTGTGGGTAACTTATCTGATCTCTGCTTAACCTCATGTGTCCTGATCAAACTTAGTGGGGTCTCATATAATCTTCTCTCTCAAGACCTATCAGCGGAATCTGGCGTGGGCCTCTGGGTGTCCCTTACCTTCTGTCACATGGAGGTCTCAGTCAAATCTGCTCCAAATTGGCCTGCTGCTGACCACGGCCTGATCAATTGACGGGGCCCCCAATCTGAAGACCAGAACCTGCAAAGGTCTTGTGAAAGCAAGGCTTTTACCTTATTTATTGCTTTGAACTCTGTGTAGACTGATGCATTTGTGAGGCTGCATGACTGCTGTTCACATCACACTAGAAACCACAACCTAATTCAGTCTGTAAACCTTGTCCACAGGTGTAATGTGAGCTCACCTCTGAAGCTCTAAGAAAGAAATCAAATCAGAATGAATAGCCTTATCTATAGCATTTCACAGCAAGGATTATTACAATGTTAAAGGTTTACACAGTATTAACAATTTTTAAAAGGCAACTTGAGTTACATTTGACACTTATTTGAATTTAACTTTTAACAAAATAGAAACTTTGGTAGAAGTGATATACAACAAGAACAACAAAGTAGCACAAGTCTCTACCACTTCTTTAATTTTATCTTGTCAGAACTCTCATCTTTGAACCAAATCTTAATGAAAATCTCATACAAATAATGAAATTGACTCAAACAGTAATGGCTAGAAAATTTATCAAAACTGAAGGATATATATATATATATATTTCTGACTCATATATATATATTTCTGACTCAGGGCAGCCTATAACTTTTAAGCTGTAATTTTAGAAAAAAGCACTCCTTTACGTATTAAACTGGAAAAATCATTATCAACTTCCTTATTACAGAAGCTAAAAAACTGCTGCCCCCCCCCCCCTTTTTTTTTTTCTGCTTTCTGCTGGTGCCTTTCTCCTAGCCACAGAGCAGGGCAAATTATCAGTTTTTCTTGTGTAAATCAAGACTGCCTCACAAGTAAGTTTTAAACTAAATTAAGTAACTCTCAGGTGAACAATCTTGCTGCGGCTGTTTTCTTTTTTATCACCTGGGTTCTCATCTATCTTCATAGGCGGCAGGTGGAAAACCGCCATTTGTTGCACTAGTGACCTCAAGGTACCCAGTACAGCCAGGAATACCAAACTAGGTAGCCGTTACACGCTGTTGCTGTGCGGGGTAACCACGAGTTGTCGCCCGCCAAGTGCGGGGCTGGGTGAGCGGGCTGGGTGAGGGCACCCTCCATGTGCTGTTACCTGAAGCATACCCTACATGAGGTAGGCGGGCTGTAGGAACAGGAACCGCGAGCACGAACCGAGGTAGCTGCCCCTTATTAAAGGACCTGCCCGCCTTTCTGCAGTTGTATTCTTGTACCGGCGGCTTCATTTCTCTCTCTGCCGGCAATCATGTTACCTATTTTTAACTCAAGATGTTTAAGACAGTAGATTAACAGCTAACACACAGATGATTTGCCAAGAAAAGACACACACATATAAAAAAAAACAACACAAATAGCTCACCCCTCTCACGGGTGGTACATAAAACACAGATAGCTCACCCCTGCCACGGGTGGCACAAATAACACTTAACCACATTTGGTTACGACCCCAGGTGGAGAAGGATTCCGCGTCTTCTCCCCAAGTAGGAGCGCTCAGGCTCTTGAAACCTGACGGTCAGATTCCCTGACCCTCTGGAAGGCCTCTCGCCTTCCAAGTAAGACTCCAATAACCAGACAACGCGGTCAGTCTTCACAGATTCAGATTTAACAGATTCAGACAACTTGGTCAGCCTATGCTGGACCAAGTCTAACAGATTTCTAACATACCAGCAATGAACAACCCAAAAATAGACACACTGCCATGAGAGCACAACTACCACGGTGGCCATTTCTGACCTTTTCTCTCTAGTTTTCATTGTTAACACACAAAAAGACTAACAAAAAAAAACCCGTCTCAATCGCCAGTGCCAGCCAAGAGGGATTCCACATCCTCTCCGGCACCTAGATGCAAACCTGTGCCAGCCTAGAGGGATTCCACGTCCTCCCCGGCACCTAGATGCAAACCTGTGCCAGCCTAGAGGGATTCCACGTCCTCCCCGGCACCTAGATGAACCCCCAAACGTCTCTGGGGGTGCAGCAGCTAGTGACTCTCCAGCACGTCTGCTAATCACTCATTTGTCCCCTCTCGAAACGAATGGTTTACTGCCCCTCACGAGACAGAAACAGCTGCCAGTCCAAACCAAAGTGCACTTTTCAGAAACCAAATAATCCAGACAGACGGGCACAAACAACTTAGAAACCAAATAACTTAAACAAACCTAGACAAAACAGCACACGATTTAGGCAACCCTAGCACACGAGAAATCAGACGATTTAGGCAAACCCGCACATGAAAAACCAGAAATCAGTACATGAAAAACCAGGCAATTTATACAAAAGGTCACACAACAATCAGACAGAAAAACCGCGGTGTCCCTTTACCTCCCAGCGTGGTTCTTGGATTAAGGTGGTCGCATATCCAGGACGAGCCCCCAATTGAAGACCCCCATACTCGGGAGACCCTTCCTCAAGCCTCCGGAATCGCGACCACCCAAAGATCACAAGAAACCATACCTGGATGCAATCAGCAGAGGTTTATTAGGGAAAGAGCTGGCAGCCAGCGGTCTGACCAGGTACTCGCGCTGGAGTCAAGGTCCGACCCCCTCGGCCAGTCCTTGGAGGGTTTTGAAGGGAAAAACCACAAACCAGGGGAGTGGGATGGGGTTGTTAAAGATACAAAACATGAAAACAGTGGAACAATTCAGAGGTATTCACTCTAAATGATTAGTGTCATGTGGAAATCGCCCTGCATTCTTCTCAAAAATGTGGTTTTTACCATGCCATTGTGCCCTATCCGGCCATTTCAGATTGCTATCTTTACTTTTTCCGGCTATAGGGCTAGGGCCCCACCTAGGTGGTAGCATCTTTATCTGTAATCAGGAATGCCTTCCTGCCTTGGGCGAGGCTTGAGGAATGTAATCCAGCAAGTGTCCTTCACCTGGAATGTGAAGGCCTGAAATCTTATTTTCAGTTCTGTAAGGCAAAAAAATCTACACATATTTCATAAAATGGCCTTTATAATTTTTCACTCTACATATGCACTTCCTGGCATCCACAACAGGGTCTGCATTTGGTGACTGCACATGGGATGGATACCCAGGTGGAGTAGTCTCTGGACAAACCCTCCTTCAGTTTCTGTCCCACACTTTGTCTCCATATTTGATCCCATGAGTATTTTGTTACTCCTCCTAAGAAGTGACAAAGCACCCATACTTTGGTCTTCCTTCTTCATGAGCTTCATGTGGTCTGAGAGTTGTATCTTGGGTATTTCGAACATATTGGCTAATATCCACTTATCAGTGAGTGCATACCATATGTGTTCTTTTGTGATTGTGTTACCTCACTCAGGATGATATTTTCTAGTTCCATCCATTTGCCTAAAATTTCATGAATTTATTGTTTTTAATAGCTGAGTAATAAATACTCCATTGTGTAAATGTACCACATTTTCTGTATCCATTTCTCTGTTGAAGGACATCTGGTTTCTTTCCAGCTTCTAGCTGTTATAAATAAGACTTCTAGGAACATAGTGGAGCATGTGCTCTTATTACATATTGGAGCATCTTCTGGGGGTATATGCCCAGGAGTGGTATAGCTGGGTCCACAGGTAATGTTGTGTCCAATTTTCTGAGAGGCTGCCAGACTGATTTCCAGAGTGGTTGCATCAGCTTGCATTCCCACCAACAATGGAGGAGTGTTTCTCTTTCTCCACATCCTTGCCAGCATCTGCTATCACCTGACTGGTGTGAGGTAGAATGTCAGGGTTGTTTTGATTTGGATTTCCCTAATGACTAAGGATGTTAAACATTTCTTTAGGTGCTTCTGTAGCAATTCGGTTAAACTTAATTTTTAGTTAATGTTAATTTTTAACTGTCCCAGAACACATCCTGGGAGGAGCACATTCTTTAGTCTAAGGACACCTGCTGGATTACCCTGCTGGATTAGCATTTAGAGAAAGAGCAGATTAACATTTTTTAGACCACAGGGGAGAGAACCCACCTGTGGGTGAGAAAGGCCCAGTGTACTTAGACATATGTCTCAGGACAAACCAATTTTTGTCACTTACAGACAAGGGAGGTCTTTGTCACCTCATTTTTTAAAGATCAATCAGTTTAAAAGTCACACTGCTTTGTCAATCATATTGTGTCTACTCACTGTTTCTCTAGTCTACACCTTAAACTGTATAAAAACTGCTCTTAACCTCAACTTGGGGTTTTTTCTTGTCTGTATGTGAGAGAACCCCAGTGCACCGGATTATTATTACTATTATCATTATACCTCATGTTATTGTAGCTAATCTCCTCCATGAGTGTTTCTGGGGGAGGGCATCCCCTGGTTTTGGAACTTTAGGTCCAACACTTCTCAGCCATTTGAGTTTCCTCAGTTAAGAATTCTTTGTTTAGCTCTGTACCCCATTTTTAATAGGATTATTTGATTGTCTGGAGTCTAATTTCTTGAGTTCTTTGTATATAATGAATATCAGCTCTCTATTGGATATAGAATTGGTAAAGATCTTTTCCCAATCTGTTGATTGCCATTTTGTCCTATTGACAGTGTCCTTTGCTTTACAGTAGCTTTGCAATTTTATGAGGTCCCATTTGTCAATTCTTTTTAAAAAATTTTTTTAATTGGATATTTTATTTACAATACAGATGTCAACCTCTTCCCCCATCTTCCCCCCTAGAACTCGCATCCCATCCCTCTCCTCCTTTTTGCTTTTATACAATTTTAATTACATGCATGTATTAAGGTCAGTTCTTGGTTGAGGATCTAGCACACAGTAGATGCAAATAGTCAAGGAACAAGCAAGACAATACTCACAAATAGTCAAACAGCAAGCAAGGCATTAAACCCAATTACATGAACACTCCTGTCATCACTGTTTCTAAGGGCTTATCAGGATGACCAAAATATCTGAGCCAACTTCCCTGTCCTAGCCCAAAGTCATTTTCATGTCTGAAGCCTACTTCCTTGTTCTAGCCTAAGATTTAGATTCCTACCTGAAATTACTTCTTTGTTCTAGCCTAATGTCAGATTCCTGCCTGAAGCCTAATTCCTTGTCCCTGGCCAATGTCATATTTCTGCCAAGCAGCCCATTTCTTTCTCCTTGGCCCATGTCAGATTCTTACGAAGTAGCCCCAAAGGCTGTCTACCTCTCCTACTGTTTTATTTCATTAACTAGACTGAACCTGTCTTAGGTCATTCTAACAAGAATGCATACACGTACTTTTTCTTTGACTCTCACCAACTCCAACCATGATTTTTATGACAACGAAGCCAAACTATGCTCATCTGTAGTTTTAACTACTAACATGCCTTAACATCACAGGTGAGGCAGGCAGCACTCTGGACAAAGCTTGCCTGACACCCTGTTAATACAGAACTGCCCTTACTGAGCACCCTCATGTTGTTCTCCTCACCTTCATCCTCCCAGTCCTCACTGAGTGTAATCAGCATATGGGGAAGAGTGGGCCTAGAGACTTCAAAATCCTTGCCTAGACAAGACTGTGTCTGTTGTGGGATAGAGGGTGAGGTGAGCTAGCCATGGGTTAGACAAAGGCCTGAGGGAAGTGTTGCTATAACAGCCAGGCCTGCTCCTGCCGTTCATGCTGTGTACAACCCTGATTAGTCCAATGCTGACTAGTAGCTGTGCCTGAAAGTCAGCCCAGTGAACTCTCCGGTCAGGGTTTCCTGAACCCTAGGCATGGAACTCCATCAGAATGGAGCCTGATCCCAACCTGAACACATGACAAGAGTGAAAAAGTAGGTGGGGCCTCAGGATGGGGAATCTGAGAGGGTATAGACTTTCTTAAACAGTTTGTCCAGCTTTATTCTGTAGGAGAGGAGCTCACCAGAGGCCCATTGGCAATGGGCTATTTAACCGATCCTCGTGCCCTGTCATGGGTCCTTTGAAACTAGGGTGAGGATCTGAGTACATACTAACTGGAATCTCTGTCTACCAATGGCACAGCTGGGCAGCAGCTCTGAACCAATTGGAACACAGAGTAAGGAGCAATACTGCTGCCATGCTGCTTTCCTTATCTGTGTATTGGGTGGCATTCCTTGAGTAGACATGAACAGATATCTGTGCAACAAAGATATGATGTCAACATGAGACCACAGGTTTATTCTACCCTAGTCTAGCTGATTCAGCCAGTGGGTTTACGGGAGCTCCTTGTTGAAGGATGCATGTGGAGTCACTTACAAAAGGGTTGACTCAAGGACAGCTGATCTCAAAATACCTGACCCAGACATGGCTTCAGTTTGTAGAAGGTGCATTTCTGGAGCTTCTGATAACTAGATATCAGGCCATACTGATCATTATTTTGGGTCATAGGCATCCCTAGTGTATAGGTCTATGGATTACTTCTGTCAAACAAACCTACTTTTTATCAGCTCTGAATGATAGAATATACTCAACAGCAATGGCCACTGAAGTGTTGATAGTTTTTGACTTGTGAATGAGTAAATGTCAGTCTATTTGATCCACTGAAGTGACAGCTACTAAAGTCTGCATTTTCCTTACTTTTCTGCTATAAGACACCATGACCAAGACAGCAAACTTATAAAACTGAATGTGTACTTCACACTCATATTTACAGACTGAGAGTCTACTGTGGCACAGCAAAGACATTGCAAGGGGAATGCTGAGAGCTCACTTGGTCCCCAAGTGGGAGGCAGAGTGGGAATGAGTCATAGGGAATGGCCTGTGCTTTTGAAACCTGCAAACCCAGCCCCAGAAACACAACTCTTCCCAAGACCACACTGCCTAATCCTTCCTAAACAGATGTACCACCTAGGAGCAAAGCATTGAAGTAAATGAGCCTATGGGGACCATTCTCCTTCAAAAGTCTACATAGATTCTTAGTATTATCACAAGGAAGAAAAAAAAGGCCTGAAGGCAAAAGTGGAGACAGCCACTGTGGTTTATGTAGAGAGGGGCACTCTTCACTCCCTCCTTCACATGGAACATTTGTGATGGGATTATAGGTAAAATAGAAATACTATGTGAGTAAGTCTAAGGTCTCGGTTGGGGTTTTGTCCTTATAGTCCAGGGAACATATTTTCTTTTTCTTTTGTTGGAATGAAAGAACCCCTCTGTACCTATCTTGGTTTAATTTCTAGTCCATGTGTTGAGATTTTCCCTGGACCTGTCTGTCATCAGAGGTTAAGGATGGTACTCAAACTCACTTCATGGCCAGCCTTTTCAGAAAGGAAAACCCAGGATTCAGTTTATGGTGCTTTTCCCTATAGTTGTGTGGGCTTGACTCTGTAAAATTAGCTTACCTTGACCTTGAAAGGACATAGAAGCATAATAGTACTATGTTGGAAATCTCAGAGAACCATCTGTACTACATTTGTTTTGTTATTGCTGTTCCCCAAAAGTAACAGCATATGAATTACAATTTTTAAGTTCCATGTCATGATGGCATCTACATTTATTTAATACCTGAATATAACTGTTGAAAGAGGAATGTTGGTATCTCCCAAAAGAATATGACCAGAAACAATCTGAATAGACCATAACAGCAATCAAATACTGCCCCAGACAAGACCAAACAATCCCAACACATGGATGAGTAACTAAACACTTGTTTAGATGCCACTGGCAATATAAAGTCATTGAGTTTGGTACCAAACAATCCCAACACAACAGCTAAAAATTGAACATCTGCTTAGATGCAAAAGGCAATGTAAAGTCATTGAGTTTGGTCTTGCAATCAAACCTAGAGCAGGACATAGCAGACCTGAGCCCTCAGTGCCCCAGAACCTGTTCTGAGGGAGTCATACAATGGTGATGTTGGGTGGAGTCTGGACAGGATGCTCTCTGAGATAAGAGCACAGGGCATCTCCTCTTCAGACAGAACACTCAAGGTGAGCTGCATGACCACATCCTAATAGGGATTGACAAAGTTTCAGGTCCCATCTCTGGGAAGCTTGAAACCCATATGTACTCATACCCATATGAGTGTGCAAAGTTCACAGACTATTCCAAGTGAGACCTACTCAGGCCACACCATCTTAGTCTTCTGTGTTTTGTGACTTTGGAATGACAAACATATCATCAGTGCAGAAGAGAGAGACTGAGAAATAAAAGGGACATAGGTCATATTAAAAGACCTTGCTATAAACTTGGGCTTGTCTGCAGGATCTCTGCAAATACATGGACCCTGCCCATGAACCTTTTCTGTGCCCCATAATTTCTTCTCCTTCAGTTTTTCCCCATAAAGGAAGTATTGATCTTGTACATGTCTGTTCAGGCCCCTGTGCTTAGAACAGCACCTGCCTGAAGCATGGCATGGGGCAAAAGTGTCTCCATGCTTTTCATTTTCTTCTGTTGTCCTCTGAATAAGAGAACCGGGTAGGTCCCTGCCACTCGGTGTTCTTTGGTGGCTGTCCCTTGTGTGAGCTTCAGCAAACCTCGTGGAGCAGTGCCCCTGCCATTTGGGCAATAACATGGTTGCAAACCGAGAGGAGCTAAGAAGAGGCAGAGGAGAAAATGAAGGGTGGTTTTTCAGGGTTCTTTTACAGCCTGCAGGTCAAAAGAGTTTCATTCTTGAATCTTCTCTAGATTGAAATGGTAAGGCCCTCACATCTGGGGATAGTGTTTAGAGACAGGCCTCCTGTAGGTAGTCAGGGACAGATTTTGTCACTTGAGTAGAACTTTAGCATGCACTAAAGTGCAGGTAGAAAAAAGTCCCTGTCCTATGAGGACCCAGAGAATGGTAGCCTTTGTAAACCAGGAAGGGGTGTCACTGGGAATCCACTCATCTGTCACCTTCTGAGTCCTAATTGCAAATGCTTTTTCCTCTGGTCTCAGAGCAAAAGCTGAGGGCTTAATCCCACGATACATAAAGGGAAAAGAAACCCTGTACAAAGCCCATCCACACTCAGCAGCCCTAAAGAGATAAGGACATGCCTGAGCCTGTAAAACTAGCTTATCACAGACAAATAGACACCCTACTCTGCACAAAAGTCGGACACCAGAGAGACAAAATAGATTCTCTTTGAAATGGCAATGTTCCCTGGCTTACATCCTAGGAATATCATACACTTGTCATAACTGATTTTATAGTCTTTTTATTGGATATTTTATTTATTCATATTTTAGATGTTGTCTTCTTTCCCCATTCCCCTCCCAGAAGTCCCCTATCCCATTCCTCTTCCTCCTGCTTCAGTGAGGGTATGCCCCCACCCATCCATCCACTCCCTGCTCCTCACCCTTGAATTCTTCCACACTGGGGCATCCAGCCTTTATAGAACCAAGGGCCTCCTCTCTCACTGGTTCCTGAGAGCTCTGCTTGTTTGGTATTACTCCACTTCCCATTGGGCCACAAACCCTTCAGTTCCTTCAGTACTCTCTCTCTTTTTTTCTTTTTTTGGGGGGTTTTGTTTGTTTGTTTGTTTGTTTTCGAGACAGGGTTTCTGTGTGTAGTCCTGGCTGTCCTGGAACTCACTCTGTAGACCAGGCTGACCTCGAACTCAGAAATCCGCCTGCCTCTGCCTCCCAAGTGCTGGGATTAAAGGCATGTGCCACCACCACCCAGCTTCAGTCCTCTCACTAAACTCCTCCACTGGGGTCCCCTTCATGAGTTCAATAGTTGGCTATGAGCATCTTCTTCTGTATATGTCAGGCTCTGGCAGAGCCTCTCAGGAAGCAACTATATCAGGCTCCTGTCAGCATGCAATTCCGGGCATCCACAACAGTGTCTGCATTTGGTGATTGCACAGGGGATGGATCCCCAGGTGGGGCAGTCTCAGATGGCTCCTTCTTCAGTCTCTGCCCTATACTTTGTCTCTATGTATTTCCTCTATTAGATGTAGGATTGGTAAAGATCTTTTCCCAATCTGCTGGCTGCCATTTTGTCCTATTGACAGTGTCCTTTGCCTTACAGAATCTTGGCAATTTATGAGATCCCATTTGTCAATTCTTGATATTAGAGCATATAAGCCATTGGTGTTCTGTTCAGGAACATTCTCCCTATACCCATGTATTTAAGGATCTTCTCCACTTTCTCTTGTATTAGTTTCAGTGTATCTAGGTTTATGTGGAGGTCTTTGATCCACTTGGACTTGACCTTTGTACAGAGAGATAAGGAAGTATCAATTTGCATTCTTCTACATGCTGACCTCCAGTTGAACCAGCACCATTTGTTGAAAATGCTGTCCTTTTTTCCACAGGATAGTTTTGCTTCTTTGTCGAATATCAAGTGACCATAGGTGTGTGGGCTCATTTCTGGGTCTTCAATCCTATTACATTGATCTTCCTGCCTGTCTCTGTACCAATACCATGCAGTTCATTAAACTTTTCATCCCATACAACTCAGGGATTTGTAGAGTACAACTTTGGAACTTCAGTTCTATCCCATTTATCTTTTCCTTTTTCTGCACCAATACCAATGCAGTTGGTATTCTTAAAATAGGTTGCAAGTACTGAAAGAAATGAGTCAGGCTTTAAGCAGGAGCAAGAGGGTGGTGAGCTTGATTATTGCTGGTATAACAACTTTAATTACATTAATTGTTAGCAACACTGCTTCTGCAGTTGCT
Source organism: Arvicanthis niloticus (assembly GCF_011762505.2). Taxonomy (NCBI): domain Eukaryota; kingdom Metazoa; phylum Chordata; class Mammalia; order Rodentia; family Muridae; genus Arvicanthis; species Arvicanthis niloticus. The sequence continues at coordinate 51,457,740 of NC_047678.1, forward strand.
GTGACACAAGAAGTTAAGAAAGCTACTTTTGTTAATCACTTAGCAAAAAAAGGTTACTAATGTGTTGAATATACAAGACGATTTAGATAGGCATTTAGATGAACGGACTGATGTTCTTTATCCTATTCAAATTATTAAAAGGAGTTTCAGAATTTAGGGTAAGGAGACATTCTCTAGTGTCGTACCAAATACCATTGGAATCATGTTATTTCTAAATTGACAGTGGTAATCATTACAATTAGGAAGATGTTTCAAGACACTTGCATTGTATTTGGCGTAATTCTAACACATCTCTGGATGTTTTAACTTTATATAGTGAGATTATGGATTTCAAGAATGCTGCTCTGCTGAGTGTTGATATGGTAGATACTGCAAATAAAATTTCCCATGGCTTGAGGTCAGTATTTCTATTTCTGTCAAGCTTCAAGAATGGCATATATAGCTTGATCATGCTAGCCCTTTTGGTCCTTGAAATACTTTTATTCCTGCCCATCATATTAATGCTTGTCTTTAACAATATCAACATGTTGGCAGCCAAAGTATATGGCTTGAACCTGAAAATGGACCCCAAGACAGAGTTATTAAATTAACAGGCTGCCAAGCCAAGGATGGGTAAGTTTCTGCACAGAGCCTTACCAACCTAAGACAGAAGTGCATTGCTTTGAATAACACATATTCCATGATGGGGAAGGAAGGCATTCTTGTCAGAATGACCTAAGACAGGCTCAGTCTTGTTAATGAAATAAAACAGGAGGAGAGGTGGACAGCCTTTGGGGCTACTTCATAAGACTCTGATATGGGCCAAGGACAAGGAAATGGGCTGCTTGGCAGAAATATGACATTGGCCAGGGACAAGAAATTAGGCTTCAGGCAGGTGTGTGACATTAGGCTAAAACAAAGAAGTAATTTCAGGTAGGAATTTAAATCTTAGGCTAGAACAAGGAAGTAGGCTTCAGACATGAAAATGACTTTGGGCTAGGACAGGGAAGGTGGCTCAGATATTTTGGCCATCCTGATAAGCCCTTAGAAACAGTGATCACAAGAGTGTTCATGTAATTGGGTTTAATGCCTTGCTTGTTCTTTAACTATTTGTGAGTATTGTCTTGCTTGTTCCTTGAATATTTGCATCTATTGTATTGCTAGATCCTCAACCTAGAACTGACCTTAATACATGCATGGAATTAAAATGGCATAAAAGTAAAAGGGAGGAGAGGGATGGGATGTGGGTTCTAGGAGGGGAAATGGGGAAAGGGGAAGACATCTGAAATGTACATAAATAAAATAAACAATAAAAAAAGGAAAAAAGAAAGAGAACTTCAGACGAATTTTGCTAATGAATAATAATGTAAAACACTCAATAAAATAATCATAACCAAATCCAAGAATGCCGGGAGCCAAACCCAGGAAATTACCTGCTGTTTTAGAAAGTCTAGTCAGTATAAGGTTAAGAAAGGACATTCACAGGTCTCAGGTCCCAGGAACCTAAAGAACGTCTGGCATTTCCTTGGAGCTTATTATGACAGTGGGATGGTCTAGGGTGATAGATTATGACAATAAGATGGTCTAGGGCGATAAGGATTCCATAGGAGGATAGCCCTAAGCAATGACCCTCGCCCAAACTTCCCGGTTTGCTGTGTCTTTATAACCTGCCCCCAAAATTAAAGTTTCAGAGCTTGAGCAGAACCTCAGACTTGCTCTCATTCTTTGTGTCTCTTGTCCTTTCATTCATTCGCTCCCTTCCCTAAGGTCTCGTCGAATCCCCGAGGGCAGGGGCACAAGAAGACATCAAAAAGATCATTCACCATCATCAAGTAGACTTCATCCTAGGGATTCAGGGGTGGTTCAATATATGACACAATCCATCAATGTAATCCAGTATATAAACAAACTCAAAGGAAAAAAAATCACAAGATTGTCTCATTAGATGCTCAAAAAGCCTTTAAGAAAATACAACACCCCTTCATGTTAAAAGTCTTGGAGTGATCAGGAATTCAAGGCACATATCTAAACATAATAAAAACAACATGGTAGATATTTTAAAAACGTAAAACATCTACAGAATATGGTGTTTTAAGAGTTTTTATTAACAAATGGCTCTTAAAGGGAGACATGTCTGTTCCTGGCAGCACCCCAACACTTCTTCAAAGAAGATGATGAGCACTGAAGAACCTATGTATATGGAGTTTACTTCAAATCTGACAAGCTAGAAATTGTGCTTGCCTAAACTGCAGACAGAATGCTCTCCAAGCTCGTGGTAAATAAGAGACAGGGAAGTCAATGGACAAGCTGCCAGAACAGGTAAGGAGTCCTTCACAATTCCTGCTTCACAGAAAAGTTTCTCAGATATTCTGGGACAAAAGGCTCAGGATGGATGCTCCAAAGTCTCATAGACACTTTTGATGACTGTCTGGGAAGCCAGCTTTCTCTGTCATTTCTGTAGAATCAGAAGTTGCTGGTGCTGTACTTCCAGGATACTCAGGCCATTTGACTCCTCAGGTCTCTGATGGGAAAGAAGACCAGGTAGTCATAGTCTCATCTTTCAGTTTAAATTGTTAAGGTTTGAGTAAATCTTATAAAGTCTAAGGAGATATTCTTAGGTCTATAATTGCATATTTTGAAAGAACATGATTTATGTATAGAAACTCAAACCCAATCACCAAGATAGTTGTGATTGTAGAGTACTTTTTTCCAATGTGGTCCAATACAAGAGAGAATGAACACTGTGAATGTAATTCTGACTGCTGGTTTTCACAGTTGTTCCTCTGCATTGCAGTTTACTAATGTTAGAGATGGGCATTTAGTTGGACTATGGGCAGGGTGGGGGGAGATGATATATAAAGGGAATTTCTTTGGTACTGTGTATAAGCATCACCTGTCAATAAAAAGCTGATGGCCAGCTAAGCAAGGGAGGAAATAAAGGGTGGAACATCAGGCAGAGACAGACAGAGAGAGAGAGAGAGAGAGAGAGAGAGAGAGAGAGAGAGAGAGAGAGAGAGAACTCGGAGAAACAGTGAAGACCTACAGATTGACCTTGAACTCTGAGGAAGACAGAAACATGAATCTCAGGAGAGACACCCATCCATATGTCAGACACAGACTAGAATAAACAGGTTGTATGAATTACAAGCTGGTTGGAGAATCAGCCAAAGCTTATGGCCTAGGCATCTTTTCATGAATAGGTCTTAGAGTCCTATTCTGGGAACAAGGAGGCTGGGTAGAAAAGCTCCCAGTTACATTTTGTGATGACTTGGCCGCTCTCTGCAGAACACTTGTCCAAAATGAACCTCTTCCTTAAAAGGCCAGATGGATGGTTTGACATAATCAACATCCAGCTACAAAGGCCACTGAGATACTCTGCTGCCTGTAATTGCTAAACAACCTTCACTGCTCTGAGTGTTTTGTGCTCTGACCTCACAAAGAGCTACTGTGATGGAAGAATGAGGGCCCTCTGCATAAGACTGTGGACTGGACTGTTGTATTTGTCCATACAGAGCAGGGAGCTGATATTGGTGACCTGTGGGAGGGACTCCTCCAATACATATCTAGTTTGTCAATTTTTGGGTTGTTGGACCTCGCATCCTGTGTGCACCAGAGCACAGGGAACACTTACCCTCATGGCCAGCAACTCCAAAAAGAAGAATATGGAAAGTCAGTACAGAGTGCTTTTTACTCTTGGCCAAGGTTCCTTTGGCACTGTGAAACTGGCCTCGCACCTGAAAACCGAGGCGCTGGTTGCCATAAAAACGGTAGAGATTTGCAAGAAGAACATCAGGGGGATACATGCCGAAATATCAGCATTGGAGACACTGCACCATCCCAACATTATCTGCCTCTACCAGGTACTGGTAACATCAAGGCACGTTAACCTTATCACCGAATATATTCCGGGAGGAAGCTTGTATGAAATCATTAAGGAAGATGGCCCGATGCAGGAGGAGGAGGCAAAGAAAATATTCGGGCAGGTAGTGTCAGCTGTAAAGTACTGCCACAGCCTGGATCTTGTGCATCATGACATCAAGCCGCAGAATATACTAAGGGATGAGGACGGTAATGTAAAGCTGATAGACTTTGGTCTGGCCATCACGTGCAGATCTGGCACATTACTGAAACGGCAGTGTGGGACCAAAAGCTGTTTCACTCCAGAGCTTGTACTAAGGGAGCCATTTGATGGGGAAAAGGCTGACGTGTGGAGCTTGGGCGTGGTACTATTTTTCATTAACATTGGGCACTACCCCTTCAGAGGAAACACCATGAAGGAGATGGACGAAAACATCACAACAGGGACCTATGACATTCCATCTCACGTCTCTGGGCAGCTGGAAAACTTAATCCACCAATTGCTCACAGTTGCCCCAGAGATGAGGCCGTCCACTGAGAGAATCGAAAACCATCCCTGGGTGGTGAAGTGTGAGGTAGACATCCCGACTGAGACCGATCCAGATTATAACATCATAGACAGGCTCTGTGGCATGGGATTTGATGCCAATGAGATTATAGAATCCCTGGACAAGAGAAAATACAATGAACCCCTGGGGGCGTATTTGATTCTAAAAGCACAGGCAGACAAGGGGCAAGAGCATGCATTTACAACTTCAGTTGAGACTATGGATTGGTGCCCTACACCACCCCCTTCACCAGCTGATCCCTCTATCTCTGGTCTTCCCTTGAAGAAAAGGACCAGTGAGTCCAACTTTAGTCTCCTCCACATACAGCCCTCAGAAATGCATGGGCCTGTTGCCCTGACACCATCGGGACAGGACGTGGCCACAAGTGTCTCCATGCCTCCAGTTGCTCTACATTGTCCAGAGAAAAAGACCAGCAGCACTTCCACCTGTGCCCTCCATAACGGATCTGTGGTGGCCCCCAGTGTCTGCAACAACATACTGGAGGAGGAATTGCCTATGCCACCTGAGCAACACTCTCATATACAAACATCTCCTCCTAAGAAGCCTGGGTGCTTCAAGAGACTCACCAGGAAAATCAGAGCAGGCCTATCAAGACTCTGTTGCTTCCCCTGTGCTCAAAAGACAAAGACCCCGAAAACATCCTCCAAAAAAGTGGCTCCCCTGAGAGAGACAGGAGGCAGAACACAGTAAAGGGTAAGCAGGTATGGGAGGAGGCATCTCTGCTTTGTAATTTACTTTCTATGTCTTTATTCATGTCTCCCTGCTGGAAAAATCAGAGAAGTGTACGTTTCTGGGGTCTCTTGGGATGGTCAGATGTATTTCTATTCCAGCTGGATTAAACCCTGATCCTTGGCTTACCACCTCAGGAAGAAATCCTGTTGGAGAATGCCTAGGTGGTATCTGATACAACCCAACTAGCAGTAATCAGCAAGAGACTGTGGGTACAGCCTGGGTGAAAGGGGGCTTGTGGAGCTGTTGTTTATGAGAAATGTATTCAGATCGAGACTCTGCTTGGGGACCTAGTGACTGGCAGAGTGACCATGATCAAACCGCAAAGGGACCATCTCAATGCCTCACTACAATTCTATTGGACAGGCAGAGTGTGCTGAGCCCTGTGAAGTCTGACATTGATGCTTAGATGCTTCCTGGGGAAGCTGAGCTGGATACTCAGTTCCTGTGTATCCTGCAAGCCCTTTAGTGAGGATATGGTTCGCAGTATTCTACCAGAATCTCCATAGTAGCATTCATAGCCTGGGCATACAGCACCCATAAAAGCAAGGAAGGAGCAGAGATGGGAAGTGTCCTTCCACAGCTCTGTTCTTCACACTTTACCTATGCATTCAGCCCATGTGCTGTCTTGGGCAGCTCCTGTGCAGGCACAGGACATGCTGAGTGATACCATGTCAGCATCCCACCCTTGTGCATACATAGGATGTGCCTTCATGGCCTCTCATACTAACCAAGCTCCCTTAGGTATCACTCTAAATTAAAACTCAACCAGCTTCTGAACTAGCTATCTTCCTGAGAGTCCACCCTGGGACACTTGTTACATTGTATGCAGCTGACATCAGGAGGCTTGGGGGACATAGAAAGTGGACTTCAGGTGTGGGAGATCTAGTTGCCCCCAGAATATGATCCAGCACCACATTCTAAAAGTGCTGCAGTTTAAGAAAGTCCAGGCTTCTGTCTACTGGGACAGTGTGATGAGTCTCTGTGTGGGGCTGAAGGACCACACACTGAGGTTTAGAGAACACAGAGAGACCAGTGCTTCCATCACGGAGATCACTCAGCCCAGGTGACCTCATTTCCTGTGGGAAGTGTGGGAGCAGGCACACAACACATCTGTTTCACTGAGCCCAAGAAACCTGCAAATCTTGTGAGTGAACCTCAAAGGCTTCCATGCCTGAGAAACAAGAATGGTTCCTAAGCATTCACCACATTTCTGAGCCTCAGTCTTCCATTTCTGAAGAACCTAGAGGAAGGTGTCTCCTGATTTTCCAGAGGGTAGCCTTGTGACCTGTCACTTAATTTCCTTGGAATTTTGTTCCCAGAATGTGGGCTGTTTGGCATGGTAGGGCTCAGTGTCCTAGGCATCTAGCTTGCTCTGTGCCTTCTGGGCTGGGCCTGTCCATGTGCTCCCTCTACCATCTGTGTTCCAGTTCATTGCTGGAGTTAAGTCTTCTCTCATAGGCCCCACTTCATTCTTACTTAAATGGAACCAGTCATCCAGTGTGAAAACAAGATCTGAGATTCAATCCCATGTTCTAGGCTGACTCTGTGTCAGGCTGTGATCAGTTACCCAGTCAGAAGACATTCACTAACCATGTGCTGTGTGCCAAGCCCTCACTATGTGCTCGATCCAGGGATCTTTAGGCCTGAAGGTGGACCTGTCCCCAAGCAACAGACATGCTGGCAGAGTCCAGGAAAATCAGGAAGACAAAAATGGTGGTGTAGGTCTACATGAAAACACCTAACATGGGAAGGGACCAGAGAGAATGCATGGTGGTCCAGGGAATCACAAGAGACACTGCTGTGAGGGCTACAGCAGGTCAGAGCCTGGGAGGGAAGAACAGTAGGCACAGAGGGTCATGGGGGAAGCCATGTGACATGTTGCCTGCCTGAATCCCTGGACATGATGGAGTCGTTCTGACAGCGCAGTGTTTGCGGTCACCCAAGGGGAAGCTATGTGTAAGTCACTTTAGGTGAAATGTCCTGAAACTCCTAATGACGCTCAGGCTCTGGCAGTCTTGATGGGCCACACATGGAAAAGACCTGAAGGATGCACTCCCCTGTGCACTGAGGACTGGAAAGCACAAGATGGTGAGCAGAACAGTGGAAAAGAACAGGGCCAGCCAGAAATGGGGACCATGGTGACATCACAGAGTCTAGAGGCCCTGTTCCATCTGTGGGGCTCCACCCTCTTTCACATATACCTGTATGTGTTTCAAAGCCAGTGGTGATTCTAAGTAAAAAAGTGTCACCAGGCAGTCCCTCCTGGACCTATGTTGTTCTTTGGCTCCTGATGTGTGCTTCCTGTCCAACTCAAAGGCTCAGCAACCTTGAAGAAACATTTTCAGTGCCTTAGATATTTCATTCTAGTCTAAAAAACAAAAAAACAAACAAAAAAAAAACTACAGAGAGGCATGGGTATACTGATCGGGTTATTTCTCTCCTCTCTCACCTGCTAGCTCTGGTCTCTCTAGAATTCTCCAGCTAAGACTTTAAGTACAGTAGGAAGCTACCATGCATGTTCTCTGATGAGGCTACCTTTTGCTAAAGACATGAACCAACAGGTGTGTGTCAACAACAGGTGTGTGGCACCCTCTTCATTGGTGCCATGAACACACAGAGCAGTAGGTCCTGTTTGGCTGTGCAGGCAAGCATTTCTTTAACTTCACACTCATGTGTATAACTATCCTGGTCGGAAGTTAAGAACAGTAAATGAAGGTAGGAATTTAGAGGCAGAGCCAACTGTAGGGGTCATGAAGGGTACTCTTTACTGGCTTCTTCACCAAGATTTCCTTGGCATGTTTCCTTCTCCCATCTAAGCTACCATCCAAACACAACTAAACACTCACAGTTAGTCACTAATCATGAAAATGAATGACAAACATACTCCACAATCTGATAAGGGCATTTTCTCAACAAGACATTTTCATCCCGAATGATATTAACCAAATTGTCAGAAAATTATCCAACCCAGATGGGGAGAGGCAATTCCTTTCTGGAATGCCAGGTACTTTAGGTTGTGAGCTGTCTTCACTCTTGGAACAGTAGACAGCCTGACCTCATCTCCTGTCACATTTTCACTAATTTATCTATCAGGTGTCTCAGCTGTGTACCCCTTCCCCATCAATTCTATTCTCCATATGTTTAATTTCTGGGATTTGTGACTGCTGTCTTTATCTGCAGAGGATGATCATTAGAGTCACTCTGGAACCTGGAACTGAAGTTCACACAGTGAATAGAGGTTCTGGACTTACCCTATCCAAGAGTCATCATGAGACAAAGCCCAATGGCACATGTGAGCTCTTTTCCTCTCACCAACCTAAAGGACATGAGGTTCCATTAGCTTCCTGACCTGCAACATGATAAAGTCCAGTAGTTGATGGCCTTGGTGAGTCTTAAAGGCCACTGCAAGTCTCAAGTGCAGTCTTTAGACATTCAGAAAAAGGTAAATGGTCCATCACTGCACTTGCTCCAGTGTCCTTCCCTCCTGAACCCTTTGGCTCTTACCCTAGTTGTAATCTACCCCGTGGCAGTTTCATTTAGTGCGAGGTTCTCCAAAAGGTGGACCTGCCATTGTCATGGTACCTGGGGTTCCCTCCCCTTGCATCTAATAATCCCTCCTTCAGCTTCTCCTCTACAGATGATGGTGCTGTGCTACAGAAGCTGGTGCCTGTGGGAAGGACATGGGTCTCTGACTGTGAGGGCAGTGGCTCATTATTGCAGAGGATCACATCTCAATATAACACTAAACTAGAAACACAAAGTAAAACTCTCCTACCTGAGCAAGGTATGCAGGAAAGATGTGAGGCTGTTGTACTCAGGAACAAATGTCCAAATAGAATCTAATGTGATGATCTGGTGCCTGGCAGAGGGACAAAGGTCAAGGCTCTAATGGGCCAACTCAGTGTCTCCCTGCAGTTCAGAAGAACACCCAGGTGCTGAGCTGTTTGTTTGGTGTATCAGTATGGAGCATCCACCAAGAATGGATATCAGCATCTGTAGAGGACAGAAAGACTGGATTCATACACATTCATTCTGCATGCCCAGCCAGTAAGACAACAGTCAATCTATTAAGGCAGTGTGTACATAATGATACAGAATTCTCCACAGGGATTCCATTCACAAGAACAGGGCCACTTTGGTTGCTGCTCAAACCATCTGATAAACAGAAAAGAAGACCTGAGGAGATGCCTTCAATCCCTGTACCCCAAGACCAAATAACACTCATTCTCATGGAATTCATGAGCTAGTCCTTGTTTCTCTTCCTTCTCCCATTCATTCTATCTCCTATCAAGGTGAAGACATTTCCTTCCTATGCTCAGAATTGAATCTTGTTCCAGAACTCAAGGAACACAGTTGGAAAGAGGATCTGGACCTCTCTGTCTTCACAAGTCTGCATGGACATTCAGGAAGGACAGTCTCTGGAATATCCTGTGCCAACTGCAGGATGTCCTAGGTAGCTGTGCTGTCCACATCTATGGTAGAAGCACTTGAGCCAATAGACTATGCTCTGACAAGGCCATTCTGCCCTTGACACTGATGTGATGAATTCCCTGTCCATATGAACACACCCCAGCCTGCCCCAACAGCATGCTACTGTCACTATGGGTACACTAAGGACAGGAGGACTATGACAGTAGGATGCTAGATGTAATTGTTTTACCTTATAAGACTGAAAAAGGCAGCTCAGGCCTCAAAGGAGTGGGCCTTCAAGTCTGAGAGCTGAGTTTGACTCCTGGATCTGAGTCAACACTAACACTCAGGAATCCAGGAGCTTTGAATGGTGGATGCTTCTGTTCACAATGGGAGAGTGGAAAGTCTGTAGGGTGCACTTAAGGAGTACTCACTCTTTGTAGGTCAACAGAGAATGAAATAGTCTCGTCAGATTCTTAGCTGGTCTGCTCCTGGGAAGTCACCATATTCTGACCCATCCCAGAGGATCTGCTGCACTCAGAGCAGTTGGTAAGAACCCTCCTCCACAACCCAAAGTCCCAGAGCTGCAGCCGAGAGACCAGCAGCACACTAGGGACACATCATCCACCAAACCCCGCCCTTCCAAATACCACTCCTTTTCTGCCCCCTTAGCCTGGTCCTTTCTGCTGGGGGAGATTCCTAGCTGATCCACTCCCATGAAGACACCATATTCTGACCCATCCCAGAGGGTCTGCTTCACTCAGAGCAGTTGAAGATCCACTGCACCCAGAGCAGTTGATTCCTAGCTGGTTGCTCCTGTGAAGACACCGTATCCTGACCCATCGGCACAGATTCCTCCTGATCTGAGCCAGTGTCCTGAGCAAACCTTGAGCACTATGTCTGTAACCAATCCCATAACACCCAGAGAAAGCTGGACTCCCAGGAGCTCTAACACCCCTAGGATCCCAGAGGCATCCTGACTCCCAGAGGCTCTGACACCCAGGATCACAGATCACATACTCAGCTGGACTCTGGGGAGTTCTGACATAACCAAGATAACAGGAGAGACAGGCTCGAGTCAGAGACAGTGAGTATAGACAGCACACTAGAGATAACCAGATGGCAAATGGCAAACACAAGAATGTAAGAAAAAGAAGCCAAGGTTACTTGGCATCATCAGAACCCAATTCTCCCACAATAGCAAGTCCTAGATCACACCTAAAAAGCAAGATTCAAATTTAAAATCACTCCTCATGATGATAATAGAAGACTTTAAGAAGGACATAAATAACTCCCTTAAAGAAATACAGGAGAACACAGGAAAACAGGTAGAAGCCCTTAAAGAGGAAACACAAAAATCCCTTAAAGAAGTGCAAGAGAACACAACCAAATAGGTGAAGGAATTGAACAAAATCATCCAGGACCTAAAAATGGAAGTAGAAACAATAAAGAAATCACAAAGTGAGACTACCCTGGAGATAGAAAACCTAGGAAAGAAATCAGGAGTCACAGATGCAAGCATCACCAACAGAATACAAGAGATAGAAAAGAAAATCTCATGTGCAGAAGATGCCATAGAAAACATTGACACAACAGTCAAAGAAAATACAAAACGCAAAAAGCTCCTAACCCAAAACATTCAGGAAATCCAGGACACAATGAAAAGACCAAAACTAAGGATAATAGGTTTAGAAGACAGCGAATATTCCCAACTTAAAGGGCCAGTAAATATCTTCAACAAAATTATAGAGGAAAACTTCCCTAACCTAAAGAAAAATGCCCATGAACATACAAGAAGCCTACAGAACTCCAAATAGTCTTTTCTAGACTAGAAAACTCTTTTCTAGATGACAGAACTAGAAAACTCTTTTCTAGACTACAGAACTCTTTCTAGTCTTTTCTAGACTAGAAAAGAAATACCTCCTGTAACATAATAATCAAAACACCAAATGCACAAAACAAAGAAATAATATTAAAAAGCAGTAAGGGAAAGGGTCAAGTAACTTATAAAGGCAGACCTACCAGAATTACACCAGACTTCTCACCAGAGACTATAAAAAGCAGAAGATCCTGGACTGATATCATACAGACTCTAAGAGAACAAAAATCCCAGCCAAGACTACTATATCCAACAAAATTCTCAATTACCACAGATGAACAAACCAGGACAGTCTATGACAAAACCAAATTTACACAATACCTTTCCACAGATCCAGTCCTACAAAGAATAATAGATGGAAAACTCCAACACAAGGAAGGAAACTACACCTTAGAAAAGGCAAGAAAGTAATCTTCCAATAAACCCAAAAGAAGATAGCCACACAAACATAATTCTACCTCTAATAACAAAAATAACAGGAAGCAACAATCACTTTTCCTTAATATTCTTAACATCACTGGATTCAATTCCCCAATAAAAGACTTGACTAACGGACTGGATATGTAAACAGGACCCAGCATTTTGCTGCATACAGGAATGTACCTCAATGACAAAGACAGACACTACCTCAGAGTAAAAGGCCTGAAAACAATTTTACAAGCAATGGTCCCAAGAAACAAGTTGGAGTAGCCATTCTAACATCAAATAAAATTGACTTTGAACTAAAAGTTATCAAAAAAGATAAGGAATGACACTTCATACTCATCAAAGGAAAAATCTACCAAGATGAACTCTCAATTCTGAATACCTATGCTCCAAATGCAAGGGCACCCACATTCATAAAAGAAACTTTACTGAGCCGGGCGGTGGTGGCGCACACCTTTAATCCCAGCACTTGGGAGGCAGAGACAGGCGGATTTCTGAGTTCGAGGCCAGCCTGGTCTACAGAGTGAGTTCCAGGACAGCCAGGACTACACAGAGAAACCCTGTCTCGGAAAACCAAAAAAAAAAAAAAAAGAAAAAAGAAACTTTACTGAAGCTCAAAGCACACATTGCATCTCACACAATAATAGTGGGGGATTTCAACACCCCACTCTCAGCAACGGACAGATGGAAACAGAAACTAAACAGAGACACAGTGAAACTAACAGAAGTCATGAAACAAATGGATTTAACAGATATCTATAGAACATTTTATCCTACAACAAAAGAATATACCTTTTTCTCGGCGCCTCATGGTACTTTCTCCAAAACAGACCATATAATTAGTCACAAAACAGGCCTCAACAGACACAAGAAGACAGAAATAATCCTGACCCTATTAGATCACCATGGACTAAGGCTGATCTTCAGTAACAACAAAAACAACAGAAAGGCCACATATACATGAAAACTGAACAGTGCTCTACTCAATGATAACTTGGTCAAGGAAAAAAATAAAGAAATTAAAGACTTTTAAGAATTTAATGAAAATGAAGGCATATCATACCAAAACTTACAGGACACAATGAAAGCAGTGCTAAGAGGAAAACTCATAGCTCTAAGTGCCTACAAAAAGAAACTGGAGAGAGCATACACTAGCAGCTTGACAGCTCACCTGAAAGCTCTAGAACAAAAAGAAGCAAATATATCCAAGAGGAGAAGAAAGCAGGAAATAATCAAACTCAGGGCTGAAATCAACCAAGTAGAAACAAAAAGAAGTATACAAAGAATCAACAAAACCAGAAACTGGTTCTTTAAGAAAAACAACAAGATAGATAAACCCTTAGCCAGACTAGCCAGAGGGAACAGAGACAGTATCCAAATTAATGAAATCGAAACTGAAAAAAAAAGAAACATACCAAGAAAATTTTTAAAAATCATCAGATTGTACTACAAAAGCCTATACTCAACAAAACTGAAAAACCTGGAGGAAACTGACAATTTTCTAGACAAATATCAGATTCCAAAGTTAAATCAAGATCAGATTAACCATCCCAGAACCCCGAAAGAAAAAGCATTAGTCATTAAAAGTCTCCCCACAAAAAAAAAAAAAAAAAAGCCCACGATGAGATGGTTTTAGTGCAGAATACTATCAGAACTTCCAAGAAGACCTAATACTAATTCTCTTCAAACTATTCCACAAATAAGAAACAGACGCTGATGTGGATGTCAGGAAGTGCAGGCTGACAAGAGCCTGATATAGCTATCTCCTTAGAGGTCTGCCAGAGTCTGACATACTCAGAGGCAGATGCTCACAGCTAACCATTGAACTGATCAAGGGGTTCCCAATGGAGGAGTTAGAGAGAAAGAGCTGAAAAAGCTGAAAGGGTTTGTGGCCCCATGAGGAGAGCAATAATACCAACCAACCAGAGCTCCCCAGGGTCTAAACCACCAGCCTGGGAGCACATAGGGAGGGATCCATGGCCTTGTTGGGCATAGGTGGGAGAGGAGGTCCTTGGTCCCATGAAGGCTGGACAACGAGTGTGGGGGAATTCAAGGGTGAGGAGGTGGGAGGGGGTAGGTGGGGGCACATCCTCATAGAAGCAGGAGGAAGGGGGATGGGATAGGGGGTTCCTGGGTGAATTGGGAGGGAATGGGGTAAGGGGATAACGTCTGAAATGTAAATAAAATACCCAATAAAAAAATTTTAAAAAAAGAAACAGAAGGAACACTATCCAATTTGTTCTATAAAGCCACAATTACACTCATACCTAAACCACACAAAGACCCAACAAAGAAAGAGAATATCAGACCAATCTCCCTTATAAATATCGATGCAAAAATACTCAATAAAATTCTGGCAAACCCAATCTAAGAACAACACATCAAAACAAGCATCCATCATTATCAAGTAGGCTTTATCCCAGGAATGCAGGAATGGTTCAATATAACAATCATCCATCATGATCAAGTAGGCTTTATCCCAGAAATGCAGGGATGGTTCAATATAAGGAAATCCATTAATGTAATCCACCATATAAACAAACTCAAAAAAAAAAAAAAAAAAAAAAAAAAAAACCACATGATCATCTCACTAGATGCTGAGAAAGCATTTGACAAAATTCAACACCCCTTCATGGTTAAAGTCTTGGAAAGATCAGGAATTCAAGGTCCATACCTAAACATAGTAAAAGCAATATACAGCAAACCAGTAGCCAACATCAAACTAAGTGGAGAGAAACTTGAAGCAATCCCAATAAAATCAGGGACTAGACAAAGCTTCCCACTCTTTCCCTATCTATTCAATATAGTACTGGAAGTCCTAGCCAGAGCAATTAGATAACAAAAGGAGGTCAAAGGAATACAAATTGGAAAGGAAGAAGTCAAAATATCATCATTTGCAGATGACCTAATAATATACATAAGTGACCCCAAAACTTCCACCAGAGAACTCCTAAACCTGACAAACAACTTTAGCAAAGTGGCTGGATATAAAGTCAACTCAAACAAATCAGTAGCCTTCCTCTACTCAAAGATAAACAGGCTGAGAAGGAAATTGGAGAAATGACACCCTTCATAATAGTCACAAATAATATGAAATACCTTGGTGTTAATCTAACAAGCAAATAACAGATCTGTATGACAAGAACTTCAAGTCCCTGAAGAAAGAAATCAAAGATCTCAGAAGATGGAAAGATCTCCTGTGCTCATGGATTGGCAGATTAATATAGTATTGTATAATATTGTAAAATATTGTATAATATAGTATTAATATAGTATCTTGCCAAAAGCAATCTACAGATTCATTGTAATCCCCATCTAAATTCCAACTCAATTCTTCACAGAGTTAGAAAGAGCAATTCTCAAATTCATTTGGAATAGCAAAAAAAAAAAAACAGCATAACAAAAACTATTCTCAACAATAAAAGATCTTCTGGGGGAATCACCATCCCTGACCTCAAGCTGTACTACAGAGTGTTGGGGACCAAACTAGTCCCACGTTGGGGCAGCTAAAAAATGCCTAGGCCTGAGCAAAATGTTGAGGCCCGGGCCGACCCACGTTTGGGCGGCCACTGTATCCCGGCACAAGCTGCTGCTCCGGTCTGCAGGTCAGGTTTCAGCAAGAGCGAGGGTGAGGGCAGATTCTACCTAATGTCTGATGTGTATGAATCTCTCTCTCTCGTCTGATGTCTGATTCTGTCTTCTATAGTCTCCCTAATGTCTGAGATTCGTCTCTGATGATCCCCTGTATTCTCTGATCTCTGTACTTCTAAATCACACACCTTTAATCTCACACACCTTTAATCTCACGCACCTTTAATCTCAGGGTATCTAAACCAAGATTATCGGAGTGTTCTCAGCTGTTGTAGGCTATTGTAATTCAAGTCTCATGTCAGGGTATATGGCTCAAGATGGCTGCAAAGCTGATAGCTGCTTTCTGCTAAAAGTCGGCCCCCAACAACAGAGCAATAGTGATAAAAAAAACTGCATGGTCTTGGTACAGAGATAGGCAAGAAAAACAATGGAATAGAATTGAAGACCCATAAATGAACTCAATCCATTCCTATCTCCTTGTACAAAACTCAAGTCCAAGTGGATCAAGGACTTCCACATAAAATGAGATACACTGAAACTAATAGAAGAGAAAGTGGGGAAAAGCCTTGAACACATGGGCACAGGGGAAAAGTTCCTGAACAAGACACCAATGGCTTATGCTCTAAGAGCAAGAACTGACAAATGAGACCTCAGAAAAGTGCAAAGCTTCTGTACGGCAAAAGACACTGTCGATAGGACAAAACAGCAACCAACAGATTGGGAAAAGATCTTTACCAATCCTACATCTGATAGAGAGCTAATATCCAATATATACAAAGAACTCAAGAAATTAGACTCCAGACAACCAAATAACCCTATTAAAAAATGGGGTATAGAGCTAAACAAAGAATTCTCAATTGAATATCAAATGGCTGAGAAGCACCTAAAGAAATGTTCAACATCTTTAGTCATCAGGGAAATGCAAATCAAAACAACCCTGACATTCCACCTCGCACCAGTCAGAATGGCTAAGATCAAAAACTCAGGTGACAGCAGATGCTGGTGAGAATGTGGAGAAAGAGGAATACTCCTCCATTGTTGGTGAGATTGCAAGCTGGTACAACCACTCTGGAAATCAGTCTGATGATTCCTCAGAAAATTGGACATAGAATTACCTGAGGACCCACTCCTGGGCATATACCCAGAAAATGCTCCAACATATAATAAGGACATATGCTCCACTGTGTTCATAGCAGCCTTATTTATAATAGCCAGAAGCTGGAAAGAACCCAGATGTCCTTCAACAGAGGACTGGATACAGAAAATGTGGCAATTTACATAATGGAGTACTACTCAGCTATTAAAAACAATGAATTCATGAAATTCTTAGGCAAATGGATAAAACTAGAAAATATCCTGAGGTAACCCAATCACAAAAGAACACATGGTATACACTCACTTGTAAGTGGATATTAGCCCAAAAGCTCACAATACCCAAGATATAACTCACAGACCACATGAAGCTCAAGAAGAAGGAAGACCAAAGTATGGGTGCTTCAGTTCTTCTTAGGAGTAACAAAATACTCATGGGAGCAAATACAAAGAGAAACTGTGGGGAAAAGACTGAAGGAGAGACCATCTGGAGACTGCCCCACCTGGGGATCCATCCCATGTGCAGTCACCAAATGTAGAAACTGTTGTGGATCTCAGGAAGTGCATGTTGACAGGAGCCTGATATACTTGTCTCCTGAGAGGCTCTGCCAGAGTCTGACATATACAGAGGCAGATGCTCGAAGCTAACCATTGAACTGATCATGGGGTCCCCAATGGAGAAGACAGAAGCTGAAGGGTCTTGAGGCCCCATGGGGAAAGTGACAATACCAACCAACCAGATCTCCAAGGGTCTAAATTGCCTGCCTAGGAACACACATGGAGGGACCCATGGCTCTAACTGTAAATGTAGTGGAGAATGGCTTTGTCAGACATTGGTGGGAGAGGAGGTCCTTGGTCCCATGAAGGCTGGATAACCCAGTGTAGGGGAATTCAAGGGCCAGTAAGGTAGAGTGGGTATATGGGTGGAGGCACATCCTTACAGAAGCATCAGGAGGAGAGGATGAGATAGGGGGTCTCTTGTGGGGGAACTGGGAAAGGGGATAACATCTGAAATGTAAATAAATAAAATATCCAATAAAAAAAGAAAAAGAAAAGAAATAATCTGTCTCCCTGGACATCTTGGCCCAAATGAGAAAAACAGCATGCCATGGGCTTCTCCATTTGGGAAACAGGGTGGGAGTGGGAACAGACAATGTATATATACTGACCCCTTGAAAATCACAATTTGAGAGGAAACCTCTGAAGCTGAATCACTGTGAAACATGCTGTCTTCCAGTACCAAAATCCTTCCTGAAAGCAGAATACACTACCAAACAACCAGAACCCTCAAGTAATGATGAGTAAGGTGACAGGTGTTCTGGTGTCCTGTAACACCATCAGGAGCCCTGAGGCTCACCTTCTCCTATACTTAAACGTAACCCACATCAGTGCAAGTCACTCCAGGGCAGCTGTCACTCTTCCAGAATTTCTGCAGACAGGAAAGCTAAGGAGGCCTCCTCTTCCTTGCTGTCTTTTGTCTTCTCAGAAAGCCTAAACACTTAAGTCCCTGCAGATTTCTTAACCTTCCCTGAACTCCCTGATCATCCAGTGTTCCAGGACTCTCCAAGTCTTAGGAAAGAGAAGACTACAGACATTTGCAACTCTGATCCTAGCTAACTGAGCTTCCAGTGCTCAAAGACAAAGAATGGACTGAGATTTCTGAGGCGTCTCCATAAAACCTGTCCAGAGTCAAGCTCTGGGGAGGTCTAAAGAATGAAGTGTGTTCTCCTTAGGGCCAGAAGACACATGAGGAGTGCCAGAGTAGATACCGAAGACACAGTGTCATGGTGTGGAGCCCAAGGCCATGGAAGGCTACTGAGAAATCTAATGCCTGTATGAGTGAACCTAGACTTGAACAGTGTGGGTAGACACAGTCCCCTTCACTGTAGTCTGCAGTGTTGTCACCATCTCCTGCAGAAGCTTATGTCACAGTAGACTATTCTCTGACAAAGCTACTCTGCCCTTCAAGCTCATGTGATGATTGTACTATATTCATTTAGACACCTGGCCTTACAAGGTTCTACTTGTCACTGAGGTGACAGTAAGGACAGGAGGGCTATGACAGTGTGAGGCTGCATGCAAAAATGATGGGAGGCCCAGCTGTCCCTGTAAGCTACACTATAAAATGCCTGATTCCCTCTTCAGACCTTCATTTTATGCTGATGTCCTCCTAGTGACAACTCTGTTTCCAAAAAAGAGCAACTTCTTCCCTGACTCTCCCTCAGTTTTCCTCCCCAGTCTTAAGATTTCAAGTTGATTCTTTTTTCTATTTCTTCTGCCAGATGCATTTCCTACTGCAAAGTCCCTCCCTCCATTAAAAGTTAGCAAATGGTCAGCATTTCAGACTATATTCCTACTACTAACCTATTTAATAAATTAGGACCATTTCAGTGCTACTAGGTATATATGAGATTTACAGACTTTACCCTTATTTTCACAGATGGTATGGCTCTGAAAGCCCAGAACCTTGCAAAGCATCTTAAATTTTTTACATAATTACTCACTCACTTATTCTTCCTCTCCTCTATCCTATTTATCTTTCTCTTCTCTCAGTTGCTCTGTCTATATCTGTCTCTGTTAATCTATTTTTCTGTCTGTGTCTCAAATTCTCTACATGCTTGTTCGGTCTTGCATGTGCTAGATTCGGTTCTCTCTTGTGCGCTTTCTCATGTGCCCTTTCTCTCTCTCTCTCTCTCTCTCTCTCTCTCTCTCTCTCTCTCTCTCTCTCTCTCTCCCTCCCTCCCTCCCTCCCTCTCTCATGTGTGTGGGGGGGAGGTATATTTTCTGCATAGCCTGTGGAGGTCAGAGGATAACTCTATTGAGCCATTTCTCAAAGTTGGTGAAATATCCAGGAATTGAACTCTATTGGCTATTCTTGGAAAAGTTTCTGTAAGTGAAGCGCCTGACAGATCTGAAGCAGTGCCAGTACATGCAGAAGTACCTGAATGGTCTGGGAAGTAAGAGCCTCGGCCTTGGCACACACATGTGCTGTTCTCCTTCCTTGGGTGTAAGTCAGGACAACCAGATCTTGTATGACCCACAGACTTGCCTTGGTTGTTGATTTGGGATCCTCAACCTCTCAGTTTAGTTCTCTAACATTAAGTCTTATAGAATCTTAGCACCCTACTTCATTTGCCCCTATTCTTTCTGCCTACCTTTACTCTGACAGAATTTTCTTTGGCTGTGACAGTAAGCCTGGAATATTTTAGGACATGGCTTCCCACATTAGCATATCCAGAACCCTTACACAAGATGCTCTTATTTACTTTTTGAGCAGACCAAGGCAGCAACCCTAATCCTGACTCAGAAGTGAGAATGAACTTAAAGCTCAGAGCATGACCTACTGCAGTGTGGTTCCTGAGCCTGAGAGTTCACAACTCCACTGTCCAAGTTTCATGGTATATTCAGTGTTGGGACCTTTTCAATACTTTTCTTGGCTATGTCAACAACTATTTCTGTGGAAGCTGGAGTCCAGAAAGCAAGAGGCAGGGTTTTCTTGCATGATCTTGACACATGCTGATTCTTCTGCCTTCCATCTCCACGTTCCACATTAAATATACCACATTTGTCCAAAGGTAATGTCTGTTTCAGTGTCCTGCACTTGGTGAGAAGGTTGGAGCAAGTGTCGAAGGAGTGTAGGTCAAGCTCTGGCTTTAATCAGAGAGTCTGAACTAGACCACTGATGCTCTGGGAAACATTTGTCTTCTTGATGGGAACTTCATCTGCTGTAAATAACCAACAACCTGTTCAAGGAGCAATGTTCCTCTGCCATGATGAAAACCAGGTAGACAGTCCACAGTATGAAATGGGTCCCAGGTCTACCACCTTAACACTTCCAATTCTGTCTTCTAGGGATCACTAACAAATTTGCACAGTCCTACCTCCCAGAAGATGAGTCAAGGTGTTGCAGTTAGCATGACTTGTTACATGAGACTCAGAGGTTCACCACAAATACAAAAGCCAAGATTCAAATCACCCTTCAAATGGTCTTTCCTCAGTCTCCCCTTAGAGACAGAACTGAAATTCACCATGGATCTCATCTTTTAGATGCAGGTTAGATGATCACATTAGAAAACCTAGGTTCTGATGCTAAGACACTGGGATTCCAAACGGCCTTAAGGGGAGAGGCCACAAAGTAGAGCTCAGTACTGCCAATCATGCCACGTATAACTGATGTCCTGGGGTTCTCTTCTCAGGGGAAGCATTGGGAAATATCTGTATCATGTAAAAGGAAACTCCCAAACACTCTTAGGTCACTGCACCTAGAGCAGAGACTTTGACAACACCACATCCTAAAGCAAGTGAGGTTGGAAACATGCTTGCATATGACTAGTCCTATCACTCCTGCTGCAGCTGTTGTGAGGGATGTACCCCATATATCTTTATCCAATGTCATCCAGGTATGAGTTAAATACTCTTGCTTGAATCACAACACAATGCATCTAAATTGTCAATATATAGAAGGACAGGGTATTTACTATGTTCTAGTAAATGTACCCATGTCTGTAACTTAGATAAGTGATATACTGTGTCCTTGTGAGAAAGGGGAAATCAGGCTGAGGAAGGTCTCTCCTGAGGATGACTGCTCTAACATCACAAAAACTCATCAAGGCTCACAGGAAAGGGCCACATTTGAAGCCCTTGCTGACATCCAGACCAAGGATCTTTCCTTCCTCCTGGCTTTCTTTGTAACAATTTCCCCTCAGACACACCCATTTCAGTAATTCTCACAGCCATCACCTTGGCACATAGTCTGGATGTCAGCCAACTCTTCTATCTCTCCCTTTATGTAACATGGAATGGCCATGTCCAGTGTCCTAACAGTTCTAGTAAGCCCACTTCACTACACAGCAAGGCCTGTCACAGAAGGCTTTGCTGTGAGCCATGCATCTTTTTCCTTTTGTTTGCTTTCTTTGTAAAATAGAGCTAGGGAACGACATCTGAGGATGAAACTCCCTGCTGTAAGTCTTCACACATGCCATATCATGTCCTTGGCATTTTTGGGTGAGCCAAGGCACCAATTCCATCCATTGCATACAGCAACTAAAACACACCCCATTCTTTCCTGACCAGGCCCAGACCTCACCTCCAAACTATTCATCTTTCAATTCTCCAAAGTCCAGTTGATGAGCTAACACTTGGAAGAAGAAAGGGGAAAGATCCTCTATTGAGCATCCTCAGGGAGTTTTAGCCATCCAGACCCATATACAAGCAGGCCACAACTACAAGCTAGTCTTTGTGAGCACCATATCTTCTAGGGGCATGAAGCAATCAATAACATTGGGATTCCTCTAAAGTGACAATGGCCCATACTCTCACAACAGAGTGCTACTTTTTTTTCTTTTTAAATCTTAGGCAAGAACTTGTCTCCTTCTCCCACAGGTATCAGGTCATTTTAGTACTGCTCACGCTGGGAAATGAACACATTCAATCAGAAGGTAACCTATTTCTTCTGGTCCAACAGGGAGCCATGGATCACTTTCTGATTATTTCTGCTGCCTGAAGATCCTAGGATCTTCCTAGTTTAACATAGGGAGCCAGTGGGCTACAGGCCAGTGGAATCTGATACAGATATGCCTCCATTTCCTGCACCTTCTGCCTAACCCCCTACCCTGCTCTCTGGATTCCCAGAAAGTTATGATGTTCTTTAAGCTTTCCCAGTCTCTCTAGAGAACTCAATCTGGCTGGTTATTAGCATTTCCTTTGGAGGATGCCAACTGAAAAGACATGAGCTTTTATTATTGTCCTTGCATGCTTTTACTATTCTATGTTTATACGTAAACATTCATTTTAAGATCAACTTAAAACTGTACAGACAAGATGTATTCAGAAAAGTATCAATGCTATTGTCCAGAGCTATTATGAGCCAGAGCCCCTGTTCCACTCCCCACAGGTTATCTCATCACCAAGTTTTGCTCCATCTTTCTGGTATTTGCTCAGTTGCATCTTACCCATTTCCTTCTGGTTTCTAGCAATGATGATCCTGCTTTTAACCAGCAGACTTATCTCATTTTTCTCAGGTGGTTGTTCGGTAGATCATCTCCCTCGTCTTGTCTGACCTGCAGTTACCATTTAAAAACAGCTTGCTTGCAAGAAGGCGTTGAAAAGACCACTTACAAAGTTGTATTTATGGGCTTGTCAAGGAAACTTGTAGACATGAGACAGAGGTGGGTCAAGAGAAACACAGTAAGCTGAGAAATCCTGTCAAATCCCAGATGAAGATCAACTTAAAACTGTACAGACAAGTTTCAAATGTGTTCAAATGTGTGATGCTCAAGAGTGTGCTTAAACTTTGGAGAACTTGTTTGATACTGAAGATCCTAAATAGTCCTTTTCAAAAGGCTAGGCTTGGGCCTAGACATGCAGAGTTTAAAAAATTTCCATTTCAGGTTTCATGTGTACCCAGGGCTAAAAGACAAATCTATTAATATCCTTTGGCATTTGCAGAAATGTGTAAGCCCAGCTGTCACCAATAGATGTCATGAATGATCCTTTTCTTGTCATCCTTTAAGCTTTTAGCTTCCCTTTCTCGCATGTGTGCTTCCTGCCTCTTGGCCTATACCATGCTTTTTTCTTTGCAGTACCAGCCTTTCCAAACAATCTGGGACAATACAAAGCCTGGATGATGTTGACATGAGGTGTCTGCTGGCTTATGCCCTAAATAGATGCTGAGTGAGTTGTGGGGTTTTCCTGAGTTCAAAGTACCTGAGCAGAGTGAGGCAGGATAGGTACCCACAGTCTGGAATCAGGAGACATGCTTTAGCTATAATGTGCTACTGTAGAAGACAGCACAGATGGGGACTACATCCATAGCTGGCTTGCTCCTCACTACCCTCACAGCTTTTCAACTTAGACTACCTTTGTTGTAGTCAAAGGTACAGTACAGTGTTATGAGTTACTATTCCTGGGTTGGTTGATGAGTTAGGATTGTCCTTAATGGACAATCTGTTTTGTAGACCAATATGTGCCACCATTTTGAGCTGTCTTTAGTATCAAGTCATGTGAACCCTCCAGAACATTTCCCACTCATCATCCTGAATAAGCCCTCCAAACAGCACTGAGAATTCATGTCCCAGAAAACAAAACTTCCTTAGATAGCTGTGACATCTCTGGGCCCTCCTAAGCCAATCCTGGTGGAGAGTGGAGCTCTGTCAGTCATTGGAGCAGTCTCTCTGCTGGCGCAGGATAAGCAGCATCCACAAAACTTAAATTGAGATGATCTCAACCCTTTTGATTATTAAGTAGGTGTTCAAAAGGGTTGCCGGCCACCCTATTTGCACAAAAGAGGGAAGACTTAAGTCCGTTGGGCTTTTGGACCCCGCCTGTGTGTTTGGCAAGGTACAGGTATGGGAGGACATCTCTGGACAGTGGCATGTCTGGACTGTCTCACCATTTCTTCATGATACTTACATGACACTGGGACTTGGAGAGGGCACCTTAAAATTACATAAAAATGTAATCTCTGCTGTATGAGTTTGGGGCTGTGTACAGTAGAGCAGGCATGCATCGAAAGTAGCTTTTGGACTTTTTCTATGGTGCAAGAACCACTGGCTATCATCCTTACCCCTGGATGTGTTTACATATGTGTTCTAGCCCTTGAGCTTTTGAGTCTTCAGGGGCAAATTTTTGGTGGAGTCGCTGCAGGATCTATGTGTGGGTCTCTTTGCTTATCTTCTGTAGTCGACATGACAGGTGATGCTTTCTGTAACTAGGTACATGGTCTATGAACCGGTAGTTGTATCTCTCTCCCCCATGGGAGTACCCAGGATCTTCACAGCCTCTGTGCTCACCCCATTCTTGAAGCTCTTCTACACCTGCTCCCCAGTCATTGACTGACCACAAGTGATTAAACATTTAATGTTTCCATTCTTAGCCCCATTGTAGGAAGCAGAACAAAGCCTGGAGATGTCATGCTGTTCACCAGTTCAGCCAGTGCAGAAGAGCCTGCAACCAACACCAGAACTTCTGAGTGCTAGGACCCTGACACTTTACACAGGGTATCTAGGATGCCTCTGGACAGGCAGTGTGGCACAAGTTAACTCACTCCAAAAAAGCCTGACTGACATATGCAGAGCCCACAAGTCCCTGTCTCCGTCTCCTTGGCTAACACTTCAGAGAGATTCTGATTCTTCTGACAGGAGAGCTCCAGCCAAAAAGTTCAGTCTTTAAGGTTAGAGGGACAAGTATAGCCATGAGGGTTTTCATATGTATTGTTGGAGTGCTAGGATGTCTGCTAGGTACAAAGACTGGTGGGAGATAACTGGGAACATATCTTCTGCAAGACAACCATTCTTTTCTCAACTTACACAAGCTCCTTCATTTTGTTCTCCATATTCAGCCTCTTGACACTGAACTGTTTGGCCCTGCTGATGCCCCAACTTAGCAATGGATTGCAGTCAAGTAGCCTCATCACTATAAGGACAGATGACATCCTTAGGAAGTACTTGAAAAGCATCTATGTGTAGGAGAAAAGTGCAAGAATCAAAATAGCAGGCATTTCCAGATACAGAAAAACTCAGATCTGAGGTTACCTCCAAATCCTAGAAGAGACAGAGACTCCAACACCAGAAAAGAAGCCTGTTGCTGAAGCTCTTGGTAACAGGTCTGTGACTGTGAAACTTATGTATCTGTGGACTCCAGGTTCAGGAGTCTTGTGCCCAGGTATCCAGTCCTCCTCTCATACCTCATTTGGTAGAACTTTCCAAGTCTTGACATTGTAAATGTTATGTGCTGATGGTGTCCCACTTGACACATAAGCTAAGAACAATAACCTCTGAGTAGATATAGGGCAAGGTTTAGACTTAGGACCTCATGTAAGCAGAGATGAAATGCAAGGAGTAGTGACATGTCTACTGGCTGAGGAGCTCATTTCTCATCTGCTCTCTTGCTAGAATTCGCCAGGAGACTGAGAGTATGGTGGAGAACAAAAGAGGTATCCTAGGGTTTTCCATGGCTCCTTTATTTTAGTCAGCTTTCTGCAGCATCGTGCTACCATTATCTACACATCACCTGCAAGCAATATGTTGCTAATATTTACCCAATGTCTTCTAGCTGGCAAAGCTCTTAAAGCAACCCTTTGCTGTGTCTGCTGTTTTAACAAGATACACAGCCCTGGCTATATAGAACGCTATGCTTCATCAAGATTCTTAGGTCGCATGAAGATTTTAGCTATGTTATATGTCTGCAATGTGGGGTTTGGGAAAGTGGCTGTTGCCTCAGATGTGCAACCTGATGAGGGTTTGTCACCCCTGATGAGACATAGGTGCCTCATCATGAGTTCCACTGTCCTTAGGACAGGCAACCATCAAGCAAGGATGCTCCCTCTTTACAGAAGAGATGGAAAGACTTCTGAAGCTTCTGCAACTTTCAAAAAGTGGTTCTGATAAATGGGAGAGTGCAGTGCCCTTGAAGCAAGGAGAAAGCACTGACTTAGGATGAGACCTCAGGCTCATCATATGTTCATTCATTCATTCACCCTCTCTCCCCCTCTCACTCATCCATCCCTCCCTCTCACTGAAGAAAAAAATGGGCCTAGAATGTGCCCAGGTTCTTCTGCCCGTGAATATGGTCTCCAAAGTCACTCATTTTGTTGTTCTGACTCCCATAAAAGGATGTTTTTGGATTCAGGTCTCTGAACTCAATTACCTATTTCATGGCAGTAACAGAAACTTTTCCAGACTGCTGCCTCCCTCCCAGAGCACTCACTCTGCACTGCAGTATACTGAACTATCCTGTACTTTTGTGACCATGGGTTCTTTCCTTTGCTTGGGATCCCCATTCTGCAACTGTGCATTGTTTCTCCTTCTCAACTCCAACATCCAGATGATCCTGTTTAAGTAAGCCAGAGACTTCATGAATCCACTGGGGTCCCTCTGCTCTCTAGAAACACCCTGGAGGAATTCTAAGTGAGTCTTCATATATCACTGGGAACCTGAGAGGTTGGAAAGCTAGCAAGCTTCAGCAAAGCAGCCCAGGCTTTTCTTGCAGATTTCCCTCTCTAGACATGAGGAGTCTCCAGCTGCCTGACAAGGGCAGAATGGTAGGGCCTACTTGTGTACACATAGAAAGATACCCAGGTCAAGGATTCCACTCTACTCAGGGCCTGAGCACAAGAGTAGTGAGATCAGTTCCTGAAAATCCTTTTAACATGGGTCCAGGTTAAGTCCCCATAGAAGATTACATAGACAAACTTCAGGAAGAACTGGGTTACAGACTAAAGATCAGGGAAGGAGCCCTGCACTGAAATGCTGTCCCCCAGCACTTGAAAGATCAGTGGGAGGGAGGGGTGACATGGAGTAGATGTATGTTTAGGGCTGAGCTGGGCACTATGACCTCTATGTTTTAGTATGGACACATACCCTGGCCTTTATGTTAAAAGAAGAGTTCTCAATGATTTGAGTTCCACAATGTATCTCATCTCTTAAGGGAAACCAAGCAAACACTGATAGGTGAGTAACACTTTAAGTGGCTTGATGGAGGTCACTAAACAAGTAAGATCTCTGGGTCTCTTCATTCTGCAGCATGCTGCCCACTTTGATCCCCTGAATCAATTATTCCTCCCACTGCATCTCCCCAATGCTCTTTTATATAGCTGACACTGCACACTGTCT
This sequence comes from Arvicanthis niloticus, assembly GCF_011762505.2. NCBI lineage: Eukaryota > Metazoa > Chordata > Mammalia > Rodentia > Muridae > Arvicanthis > Arvicanthis niloticus. Next base: position 51,484,886 of record NC_047678.1, read on the forward strand.
CTAGAGTAATATCTATTACCATGATATTGTCAACTGCATTTAGGAGGATTCTCATACTTGATCATAAAGTTTGTGTAGGTTCAATTGTTCTTTTAATCGGGCATAACACATGATATTTCTATGATCTAAGCCTGGGAACATTGCCACTTCAGAGAGCAGGTAACAGATGAGTAGATTCCAAGTGGCAATCCTTCAAGGTTTACAGAGGCTACCATTCTCTAGGTGAGATCAGTTGACGGGGACTTCTAGCTGCACTTTACTCAGCACACTCTAAAGTCCTATCCTAATGACAAAATCTTTCCCTGCCTCTCTACAGGAGGCCTGTCTCTAAACAATATCCCTCAGGTGTGAGGGCCTTACCATTTCAATCTGGGGAAGATTCAAGGATGGAACTCTTTTGAGCTGCAAGTGGCACAAGAACCGTGAAAGACAAGCCTTCATTCTCTCCTCTGCCTCTTCTATGGCTTCTCAGCTTGCAAACAGTATGCAACAAGTATACTGCCTAAATGGCAAGGGCACTGCTCCTGAGTTTGCTGAAGCTCACATAAGGGACAGCCACAGTGGAACATGAAAGAGCTGGACTCTTAACTGGGGCTCCTTCATGGTACAACAGAAGAAAATGAAAAACAGAGACACTTTTGCCCAATGCCATGTCTTCAGGTAGATGTTGTTCTGAGTGCAGAGGCCTAAACAGCCATGGACGGGATCAATGCCTCTTACTTTATGGGGAAAAGCATAAGGAGAAAAAATTGTGGGGCATAGAAAGGTATATGGCCAGGCCAAGAAAAGCTTACTGTCGCTATAAAGGACAGAGGCAGATGGGCCTCACCTCAGAAAAGGCAGAGAGCTGCTGCTAGCACAGCCTCCTGAAGCCAGACAGAAAGCTGAATCTGAGCCAGGTGCTATAGTGAGTCAATCTCAGGGAACAAGGTGTCCCAGGCCAGGTTCCTTCAGGATGTTCTGGATTTGTCCTTGTGGTTTTTCTATGCAAGTCGAACACTGGAGTCCACTGCCTCTGGAAGACTGGTGTAGACTTAGCAGTCTGCATACAGTTTAGATGTTCTTAGGCCAAATACAAAGGCCAGGTCAAGCAGGGAGAATAAAGAGAAGCTTATACCAGACATGGGTGTGACTTCTCTCGATGAAACTGCAGAGAGAAAAAGGCTGTGAGAAGCGTCATTTCAAGCCAGGGAGGTCTGGGGCACAAGGAGAAAAACCTAACCTTCCGCATAGCAGCAAAAGCAGGCCCAAAGGTGGCTTTGACCTCCACTCGGTCTCGTATCCAGGCTGGCAGCTTCGCCAGGATAGAAGGGCGGGCATACCGGTGATCCAGGAGCACAATGCTGGCAAAGTCCCTTTGGTGCCTAATGGCCCTGCCTGGGTAGATGCATAAGTTGGGACTCTTAGGTTCAACTCACCTACCAATACTGCATGTGCACTGGGGTCTCCTCCTTCACTGACCCCTCAAAATGGACAATACAGTACTAATATCTCTCCTGCCTCAATCATCCATCTGCCCCCAGGAGCACCCCACACTTACCTATGGATTGGTTTATAGCTTTCATACACAGATTCTCTATCAATACCGTCCCTGGAGGGGGCTGACCTGGTGTCCTAGGCTGAAAAGAAACAAAAAAGGAAAAATCAGAATCTACTTTTACCTGCCATGTAGTCCAGGCTTTGGAGCAAGGTCAGGTTTCATGAGTCTGAGCCAACAGCTTGTGCTATAGTTCATGTAATAGAGAAGATCAAGTGGGCTAGAGGTATACTCCAAAACCTCTAGGGAGGAAAGCAATCATTTGTACAACAGGAGGTCTTGCTGCAGAGCCTTGTCATCCAGTCCTAGGGGGGCACACCACTTCCTCCCTTTCACCGTCTGAAACACTACAGGTACTCACAAGGGTCTGATCCAAGTAGGCCATCTTCTCTTGTAGCTCTGGAGACTTAATGTTGGGGTACGGCATCCCCACCATCACCACACACCTGAATGAGTCATATGGCATAAGTCATCAAGTCAGCATGTAGCTATCACTGACACGGGACCAACGGATACTTGGAAGGAGTTATGTGTGATTTCATGGGCCTTTTACACATGTGCCTATACACATGAGTGTGGAGGCCAGAGGAAGATGTCAGGTGTTGTCCTCCGACACTCTTCACCTTATTCTCTGAGATGTGGTTTTTCACTAAATCTGAAGCTCACACAATCCTAGGGTTCATGGGCAAAACTACCCAGGGGCCTGTCATCTATGACACACAGTGCTTACTGGTAAATACAACCATGCAGGCTTTTATATGTGTTTGCTGCAGATTTGTTGTTGTGTCCTCTTACCTTCTGAGCATGCATCCTCACTCACTAAGCCATGTCCCTTTCCCTCCTACCACTTTTATGGCCCTCTGGTTCTTCCCTTTAGCTCAGAGATCCAACTCAGAAAGAAGACTAGGATCCTAAGCAAGTCATGGCTGCCTACTTCTCTGATCTACACAGCCAGACAGTGTTTTCAAATAATCCACCCACAGCCTACAGATCCCAAGCAGGCCATATGGGAACGGACCCTAGAGCATGCCTTAGCAGTTAGGGTCCAGTGCCCCCAGTCCCAGCAGACAAAAGGACACCACACCTACCGGCCTAGGTCATCAGAGAAGTTGATCCCTTCACTCATCTTCCCTCCAACCACAGAGAGGAGCAAAGCCCCTGTCAGATGGCCTTCTGAGTGACTGCAGCTCTGTCAGGGGAGAATCACATCAGTGTTCCTGAGCCAAATCTATGAATCACACAACTGTTCCCAGCTTCCAGATCCAGCCTCACTTCCATCTCTCACCGTAATGCACTTGGAATACGCCATCAGCACCTGCTCTACCTGGCTCGCTCTCTTGGGCTCTTGAAATATCTAAGGATAGAAGACAAGGCCTCCTAGCAAAAGGCTTCAAAACACTGATTCTTGAGCCCAGTCTGGGTTTTGAAGCATATGGATGGAACATGTAGTCAAGCTACAGGGAATTCCTGTAGCTGCTGTCCCAAGCCTCAACTTGGTAGATGCCAAGTTAACAAGGTTGAGGGACCCAAGGAACAGCTACAAGTAGCAATGTCATAAACAGGCTAAGAGGCACTCACCTTTTTCTTGACAGACAAACGTGCCAGCAGGCCAGTCTTGTCCCAATGAGCATGTACCTGGCGCAGGTACTCATAGGAAGGGAGGAAGCAGACCACCCCTCCAGGAACCACGTTGCACAAGTTACAGAGAATGCGGCCTGTCTCCTCCATCTGCAGAAAGCAAAGAGCTAGCCTAGAGCAGGCCCCACAGCCACAGCCACACAGGATGGAAGCTGAACAGCTCCCCTTTGGTATCATGCAATGTGCTCACTACTTTTAAGAGACATGCCCAACTGGGGCTTGTGGTGACTCCTTGCATTTATGCCACATCCCATCACTGATACCCCAGAAATGAAAAACCAGACTCTTGGTATGCCACTGAGATCTCCCTATGTCCTTATTTCATGAGGGACACCAATCAGAACAAATTGGTACTGAGATACCACAGAAGTTATACCCTAGAAATTCACCCTTCCCAGGATAGAGGCAAGAAGCAAGAAGCAAGAAGCAAGAACCCCCAAACTGGTCAGCCTTCTCCTACCCTGCATCCTCATGGAATAATAGGAGCTCTTTAGAAAGCATTTAGCAACATACAGTGAGAAAGGCTGCTAAGATCTTCCTTGATAAATATCTAAAAAAAAAAAATGACTCCACTCATGTCCCAGATGTGACCATTTGTCTCCATACCAACGCTGGTAGTACTCTCTAGCTGGTCACATGACAGAGAGGACAGGAAGTGGCTAGCACTAACCATCTGAGGCAGCTCTCTTCTCTGGTAGGTGAATTCCAGCTGCTGGTTAGAGGGCCCATTGCATATAATAAGAGGCAAGATGTTGTCTGGAGGGATCACGTGACCTGGTGATACCAAAGGAAGACTGAAACCTAGTGTCCAGGTAGGACAGTTTCTCAAATCATTTCTCCAACTAGGAACAAAAGTTTGAAATGCACTTAGCTCCTCTCTGCACTGACACAGCTAGTATAAACAATGTGGTAAGCAGAGTGAAGAACCTGAATCTAGGGAAGTGTGCTGGTGAACAAGCCCACTAAGGTGACAATGCAATGGTGTCCTCTGCCTTTGCCCACTCTATCCTCCACACAGTTGCTTACCACAGGAAAACTCCACCACTCGCGCAGCTTCTACTCCACAGCATGCCAACAGCTGCTCCCGAAAGTCAGACACCTGCATCAGTAACAGCAGACCCAGAACTTGGGGTTGTGTGCTCTTGTAGTGAATGTAAGAGAAGTCTGTGATAGTAGGCCAGCCCAGCCAACGAGAAAGAAGGAATAGCCAATAACCCAAGCTAAAAGAAAACAACCGGTATCCAGTGTCGACAGAAAACTTAAGAGCAATAATGGAAATGCCAGGCCCTTTCTATATGTTCAAATCAACAATAGGGATCACTACCTACAATACACAAAGAACTCAAAAAATGAAACAAATCAAACAACACAATCAGGAAATGGGAGTAACAAAATGAACAGTTCTCAACACAGGAAAAAGAAATAACCAATAAATGTGTGAAAAAATGCTCACTCTTACTAGCCACCAGAGAAATAAAAATCAAAACCATGTTAAGATTCCTGCCTTATCCCAACAGAATGACATTCAAGGCTTAGGGATCTTCAGGAAGAGGGGAAGGCGGATTATGAGAGCCAGGGGTGGAAGATAACATCAAGGAAATGTTTCAGGACACACCAGGGCAGGTGACTGTGACAGATGGAATCCAGAGTAAACTCAAGGCAGGCAGAACCCCAGCATGGAGGTGGGATTATGGAGACAAAAATCCCATCACTAACTGAGGAACTACTAGACTCTGACAACTGCTTCAAGGCGGAAAGCCAGTTTTCTTTAATGATGTGAGGCCCTAGTAAGTGGATTACACAAAGGCAGAGAGAACTCACTACCAAGACTGACGGCTTTTTCTCAGAGAAGCCAGCTCCAGGGGCTGCAGACACATAAGAGCCACAGGCTACCACCCTACCAGTCTAAAAGGCAGGGGCAGTGAAAAGGCAGTGGCCTCTAGTAGGCACTGCTGAGCCTGCATGCACTGGCCCATTTGTGTTTAGGAGCCCAGGGAACGGAGAAAAGACTGATGTGTATCCTTCCCTGGTACCTTACCGGCTGCATGGTGCCACCTGCAATGACCACTGCTCGGCATTCCTTCACCACCTGGGCAAAGTGCACAGCTGGGTTCAAGAGTAAGAATTTAAGGCTGCTCTGACCCATACTGCCTGAAAGACAGACAAATGACAAGGGGATAGAGCTGATTAGGCATAAGAAACCCAGATGATTTATGGAGGCCAGTGAACTACCATTCTCCCTTTAAAAGAAAAGCATTTCCCTTGCCTTTAGTACCATAGACTATATGAAAACTCTGGTGCAAAGATAGTCTGGCCAGTGTCACATAACCCTCAGACAATAGAACAAAGATAAAGTCCAACCCCATCTAACCACAACCATGAGATTCTAGGTTCTGTAGGAACCATGCCTGAGATAACTCAGCACCTCTGAAACCCAGTCTCCAGGTCCATTGGTGGCTCCAGCCTAGGAGGCATGTGGTTCCTTCACATACAGAATCAGGCAGAATGATAGAGCCCTTTCAAGCTAGGCCCTTTGGCTACAAGCAGTGGATTACCTTGGCGGTTCACAATAACCCTGCCATCCTGGTTGGCTGTGGTGAGAGCTGCCAGGAAGGCCTCAATGTGCATCAGTGGAGAGGCAGGCCGCAGGGCTACAGCCTGGGAGTCTGCAGAAGAGGGTAGTATGGGAAAGAAGGCCTTCCTTATATCAAGTGCCTTATATCAAGTTCTCTCAAAGAGCCTGTGTCTGCCTCTTGTTGCTCACCCTTCTAGCTTACCCTCAGTAGGCCCTGACTGCAGGCTCTTCAGGAACTGCTGGAAGCCACCCAGACCTCGGTTTTCCTGAGAGTCTGAGGGGGATGGAAGAACAACTCCAAAACATTCTGTGAAGCCAAAGAGCTGTGTTGAGGACAAAAGGACAGACAAAAATGAGAAGAAACTCTGAATAAGACACCCAAGCCAGCCCACAGCCCATTTCCTCCCAAGCCAGGAATTACTCCACAATATGGACAATGGAATCAGAAGCCTAGAACCCTCGAGCAGCAGAGTAAGGCAAGCAGGGGTACTCTGGCTCCTTGGCAAAAAACAATGGGAAAGGTACCTTCCTGCTGAGCATGCTCTTCTCCAAGTACCGCTGCACCTGCAGAACCAGCACAGGCCATTGTGAGGAAGCACACGTTGGGCTAAATTCTTTGAGACAGACACCCCATACCATTGAAGGAATATGGCTCACTGCCACCTCAGAGGAACCCAAAGCCATATAAAAAAGGGTAAGGCAGCAGACCATGATAGGTAGCCTGGTCCTTGGTTGAGTTAAAGGCTTTGAAGCCCTGGAGACCCTGAAGGGATGGTAGGAGCTTTGCCTGCTCCCAGGCACCGGGCCCGTGTCACTAGCTAAAGCCTTCTATAGATTTGTGGCTATCAGTCACATAAGGGCAACACCTCAAGCCTCTCCACAGGTAGCCCTAACACCTCAGACTAAGACAACAGGAAAAGAGACATGACCTGTGGTCACTTAGGCTCAAGATAGAGATCTCTATGCTAATGAGGCACCTTTAGGACTGGAGGACATAGCCAATAAGTTTCCCTTCCCAGACATTCCTCCCTGCAAAATGTCTCCCTGAGAAGTCGGGTATGGTTTTACGCAGCCACTTTCCACCATGGCAATAAATGATTTGGAACCACAGACTCTCTTTTCATCGGGATCCATCATGGGGAGCCACGGGTCTACTGTCTAATCTCCCTTCGAAGGCCTCTCTGAGCTCCCAGCTACAACCACCACCAAGCTTGCCAACTGCTGTCAAGCTAAGGAATCTCCCTGTGGGACCAGCCCGAGCTACCCTCCCCACCTCCACCCCGTAGCCCCAGGCTAGATGTTCTCAGCTCTTCCTCAGCTCCCAGTGGGGCCTGGATGTCCCAGAGCCTAAGAACCAGACAGCCCTGGCCTCAATAAAGGCCATCGGACCCAAGATCCAGCCCCATCTGTCCTGGGCCTTTGACTGTGCTTTCCCACCCCACCCCGAGCGGTGACTTGGTGCTTTCCTACAGCCCAGCACACTCCTGGAGCATGATGGGATAAGCACAATTGAACTTCCCATGTTCTGCCTCCCTAAGCTGCCATGCTCTGTGGCGGAGCAGACCGGGGACCCACAACCCTACAAGAAATTTTACTGGTCTACTTTCTGAGTAGACCAGTAGGCCAGTGGCCCTAAGAACACAGGGTTCCACAGGAGACCTCACAACTATAGCCTCACCAGAAATGTTCCCAGTCTCTGGTCACCTTAAGGGAGTTCAAGACAAGATCTCAAGGATGGGAAGATTGGCTCAGCCATAAGAGCACTGGCTGCTCTTCCAGAAAACTTGGGACCTACATGATGCCTCACAACCATCTGTAATTCCAGTTCAGCAGATCTCTCTTCTCATGACCTCCTTGGGTACCAGGCATGCATACATGTGGTGCTCAGACATACATGCAGGCAAAACACCCAAATACATTTTTTTAAAAAGGCACTAATTGCATGCTGCTTCCTTCCAAGTGCCCATATGCAGACTGGGCCTTGAAGAAGAGGTAAGTTAAAAACAATTCCAAGGGTGATGAAGATGGCTCACAAGCTTGCCACACAAGCACAAAAACCTGAGTTGGAATACTCAGAGAACACATAAAAGCCAGAGTCAGCACTGAGTGTCAATAACCACAATGCTCTTACTGACAAATGGGATGCAGACACAAGAAACAACCCAGAAGCCTGTGAACCAGCTTGCCTGGCACACACTGTGGATAAACAATCAAGAGACCCTATTTCAAACAGGGTAGAAAGCAAGGACTAACATGGGAAAATTGTCCTCTAGCCTGATATACACTATAGCATAGGCACACCTGAATTCAAAACATGAATGTGTACTGGCATACACATTAAAAAGACAAATCTTTAAAAACCAAAGATAAACAAACAAACAAACAAACAAAAAAATCAAAACCATTCTAGGCCAGCCTGGTCTACAGACTAAATTCCAGGATGGCCAGGGCTAGATAGTGACCCTAACTTGAAATGTCAAAAAACAAAATAACAAAAAATGAAAACAAGAAAGTCCAATCCTTTACATCAGAGCAGAAAGAAGATGGGTCTGTCCCGGGGAAGGTCCAGATGTAGTCTCCCTGCTGTGCTCAGTATGTAGAGGTTGGTGCCTCAGCTCAGCTCACAGTGTAACATGAGGGTCTGTGGGAATTAGACAGACTGCTACAAAGACTGGCATCTGGTGAAGAATGCTTCAGTTAGCCTTTACAAAGTGAAAGGGAGAGGTTTGAGGCAAGCTGGAGAAAGAAGCCTGCTACAGGGTCATAGCTGTGGTAGCCAAGAACCACAGGGAATGACAACTGTTCAGAGCTGAACAAAGGGGGAGAAAGGTACCAAAGATGACTAATAGGATCACAGTAGTGACGACAACCAAAGGTTATTCAAAGGGACCCCAATTTGAAAACTGGAAGGCAAGCAGGGAGTAGGATCTAGGGTGGGTCTAGCTGGCTTTCGACATTGGCCCCAACCAGCCACCCCTGGTTCACCTGCGTGTAGCTTAGGCCAGTCATCCTCCAGAACAGCTATTCTGAGCCTGTTTTCCTGATCTTTTGTTTGTTATATGTTTCAGGGTTTCTCTGTGTAGCCTTGGCTATAGACCATGCTGACCTGAAACACAGAGATCCCCTGCCTCAGCCTCCTGAGTGCTGGAATTAAAGGCGTGCACCACCACTGCTCAGCAGTTTTCCTGTTCTTAAGTGGCCATAGTATGTCATGGCAGAGTGCTCAGAACAAAGAGACAGTATCCATGGAGGCTTAATTTAAACACACTAGGTTGTGGTTTAATGACCTAGCAACCTAACACCTGTGGGAACACCAGATTTCAAAGGCTAACAGAAGCAAAGGCCTGTGCAGGCCATCCCATCCAAGGCTCCAGCAGGAATATCAGCTAGGTGGTCCTAGCCACGCTCACCTGCTCACCTCACACAGTACACCATGGATTATACTCTGAAAACAATTCCCTGGAGAAGAACTGGCAGAACAGAAAAGGATAGGGATGAAGAGGCTGTGTTTATGCCAAGGGATGCAAAGAGCAACTTCCCTTACCAAACCCCACAACACCTAACCCCAAAGTGGTATACAGGCCCTGACACAACCATTGGGCTGCTGCTGTTCACTTTAAAGACCTGGTAACTGCTAAGGATCCTGATTTAGATCCTTGGATATTAAACTACTCAAGAACCCTGATTTACATGTTATTTCTTCTATATCTACTTGATTAGGTGCTAGAGGCAAAACACAACAGGTGAGTGCACAGCAGCTGACCTCCTCCCCTACCTCTCCTTTCAGAACCTTAAGTAAATCAGAAGGTGCTTAAATCAGAATAGACTTTTACCTTGAAGAGGTTGATGTTGTCCACCTGGCTCTGAAAGAGAAAGTCATTGATGCTCTTCAGCTCAGACCCTGTGAGCAGACAAAAGATGCTGGTTTTGTACCTTGCCGAGTCCTCAGCTCAGTTCTGGAGTAAAGCTCTGGGTGGTTCACACCACCTCCCACCCTTGACAGCAACCTCCTCACCTGTCTGAGGCAGGCTCTGTGTACTAGGATTTTGCTTAACGTTACCTAAAAAAGGAAATTCCAGTGGGTCACAGTGGCAGCTCTCTGCCCACTTCTGAGTTAGAACTCCATCCTAGCTTCAAGAACTACAAGGAACATTAATATTTCGAGAGACACCTGTTTGGGACATTTATAGCAAACAAAGGACACACTAAAAAGACAAGAGGTTACAGAAGCTTTGTAGGTCTGACTCACATACTTCAAATGGAACCCAAGGCCAGACAAGAGACAGGATCAGAGCAGTGTCCCCACTGTCACTGAGCAGGACAAGGGACAAAACAAGATCTGCCAGAAGATGGCGAGCTGTGGCACAGTCAGAGAAGGAAGTGAAAAATACTAACATGGGAAACAGCTTGCTAGAAAACCCTCCACCGACTTTCTGGAAATAGAGCTCTACCAAAGCCTTTAAAACCACTGACATACAATGAAACAGTCCCAGCCAGAAGATCCAAAGAAACCTGGATACTGGAGTCAACAGCCTCCAGTCTCAGGAGTGACAGGCAGGTCCACCTTGAGCTTTAGTTTTCCCTCTGTGATTGAAGTTTAAAGCTCCTAGACTTCTCTTCTGTCAGTGTGTCAGAGCCAGTACACCATATGGCTGTAACTACACCACACAACATCATGTCTTGCTGTACACTGTATGATTATCATAACTGTACTGTCGGGTTTCTTAAACTGAAAAAGCTAAGGTCAAACATCTCACCTTAAGATAGAAACAAGGACACCCTAAGGAATGACCTTAAAAGCATAAGACACCCAAGTGTCCTCACTGGCACTCAAGGAACAAGACCAACACAACTGGCAGATTAGGGGTGAGCCAGGGGATGGTGCACCTACCTCCCAAAACAACCACAAACTTCTCCAGTAAGTATAGGATCTGCTTGATGTACATCAAGTTCTTGGCCTTTAAACGCTTCCTGAGGAAGAAGCAACAGAGCAGAGTGGTAGCATTCTCCAGTAACTCCCTCCACCGGATGCCACTGGGCCTTTCTGCCTAGGGCATGACACACTGGGCCAAAAGCTACAAACTAACCCTCCAGCAGATAAAAAAGGGTGGCTAGACCAAGGTTTTCAGCACCTGCTGCTCTATCCCAAAAAGCCTAGGATGTAGAGGGCAAATACCACGACAGAACAATTCAACCCACTCATCCAAGACTTTGGCACTAGCGGCAACCTCCATTTGTGCTCTGGCAGGCTAATGTGGAAAACACTGAGGCTGAGCCTGGGTAGACTTTTTGCCTTGGGTAGTTTCTTACCCATATCTTTCCATGTACTGGAGCAACTGGGAATGAGCCTGGCAGAGCTGGGGAGAAAACAGAACAGCATGAAGGCATCCTAGGATATGGTTAAAAAGATCTCTGTAGAGATCTAGGAAATGCCAGCCCAAGACACATGGGTGCCATCAAGGTGATGGGCATCTGGATAGTAACAGACAAAGGCAAAAAAAAAAAAAAAAGCAAAGCAAGCAGGCTGTGGGGCTGATGAGAGCTGAGAGGGCAAGGGAAGAGATCAAAGCCTAAGGTCCTAAATCTCACAGGAGAACTGAGCTGTGAGATGACTTATACTCCAAGACTGAGATTCAAGGTAGCTGATATCACATAGGTTTCACCATCAGAAGCCAGTGGTCATATCCTGGCTCACCTCAATTTGTGCAGGTGTGGGCATAAGACATACAACTTTGCCCTCTGTGAATCCCAAAGCTCCCAAAATAAAGCAGGGAACCCCTATCCCAAGAGACAAGCATAAGGCACAAAGAACCCCTTTCAATGCTTGACACATACCAGAGGAAATTAAATAGGAGCCTGTAGAGGCCCTGGGCATTCCTCCATTAAAGGCCCCCAAACCAGTATCACTAATGATAAAAAGCAACACTGAGACTACTGGTCTCTACTAACCCTACTAACAGAGATCTAGTGAGCAGCACCCTGGATGAAGGAGCGCTGAAGACAAAAGCAGTCACCCTCTTCAAGCTAGCTCCCAAGAACCTCACTCTTACAAATGAACAAGAGAAGACAGGGTTTCAGTTCAGTTCACCCTCTACCAAGCCCCACATCCAGAAGAATTACTGATCCAGGCATTTAAAGGAATGACCTATGTCACTCTGCCCAAAACAGGAGAGGCTGACCCACCTGGGAACCATTGACCTCTGTGCTGTGGATGTTGGTGATGGTGTCGATCAGGTTGTGTGCCTCGTCAATAATGACCACCTGACCTTGCAGCCTGATTCCGGCAGCCTGTCGTGTAGCTGCATGCAGCAACATTGGGTAGGGTAGCACCACTAGCTGTAGGGAAAAGTGACGGTTGTATAGTAAAGAAACCTGTCTTCACAGAGCAGAAGGCTTATCCTGCAGTAAAATATCCAGGCTACTGATGTTCTAATGGTACTGTTTAATTTCTTACTCAGACCTTGCAGATGGGGGAGGGGGATTCAAGCCAGAATGTCACAGCTCAGTATTCTGACTGTTCTTTCATATGTTTTCCATGGGATATCAATTATGAGGACCTCAAATTGGAGCTGATCACCTGGGGGGGGCGGGGGGCGGGCGCTGGAGTCCCTGGAGGTGAACTGCATCCTCAGGCTCCAAAGTTCTTCAACACACTGACAATCACCAAGCAGCAGAAAGCAACCGTAGCCTCTGGCTGCTATCTCAGCTCTGTGATTCTGGCAAAGTCTCATTTAAGTAACCCTTGTTTTTTCATCAGCTAAGCGAATCTGACAAACCATGTCAATGAGGGGTGAGTATAAAATCAAATGTGTAGGTATATGCTGCTATGAAGATTTTTTTGCAACAAATAGGTGAGGGAGATCACCTAAATGCAAGGGCTAAGTTTGAGCCACAAACCCATGGGGGGAAAGGCAAGGAATGGAGGTACCACTCGAGATTGCAGCAGCAGGGATACACAGACAGGCTCACTTGCCAGCAAGCTTTGCCACACCCAAAGTTGTTCTCTAGCCTGCATAGAGGCAGGCGCGCGCGCGCGCGCACACACACACACACACACACACACACACACACACACACACACACACACACACAAAGATATGGACAGTATGAAAACCAGGTACCAATGTGAGTTCCGTCATTTAAGACAGTGAGAGAAGAGAAAATCATCTGTCTGAGTCCCAATGTTCTCAAGTATAAATAGAGCTATTTCAGTGAGCTGTTATAAAGGAAAATGAGGTAAAAATAGCTTTCACATGTCAAGAAAACACCAATCTCAGGTCTTCTATATGGTGACAGCACTAAGTCACTCAGACATCTGGAGATAAGGGAGAGTCCCGCAGTTTGTACGTGAGTACCTACACACAGCAGGGACATCCAGGAGTGAGCACTGCACCAGGCAATATGATTACCAAGACTACTCTCTTGAAATCCATTTAAGTCTCTTGGATGACACAGATCTCCTGTTGAGTGAGTTTCAAGGAGCAAGATAGCATGAAATGACCCACAGTGAACAGCAAGGGGCTGTCAAAGAAAACCAGCTTTCCTCTCTGTACAAAGGTAAGGCAGGTCTAACCAAGAAAGTACTGCCATGAGCTGGAAGGTGGGTATATCAGCAGTCCACCTGAAAGGCCATTTGGCTATTTTCGAGTTCTGGGCTCAGCTCCTACACAACACTCTTTCAGTGTGGTTCCTTAAGATGAACAGCACACTTTTTGGATTCCTACGGGCTAAACACTCAATAATGCTAACTGGCCCTCTGGGGTCCCTGGACTCTTCAAACTCTATGCGCTAGATAAGATAGCTTTGTACCATGAAAATGAGATGCAGACCAGTTGTCATGCTAATCTAGGTAGGGACATCCTCCTCTAAAGAAGAGGGATGAGGAAAGCCTTGTTTTGTAAGTCCCAGTTAACACGTGGACTACTTCCCACTTCCCCAGCACACTCACCTGGGCTGCAGGGATGGCAAAGCGGCTTCCATAATAGGGGCAGGCCCGGGCCTCCTTCCCAAGGGCCACAAGTTGCTCCATGTCCTTCACCTCCAGCAGAATCTCATCCCGGAGAAGCTCCATCTGCTCATGATTGTAGAAGGGGCAAGAGGTCTGGATCTTCTGTCTCCTTCTCTTTGGCTTGTCTTCCCCAGTTCTGTTCTTTTCTGTGGTTGTACAGATGGAGGAAAGCAAGAACGGGAAGGGGCTCAGCTACATCTGGGGTCAGGAGGAGGTACAACGATGGAGAAACACATTTGTTCACTCAGGTGGATAATTGCTGCTTACTGTGGACTTGTCAGAATACTCTGAGATTTTTACTTTATACTCTTCAAAAACAGATGGCACAAACATGTCTAAACCAGGTCACTGACCCTGACTCAGGAAGAATGAACACTCTTGCCCAAGGAGGGGCTGGAGGCAAAAACCAGGGCCTGCTTAGCCACTCTTTCTGGTTAGCACAGTGGTCATTTCATGGCCCCGTTCAGACCCCACCACATTTCTGCCACTTCCACGCTGTCCAGCACATCTCACTACACAGGGTCCCTGTACATACCATGTTTACTTCTTTGCATGTCCACACAGCGGTCATTCATAAGTTGCACAGAACCCAGGTTTTTCACATCTTCATTCACACAAAGGGACTATAAGGCAGGAGAGGGAAAGCAGCTGCTTACATTTACATTGGGTAAACCTCTACCACCAAGCTTACCCTCAGTCAACTCTAAATAGCTGCCTCACCTTGACCCTTGCTTACAGAATGGGCCATTAATATAAAATCTGAACACTCAACTGCACTACTGCCTTCCAGAAAGAAATTTTTGTGCCTAAGCTACACCACACAAAATTCATCACCTCTTCTAAGACTGAACCTGTTCTCTTCAAGTATGTTAACCCACTGTTTTGTATTAGTCAGTGGTGATTACTTTTCTATGTGTGTGGGTATTCTGTCTGCATGTCTGACTGTGCACCATGTGCATGTCTAGTAAACGCTCCAGGAGGCCAGAAGAAAGCATAAGATGCCCTGGAACTAGAGTTATAGGTGGTTGTGAGCTGCCACGCAGATGCTAGAAACTGAACCGAGGTCCTCTGGAAGAGCAGAGCAGCCAGTGCTCTTAGCCACCGGCCCATCTCTCCAGCCAAGTTTATATTTTTTTTGAAGCAAGCTTCTTCGCAGTCCATTATATATGAGTTTTTAGGATTTTGTTTGATTAGTTGGTTTTGGGTTTTTGTTGTTTTGTGGTTGTTTTGAGAAAGGGTCTCACTGTAGACTAGGCTAGCCTCAAACTCAAAAGATTCGCCTGCCTCTGTATCCCATGTGCTGGGATTAAAAGCATGCACCACCACACTGACTTATATGAAAGTGTTTTGTGTGCTGCTATTCTATTTCTTTCCCAACCAAAAAAGGTGAGTTTTCTGTGGGTTTCCTGAAAAAACCTCTGCAATTTATTGAATAAAATATACTGTCCTTTGTTGTAGTCTCTGGACCTGCATGAGAAAAACAGAAATCACTAGAGTAAAACATTTTTATTTTATATTTTTGAGGTTGAAATTGCATTTCTTTTTCTCCTTCCCTCTCCTCCCTCCAAATGTGCCTTGCTATCTTTCAAATTCATGGCCTCTTTTTTTCATTGGCATATGTATCCATATATGTATATGTGCATACATGTTATCTTTCTAATTACAGCCTGCTCAGTCTATATACTATGACTTGTAGTATGTTGTCAGGACTGATCATCTATCTGGTCTTAGGCAATAGTGTGCTCGTCCCTGGGAAAGCCTGTTTCTCCCACTCAGCATTTCTTAGTTCAGCTGAACATCTTTGATAGTGAACATCGACAGTGTCTTTTCAGATTAAAAAAAAAAAAAAAATAGAAATGATGCTGGCTGAAGGATAAAAGGACCCATGGCCCAGTCTGCATCTCCTGCACCTTCTAAAGAATAATCAGCCAACAAAGGAGTACTGCTCCCATGCCCAGCTTGCCTTCACCAACCTCTGTATATGCCTAGGTCAAGAGATAAGACACAGCGGGGGAATCTGTCTGGACAAGAACACCTTTTGCTTACCTGCCTAGAGCCAAGGGAGACTAGCCGAGTTTCCTTGCCAAAAGGGCTCTTCAGTACTTCACGCACAAACTGGGCCAACTGTGAGTGTGTCCGACTGCAGTAATAAATCTGATCAGAAGAAAGTAAAGGGATGCAAAGAGGGGAGTCTTACTAACCCATATTGGCCTGAGATCCTGCAGGAGGAAAAAGGCTGGTTACAAATGCAAACTCCTGAGATGACAGAAAGTCAGCTTAGATCTGGTTACACCTGATGAGGGCCTAACAGTGCCTAGGATCCAAGTCTCCCACAATTTAAACTCAGCCTCAAGTCCAAGGCTAGGAGACCTAGGAGACCCTAGAAACGTGGGTTTTCCCACAGTGCTGATTATATGGCAATGATCCTTAACTCTCTGAAGAGCATGGGTGGAAGGTTATTCTCTACACATGTCCTGAAAGGAAAGGTTGGAGCCTGAGGTATACATTTCAGCTGCTCTAAGATTCAGCAAAGTAAGACAGGAAAGCAGAGCACAAGGACACCCACTGTGCACAGAAAAGATACATCTCAGATAAAACAATGGACTTTGAACCTAGAAAGGTGTCATGGCACACGTAACTCACTACACTCCATCAATGTGAAACACAAGCAAGAAGAGAAACAACACACCATGAGAGTCCAAGAATAAGGACTCAACACCTGCTCGCTCCTACCTTGCCCTCACCACTGCCCACTGCAGAGGGAAACCTTGTGGGTCCTTGGCCCAGTATGGCTGTCTTCCAGACATAGAAGAGGTCCAGACAGTCAAGAGAGCAACAAGAAGCCATGCTCTGCATTTGGGAAGCACACATCTCAGAAGCTAGGAGCTCTTCAACTCCAAGAGGCTGAGAAACTGCTAAAACAAAGAGTCCTAGCCTTACAGTCTTCCCTGCCCTCCCTCTAGAAGCATCCAAGAAGTAGGCAGCTTACCTTGGTCACATGTTCTTCCTCCAAGTCATCCTCAGCTTCATCCACCCTAGAAGACAGACAAACATGGAGGTGAGTCTTCACACTGTACACTCAGGACAACTAAATACCTAAAATTTCTGAAATGTGTTCTGGGCTCTCACTGACAAGCAGGAGGGCAGCCCTTTCCTCAGAAGTCAACAGAGTTGAGGGGCAAGCTCTAAATACAACGCAGATATGACCCAGGAAACTGCCAAGCGCTGCTCTTCAGGACACCCCACACAAGCTCTATAGCTGCCTTCACTGCTGCTCAAGTCTGTGAAACCTAGAAAACATGGAGGAAAGATGGAAAAGACCTGGAGTTCTTTCTTTTTTCTTTTTAAAGACCTACGTATATATTTTGGGCACTTTGTCTGGATGTGCATCTATGTGCACTCCAGAACAGGGCATCAGACAGCTCAAACAGCCATGTGGTTGCTCGGAATAAATTTAGGACCTTCGGAAAAGTAGTGAGTGATCCTAACCACTGAGCCATCTCTCCAGTCCCAGACCTGCAGTTCTTAAAAGTCACTTCACACACTCGAAGCCAAGATGTGATCTCTGACCCTATAGCCTCATGAGCCATTCTGCTATAAAATAGATTCTTCTGGGTTCTACAATGAACTTCTGCACAGTCATGGAAAGAACTACATGACATGATTCCCACCCCTGGAACAGAGCCAGCAGGGTGTGGGTCTCCACAAGCATTGACAGTTATCAGGCCTGAGGTTTGTATTAAAAAACAAACAAACAGACAAACAAACAATAAATATACGGGGCTGGAGAGATGGCTCAGTAGTTAAGAGCACTGGCTGGTCTTCCAGAGGTTCTGAGTTCAATCCCAGCACCTACATGGTGGCTCATAGCCATCTATTAAAAAAAAAGGATCTAATGACCTCTTCTGGCATGCATGTGTACATGCAGCCAAGTACTCATACATAAAGTAAAGAAATAAAATTTTAAAAAGTAAATAAAAATAAATCTTAAAAAATTAAGGAAACAAACCTAGTTTTGCCGGGCAGTGGTGGTACACGCCTTTAATCCCAGCACTTGGGAGGCAGAGGCAGGTGGATTTCTGATTTGGAGGCCAGCCTGGTCTACAGAGTGAGTTCTAGGACAGCCAGGGCTATATAGAGAAACGCTGTCTTGAAAAACCATTAAAAAAAAAATGTATATATGATAAGGTTATGGGGGAGGAGGGGATGTTCTCCCTACTGAGGTTGATGACTCCATTATAATCAGGAGCAGCACCAGTCCAGAAGGTGAGGGTGTGTCTAATGTCTCAGCAAAATGCTGAAACCCTTAAGGCTGTGGAGAAAAAACTCTGAAAACATGAATTCAAAAATATATCATTTCTCAACTATGCAAAATATAAGAATGCAAAATTCGTTGTATCAAGAGTTTCATGGACCTAAAAGAACAGAGAGGGCTTGTCAGATACTAAAGAAGAAGCGATTTTGGGAGTGGTGAATGCAGGGCAAGATCTCACCCAGCTAGCTTACTGCCTGTGCTTACACAGGCAGGCAGATCTCTGAATTCATTTGCCACTTTCAATACAATGTATTTGCTGTCCTTTTCTAAGAATCAAGAGAATAAAGTCATAAAATGCTGATTCGTGAAATAATCAGAGGGAAACCTGGAGAGGATGATTGAACTGATATGTAAATAAAAGACTAGGCTTTGGTCTGAGAGAACCGAGCTATCTAACTGAGTGATCTTCAGAGAGCTGTCGTGAACAGAACAGAATAAGCCTTTTAGCTTGTACCCCACAATTTGACTTTGAGTCATTCTTTTCACGATTCTCAAACACCCCTTCCTCAGGACCCCCAACCAAGCTTGGTCCCTGGCAAACTTTTTCTCTGTTACCTCAGTGCCTTTAACTCTTGCCTCTATCTGGTCTGTCCTCAACTTACGCTATCCCAGCAGGGACACTGCTACTCCTTCCTTGTCCTACTGGTAGGTGACAGGGGCGAGAAGTGCCTTGCCCTATTTGTTATGGTGACACCCCATCTACTATGCCTCCTGCCACTTGTACAAGCCAAGAACCAGGTTTCTCTTGTTTCTGCTGTGCCCCAGAGGCCTGCGAGAGCCTGGCTACAACAATTCCATGCATATTTCCCACTCTGCCTGGCAGAATGGCTCTTATCTTTCCAGAGCTCCAATCTGCCCATTCCAGAATGAAGGACCCTTTGCACCAGGGCCAGGAAAGAAGACTCGGTCAACAGCACTGGGCTCCATAGAAAAACAGGTCTCCTTGAACATGCTAAGCTGGGGGAGTATCATACGAAATAAAAGAAATAAAAAGTTTTCCTTTCACATCCTTTTTTAAATGCAAGTGCTTTGGGATTCATAAAGATTAACTGTAGGACTAACTTCATAGGATTAAATGCGTGCACCACCACCACCTGGCATCCCCAGACTGATCTGAAGCTGAAGATTCTCACTACATCATACACTCAGCTTATGTCATAACAGGCACAGGCCACAATGCCCAGGGAAGAACAAAAGTTCTGTAGATGGAATTTGCTGTCCACAGAGAGGTTGACGTCTGTGCAGGGACAAGAGCTGAAGGATCAGCTATCCTTGTCCAGGACTTAGGAAGTTCTTCATTGCTCTAATTCTCAGCAATGCCACCAAAGTGCTTTGCCTGGTCTTTGCCCTCCAGAGCTCTAGGGAAGAAATGAACACCACAAAACCACCTTTGGAAGCTGTGGTTATGAGCATTCATGATGCCGCTACCACCTTAGACAAGGCTACTGACCTGCAATTGCCTTGGGGTTTATAAAGATTAACTGCAGGGCTGACATCACTAGGGTAGGGTTAGCTTGGTGCCTCCATCCATCAGTGACTTATCACCATCCGTTGGGGGAACCAGGAAGTGTTTCAGTGGTGGAGGAAAAGCAGAGAGGCCTTTTCACGAAGGACAAATGCTACCGAGGGAGAAACCTACACAAAACTTTCTTCTAGAAAGTTTGTAGCAGAAACAGGAAAAGCAGTGCACATTTTGAGCCCAACTCTCTGACTCTCAGTTCATGACTTTAGCTGTCACTGACAGAACTAAAATGGCAAAGAGCTGAGGACATTCTCAGCTCAGGTGCTTTATATTATCCTGTGTAGTGACAGAGAGGTGATGACTGCCAGCCACTGACCCATACAATGAAAACTACAAATCCTCTACACTGCTAAGATGTGCCTCCACACACACAGCTATGAATAATCAACTAAAGGCCACTACCTTCCAGCCACCCAAAGACCCACACCTACAGCATTTCTGGAATTCTCAGAATGAGACAAAAAGGAGCTTGTATGTGCACTCAGATCAACTACCATGCACTGCGTACAAATGAGCCGTGTGACTGTGGCTGTAAAAACCAAAGTGCACATAAAGACGTGTTCTTCCCTGAAAAGCCTCTATCCAAGCTCAGCTCAAAACACAGGGGCTGGTTAGAATGGCACACAGTGGTACTCTGTAGCTCTGTAGGTACACGGGGCAGAAGGGTCAGCCTGAGTTCAAAGCCAACCAGCACTGTGGTACACAGTGAGTTCAAAGGCCAATCTGCACCACAATGAGACCCCAGTCTAAAAAGGCCAAGGGAGACAACATGAAGGGCTGACACACAAGGCCTTGGAGACAACTGACATGGGCTTTAAAGGAGTGAAGACATTGACCACAGCAGGGGAGAGGGGTGTTTTTTAACATCTGCAAACAGAGAAGGGAAGGCTTGATGGGTTTAGGAAGCCAAAGTGGCTGCCCACTGATATCTGGCAAAGGGAGCTGCACTCAGTGAAACAGGTGTGTGGGAGGGACATAGACTACAAAGCGCCTGCCTGATTCTGCATTCTGGGATCCTAAGCCTTCAGCCAAAAATCTCTGCCCATCCTGGATGTTTCTACCGCCTAACCCCCAACTCACAAATTATATAAGCCTTGAATCACCCCCTAGAAAAGTTGATCTGCCTCCCTCCAGCTATCCCAGGGTGTCTTCTTCCCCCTATGTACTCAAAGGGCTTCCAACCCCCACTCCCCATCCCCACCTGTCATCTCTGCTCCCACTGCCCTCATGGGCCATTACCCTTGTGGGCAGATATTGGCTGATGATCCCCAAGACCAGGGAGAATCGCAAATAGCCACAAACCTTAATGCTTGAAGGACCTTCAATGGAACTAGGACTGAAAATGGAACATACCACCCTCTGGCTTAATTAATCCCTCCCCCAGAATCATGCTATACTATGACATCCATCCAGTATTTACTCGGCCTACAGAGACGTGTAACTGCTTCAACCTTAGGTCTTCTGTCTCTTCCTCTCTTTGTTCTGATATTTGGGTCTCCCCACAAGCACATACTCTCCCCACTTTTATAATTCCCAGTGAGTTTATGGCTCCCTAATCAGAGCCCTCATGCCTCAGCAGGCCTCACCTCTGTGTGATTTCACATACTACTACTGTACTACTCCATTTTTCTCAAAGCAAACACACTGGTTTCAAACTGACACTCTATGCTTGCTTACTCAGTCTAGAAATGTATGCTCTTCATGGACAGGGCTATACCCAGCCCACCTCAACTGGCTGATTTAATCAGAGTTCTCACAGATTGATCCTGCACAGGTCCCCAGCTGGGAAGAAGTCTGTTCTATTCCCCTAAAGTCTATGCCAAGTCCTGTGTCTCACCCTGATACTGATATCTACAGTCACTGTGCCTATCCATCATCAAACTCCAGATTGCAGCACCTGAGCCACCAGACTTCCCCCACTAGAATTAAGGTAGGACTGAGAAAAGAGAGCCTCCCAAGGAGCTGTGTGGTGCAGCAATGATCAAGTCCTTCCTCTCAGGGTGTCCTGGGTCACTCACAAGTGAAGCTCATAAAATAAGAGCTTTCTGCTCATCTGGACCAGAAACCTTAAAACAATGTCAAACTGTGAGTCTGGGACTCTGACAGTTAGTATCATGCATTCCACACATGTTTACGTTACTGGTGGAGAATATGGAATCTAGAACCAGGTGGACTACATCCAGGCCCAGCTCTCTCCTCCATTCATGAGCCCACAGCAATGGCCAATCCATAGCCTCCAGGATTCCACCAAAGAACTACAGTGGGGAAAACTAACTCAACCATATATGGTACTGTCACAGAGTAAAGGGTCAACTGTGGTTGTCACCAGCATTTATGACCGTGTAAATACAAGCCCAAGTGAGCAAATGAGCTATCAGGTGGCTATCAGGCCCTCTCATGAGTGCTCCGGCGTCTCAGGCTGCAGACTGACAGGTAGCTGAGGTCTTACCTGCTGCCTCTTCTCTCCTCATCACTCTCATATTCTGCCAGAACCAGATGCTCCTCCCCACACTCCAGCTGCTCTAGCTGCTCTGGTCCTGTTCCTGCAGCTAGCATCTCCCTGCTAAGGCGCAGGAGAGTCTCAGTCTCTTCTTCCTCCTGTTTCTGGGTAGGAACAAAGATACAAAGAGAAGTCTCGCACTGGAGCTCCCAGCTGACTCGGTGACACAGCTGGCCCCAGCACTGCTGCCACCAAGGACAGAGTACCCACATTCTCCTCACAGGATGAGCCTCACTACCTGACTCAAATCCTCCACCATTTGAAAGCCCCAACCACTGAGGAGACGGTGGGAGCAAGAGTGGAGTCTGACACTCTGGTCTGTCACATCAATCCCAGGCAGGGTCCAGCTGCCCACACGCCACAACTTTCCAGATGCTCACCATGCGCTTGGCTGCAAACCTGAGCCTTCCATCCTGGTAGACCTCCTGCAGCCGCTCCTCTCGCTTCCTCCTCTTCATCTGCTCCTCCTAAAGAACAGGGACAGCAGAAAGAGACTCCTTCAGAAGTGCCACCCCAGGCCTTTCTCAGTAACAAATCTGAGGGATTTCTCAGTAACAAATCTCCCTCACAAATGTGAGGGAGCCCCTCACATGGTGCTACACCTACCATTCTCTCTGCCAATCTGGTCCCACTGCTCAGTGCAACGGGGCTACATCCTCTCTTTCTCTAAGGCATACAACAAAAGCCATTCTTCAACTTTGTCCTTTCCCAGGTGAATGAAAAATGGAAAAGGCTTGTGTCAAAGAAATAGCAATCTCCTCACAAGTTCACCCAAGGGTTGAGAGGCACCACCACAAAAAAAAAAAAAAAAAAAAAATCCTAAATCTTGTAAAAAACTGAAAATAATCAGTGAAGTGTGTTTCTTGATCCCTCCCCTTCTCGGTCCCTTAAGATCTCACCCTCAGCCTCTCCACCAGGTCCCTTTCTTCTTTCTTCTGCACAAATTCAGTGACCCAGTCAGGTTCTCCAGAAGGCCTTGGGGTGTCAGAAGGTTCTTGGCAAGATGAGGAAGACATGAGTGAGTTCTTCCCACTACTTGTGGAGCTAGATCCAGGTGCGAGGAGACGAGCCTCCGATTGCAACTTCTTCTGTTCAAAGTCACGGAGCCAGGAGAGGGCCCCACAAATCAGACTTAAAGACTTTCCCTACAGGAAGAAAAATTACCTCAAACCAGGCCAGAAGCAAAGCTTCCCAGACGACTTTCCCCATTTAATAAGGACATCAAAGAAACCCTAGTTCTAAACATGAGGATGCTCTAAGACCATCTAGAATGGAAAGGAATTAGTAGTCACCAGAAACAAGGAAAGGAAGGTGGAAAGCTTGGTCCCAAGCAGTAATGTCTCAAGCCACACAGCTCCATGGTCCAAAAGAATTTAAGTGTTTGCAACTTACAAATACTACAAGTTAATATATCTAAACAATGGTAGGAAAACAAATACATTAACAACAAAGAAATACAAAGCATGAAATCTCAAATTCTTGCGAAGGCCACATCTAACTCTAAGCTTTATAGCAACAAAAGCCCAAACACACATAATAAGTCACATGAGTTGCTATTGTTGAAAATGTTTATTCTCCAAAGCACTATTCCTGCCTCAGGTCACACCTTTCCATGGTACTTTTCACAGGCTGACATGCATCCCTATGCTGTGCTCCTTAACCCTAGTGTCTCAGTTAGCATGAGGCCCTTAGGTGGGTCCTCACTCTTACAAGGGCTGGAAACCTTATAAAAAGGGGTGGTTCAGATGCAGACATACAGGGAACAAGGGCACCATAAAGAAATGAAGGAAGAAAGATGCCATCTACCAGATAAGGAGTGGGCCTGGACATCATTCTCATATAGCCTTCAGGAAGAACCAAACCTATTAGTATGTTGACTCCAGACATGAACCTCCAGAACTCTAAGTGCTGGATTTCTGCTGTGTACACAATCTACAGTACTCTATATTATAAAGACTAGGAGAGGGACTATAGAGGAAATTGTGAAATGCCCCTCAGGCTGTTGCCCCTGGGGTTCAGGTGAATCTTCAGAGCTAACCTTTTGACTTAGTTAGGGTTTTACTGTCGTGAAGAGACACCATGACCAAGGCAACTCTTACAAGGACAACATTTAATTGGGGCTAGTTTACAGGTTCAGAGGTCCAGTTTATTATCATCAAGGTGGGAGCGTGGCAGCATCCAGACAGACATAGTGCAGGAGGAGCTCAGAGTTCTACGACTTCATCTGAAGGCTGTTAGTGGAAGACTGAGTTCCAGGCAGCTAGGATGAGGGTCTTAAAGCTCAATCCAACAGTGACACACCTACTCCAACATGGCCACACCTCCAAATAGTGCCACTCCCTGGGCCAAGCATATGCAAATCATAATACCTTCTGCCTACTTAACCTTCTGATTCTGCTTATTTTAGGGGTGGCTGAGAGTCTCCAGAGCAGGGTTCTGAACCCACCTGCCCTGGGAGGTACCATAAGTAATACAATTCCTCACCTTCAATCCAGGATTAGACAGTGGCTCATCTTATAAGCTCTGGAACTCTGAACTAACTCTCAAAGCCTATTCCATGTATATGCAAAAATGGGTCAGATAAGAATAATCCTCACTCACAGACTCCATACAACATTCATTACCTTAGTTAATACATAGATAGCAGGATCCCACTACCTGGCTGTAAAGTCAAAAACTGGGTACTTGCAACTGCTGAGTAATGACAGAATTTTCATTATCCTGAGCCATAGAACCTATCAGCTTTCATTAATACTTTGAACACACAGATGACACATCCAACACTCCATTATACTGTTTCAACTGGCAAATATTACATGGAATGGCAAAGAAACCCAAGCTGCACTCTTCCAAAACCTAGAGATGATGGTCCTGTGCTGTGCTGATTGTGGATATGGGGGGTATGTGTATGTGGGTACATATATACATACATATATGTATGTAACACTAACACTAGCTGTTGTTAGAACAAGCAAAACATCAGCATGCAACAAGGGCCCAGGGACAGACATCTGTTTACAAAGCCGCTACACAATCTCCACTAAAAAAAAGAAGCAGACGTTCCTAAGAGTATGCACAAAGTTATCTTCCAAAATTAACTGTGTGCCTCTAACACAGACACCAAAGGGTAACTGAGATACTGTAACAAGATCACAAAAGTACAGACTGAGAAGGTTGTAAGGTGAGTGGGAAAGAGCTCCACTGATGTGCTTGAGGCCCTATCTGATGTCAAGTAATGTAAAATAGAAATAGCAAAAATATCAATGCTAATGGTATTTAGTCAGTTGGAACTTATGAAAAAGCTGCACATCCAAATGTTCACCGAAAGTCATGGAACAGTCTTCATAAGGCAGTCACAAAACATTCCCACTCACTGTACAGACCAGACCAGTGCTTCTCAGCCTTCCTAACACTGTGACCTTTAATACAGTTCCTCAAGTTGCAGTAACCCCCAACCATAAGATTATTTTCATTGCTACGTCATGACTATAATTTTGCTACTGTTATGAATCATAATGCACATTTCTGATATGCAACCCCTGTGAAAAGTCATTCCACTACCAAAGGGGCCAAGCCCCACAGACTGAGAACTGCTGGTATAAAGGGGTAAAAAGGACACCAGAGCACCTCAGGGAACAACACACTTTCTGTCCCAGGACCATCAATTCTGGAGATGCGGATAAGGGTCATGCACTGCCTTTTGCTTGTTCAGAAAATATTTACACAAAAAGCCTCCTGTGGGCCAAACTTGCTAAGCTACACTAGATGCCAAACATATAGTTCACGAACAAACACGGGGTCCCCGTTATCTAGGACGTTAAAGCCTGGAGTTTGAGAATCTTCACATCAACATACATAGTTCACACAGTATTCACTATGCATGGTAATACACCAAAGTTCTAGATAGAAGCTGGGAACCTGTAGCCACAGCCCTATTCAGTTCCAACAGCCCACCTCAAATGTATCTCTCACTCAATCTGGGTCAGGAAGGAAAACAGGGTCCCACGGTTGGCTCCCAACAGCACTCAGTCTCCTAGATCCTATACCCTAAAACAATATGCCAAAGCTTTTTTGATGTTCCTCAACATCAAAGCAGCAGTGTGCCAGGGAAATCTCAAAAATATTGCTGTGGTAGTTGACACTGCAAGTTTAAAGTCTCAGCTGCCTTTAGCCTGTTCTCAGACCATGGTGCTATGTTTAGCAGTTGGATAGAGGAAGAGACCACTAGGCAGAAAGAGAAACTGATGATACTGTGCCCAGCTTCTTCTCCAGAAAGGCAATGTCTACACAGGTGAACTGTCATGGTGAGAAAGGCTGCCTCCAAGTTGTCTGAGTGACACTCCCTCATCCCTCACACTCACCGTGCCAGTTGGACTCTCAAATATCCCAATCTTGCCAGCCTCCAAAACCTTGTAGAGCTCTGCCATGAAGTCCTCCTGGATAGAATAAGGCGGGAAGGGAAAAGGAAAATGGATGCCACCGATCTCCTGGCTTTCAGCAGCCATTGCCCTAGAGGAATAAAGAGTGAAAGAAAGAATGAAAGAAAGAAATCTACTACTATTCTCATGAGCCATGAAGTGGCTTTAAGTCTACTTAATCCAAAGCAGTTTTCTCACTAGTCACACAATTTCCCTTTGGGTTGTACATTTTCTGGCAAGCAGAGACCACATTCTATCTATTCGCACATATACCAAAACCATACAATCCATAAAGTGATGCTGGTCAGATGCTGTTATTGTAGAATCCAGCCCAGAAAGGCCTTAAGATGAACCTCCTGTGCTGCTGCTGGATACCCTTCCAATAATACCGCCACAAAGGCAGAGGGCTGGCTTTCCTTGCCAAGGTGAATGCTGTTTGGATCACAGCTGCCCCTTGGGAGTCCT
The DNA here is from genome assembly GCF_011762505.2 of Arvicanthis niloticus. NCBI lineage: Eukaryota > Metazoa > Chordata > Mammalia > Rodentia > Muridae > Arvicanthis > Arvicanthis niloticus. Next base: position 51,511,864 of record NC_047678.1, read on the forward strand.
TCTCCAGCAATCTTCTCTAAAACCTCTGTAATGGGACATTCCCATGCCCAAGCTGCCTCACCTGCTCCTGCGATGAAGGCCTATAACCTATGGGAAATGGCACAGAATGACCAACAAGACTTGTTCAGAAGGCACTAATTCACATCCATAGCCTCCTGCATCAGACAACTCACATCTGCTTTTCTTCATCCTAACCTCTATTTCCACATAAGCAGCGCCATCTACTGGTTGTTTATTGTTTCTGGCCTTGAAACACAAGAGCTTTCTTTCTGGGACTCAATGGTAGAAAGCTAACTAGGAAATGGGAGCCTCCCATGATATGATCCCAGGAACCCTAACTCCCCTAAAAAACAGCTGTTTGGTTCCAGACTGTAAGAATGCTTTTCACAGACACTAAGCTCTGACTGGACTGGCTTACCAATACTAAGGCTGTGCACAGCATTCCCCTTCCCCTGCCAGGCCAAGGGCTCTCAGCTCTATGCGTTTTCATTCCTGTTTCCTCTTCTGAAACTCTTTTCTTCTACCACCTCCTTGACATCTGGAGGAAACACTCATCCACACCTCTTTTCTTGAGATGTAACTGGACAGGCCCATCTGTTCTAAGTCCAAATAGTTATAACCCTAAGACCCACTTTATTATCAATAAACTGAAATCGTTTTTTTTTTTAACTACACTATCCTAAAAGACAGTGATAGTGTCAATCCATTTATGAGAAAAGGTAGATGCCAATATGTTCCTCCAGTTATTAGGGGAAGAAAAAACGACTACCCAGGTGGAGACATTACTGAACAAAACAAAACAAAACAACAAAAACAAAAAGCCACACAACAAACTAAGAAAATGCAGTAATAAAAAGAGCTATGCTGGCCAGGCAACCTTGGCAAATGCTTTTAATCCCAGCACTTGGGAGGCAGGGGCAGGCAGATTTCTGAGTTCGAGGCCAGCTTGGTCTACAGAGTGAGTTCCAGAACAGCCAGGGCTACAAAGAGAATCCCTGTCTCGGAAGGAAAAAAAAAAAAAAAAAAAAAAAACCCAAAAAGTTAGAAAATTAAATTAAAAAAAAAAAAAAAAGAGCTATGCAACTGGAAAACCACTAAAACATGAAGAGAAGGGAAAGAAAAGTAGCCAACAGGAGCTGGAGAGATGGCTGAGCAGTTAAGGGCACTTGCTGCTCTTCCAGAGGACCCAGGTTGAACTCCTAGCACCCACATGGCAGCTCACAACTGTGTCTAACTTCAGTTCTAGAGGATACAGACATACAGGCAGGCAAAATACCCGTACACATAAGACAGTAAATTAGAAGTAATTTTTTAAAGGTAACCACAGATTCTGAGCATCTGACATGTGTAAAGCACTCTTCAGAGCTACCACCACCACCCCCTTAATTTCACTTAACCTATCACCGACATCATGACAGAACATGCTTCTGGATGCTGATGTTACAGAAATTAAATAACTGCTGGCTGGAGGCACTGCTCACTGGTGGAACCCTTGCCTAGCAGCAGCTCAGAGTAATCTACAACTGAAAGGGTGTTAAGGAGTAACATTAGTTACTTAAAGAAGAAAAAGCACGCATTTAACCCAGGTGAATAGAGTCTGCTTGTTCAAACTCACCTAGATACAATAGAGAACTAATAAGACTAAACAGGAAAGTTCCTGGAGTGATGCACACGGAGGTGAAGAAGGTCCGTGTCAGGGAAAACCAGGAACCCGGACTGCGGGCAGACCGGGAAACCGTGTACGTGAGAACTACAAGCTAGCCTGGATTTCAGGACAGGTTCCTAGATACAAGGATCATGTATTTATTATTTAATTCTACTTTTATGCCACTTCCATCACAAATGTGGTAGACTTCTCGAACTTTCTGAACCTTAAAAAAAAAAAAAAGGGCAGTGCAACCGAGATCGTAACAGTATGGGCCCTGAGGCAGACTGCCAAATTGGATCTCAAGTTAATTATCAGTCAACCTGTGTCTTCACCTGACGTTCATTATAAACAATAATCCCTCAGCCTCCCTAAATTTTAGAACCCAACCTGTTAACACACATTCAACGAAGGCGCTACCATAACAGGGCCGCCTCCACCATCCCGGTCGTGGGCCGCGCTCGGCTAACACCGCCCCCTGGCAGCCTCCACGGTTTGCACCTCCACTCGAGTCTACCCTTCTCACCTCTCTGCCTTCAGGCTCAGCGCTTCCCTCACGCAGCACCAAACTCCGTCTCAACCACAAAACGGTCTCGCTGAGGCCGGCAAACAAGTCTGCTCCCGGCTGAATTTGAACCGCAGCTTCACTGAAGGAGCATGCGCACGCAGGAAAAGCCACCACGTGGTCACGCCCCCGCGCCACTGCGCCTGCGCGCTTCAGCTCACCCGCGGGACTTAAGCTTCTGTAGTGCCTGGTTAATGGCTATGTGTTTGAGCTTTAATCTAGCCTTCCATATTAGGTTTTTGGTATTACCAGTTATCGGGGTTTTTTTTGTTTTTTTTGTTGTTGTTGTTTTCACAGAAATATCGCAGTTTTCTGAATTTTCATTTATTTAATGTATGAGTGCTCTGATGCATTATACATCAGCCTGTCTGAAAAGGGCATCAGATCTACCTAAAGATGGTTGTGAGCCACCATGTGGTTGCTGAGAATTGAACTCAGGACCTCTGGAAGAGCAGCCAGTGCTCTTAACTAAGCCATCTCACAAGCCCCCAAGTTATCATTTTTTAAATAGGCTTTTCTCAAAGAATGTTAAATGTAAAAAGAGAAACTATCAAATATCAGATGTACATAAACCCTTAAGAGCTAAGAGGGTTTTTGATGTAGTCATACATCATGCATATATTTGTTTCCTCCTTACTGTAGATATTGAATCTGTTTCACAATAATGACAAGGTGTACTATGGTGACTTCTTTAGAAATTGTTCCTGTTGTATAACACAGAATAAAAAAATTGAGAGGCTAGTTTCCTGTCACTAGTTTTAAAAAGCACACACAGCACACTAAACATCTCTGTTTTGGGCTGGAGAGATAGCTCAGCAGTTAAAAACACTGACTGCTCTTCTGGAGGTCCTGAGTTCAAATCCCAGCAACCACATGGTAGCTCACAACCATCTGTAATGAGATCTGGTGCCCTCTTATGGGGTGTCTGAAGACAGCTACAGTGTACTCACATATAATAAGTAACTAAAACCTTTGGGCAGGACCGAGCAGGGTCCAGGTGAGGGGGAGAAGGGTAGGGGGAAAAAAAAGAGAAAAAAATCTGTTTATTGCACTAGGGACATTGAACATGACCCATTTTCAGAGGCCATGGCTGAAAATCCTAACCACAACCTCAAGTTTAGTGCCCTTCTCCCTCTTTTGCCAAAAGATGTAAGAATGATTAGTTCTCTGCTCCTTAGTGTCCATTTCATAGGGAGCTGGGCAGTTGCAGGATTTGGTCCTTGGTGAGATCTGAGAGCCTTTGATTGCTCTGCTGGTTCTGTTGTCATCTATATGTATACTTGAAAGGCTCAAGACAGAGCTTGCAGAAGAAGAGAAAGAAGGGCTATGTGTGATTCTTTCACTTCTAGCTCCTTAATCCCACTTCCAGGCTCTGTGGACTGGGTTACTGTTTCCCTAAAGTTTGATTATATCAAGTTCCAACCCCAGAATATGCAGGATTGTTTTTTTCTTTCTTCCCAAGATAGGTTTCTCTGTGTAGCCCTGGAATTCCCTCAGTAGACCAGGCTGGCCTCAAACTCAGAGATCCACCTGCCTCTGCCTCCTGAGTGCTAGGATTAAAGGTGTGCACCACCTGGTGAAAAACCAGGATCTTAAGTAATCCCAAGCCTCAGTGTTCTTAGAGCCTCTTTTGGAAAGCATTGTCTTGTCCCTGTAGATATTTAAAAAAAAAAAAAAAAAAACCTTCCCTTCCCTGGGGGTCTAATGGGTAGGTTAAGTGCTCTCAAGATGCAGCCATGTTTTTAGTCCAGTCAGGAAGCCTCCTCTTCATTCTTGTGTTTTCTTCCTCATTTCTCAATCTTGCCACCTCTCTGGACTTTCATAGTAAACCAGTTGGGTGAGGTGCTGATGACCCATAGGCCTGGCAGCTTGGAATAGTAATGGGCTTGCCCAGTTTGGATTAGTAGTTCCCCTCCAATGCTGCAGCATGGCCAGAAGCCATCTGAAGGAGCCCTGCTCTTCTTCTTTGTTGTCTGCAGGGAAGATAAGCAAAGGGATTAACTAGTGATGACTTGGCCTGGTAGACAGTGCTCTTCCCTGCTGGGGCTGAAGCCCCATGGAACAGAGAAGTAGGCAGCCAAGACATGCTTAGGATTCAGTTTTTTAGCCTGGACTAGGTCTCTGCTGAAAAACACCCTTTTTGGGTGGCAGAGAAGAAGCCAGGGGGTGGGGGGGCTGTAAGAGTGGTGGGTAACAGCTGATGGCACCATGAAGGCCTGACCACCTTATACCACTGAATCCTGTGTCCCACAAGTATGTGGTGACACTGGACACGAGAGAAAGATAGTTTACTACATCAGACCCTTTCAAATACCTCTAGCATTTCAGAGAACATGGGAGGGTTGAGGAGGAAAACCAATCTTAGAAGACTGGGACAGTCTGTCAAGATAATGTACCTGCAAGGACTTTAATTTCCCTTGAGATCTCATACTAGGAGAAAGACTAATGCTCCCATGCCAGGCAGAGGGGAGCCTGACTCCATACAGCTCTGACTTGTGATAGGCAGGCCCACATTTTGACCTCTTAATGTTTACTTAAACCTGAACCTCATCTTTGGACTCCAAAGATGGACTTGGCAACCATTGAGGGTATAACTAGGTCTCCATGTTCTCTTCCCAGTGTAGTCACGTTGGATACATCTCCCTTTTCTACTTTTCACTATGATTTGTTTAACTGACCTGTTCAGGGCTGAGCCCAGCCTGTTAACAACTCTGGTAACAAGCTGTGTCACCCCTAGGCTGGGGTGGCAAGGTCCTGCACTGACTACATTGTCCCCGGCCTCACAAGAGAATTTGGAGGGGGCGGCATCTACATCTACTTAATCTTCTCTATGACTTCATTGCTGGCCCAGGCCCATGAAACCTGGCCTTGCTGCAAAGCCAGGATACCAGCCATCTTCTATGAGCTCCAAGTTGCCCCCACAACAAACCCCTACCCCTACCCCAGGGAAGACACTACTGAAGAATCTGAGTATCATTGTTGTCAACTAGAGGAAAGCCTGCTAGTGGGAGCTGATAGCCAGCTCAAGGAATAGGGATGTTACCTGCCTAATTTCCCATGTGAGGACAGAGGAAGGGAAGTTAACTGATGGCTACCCACTGTGCTGAGGTACATGTAGCTTAGAGCCTCACTCTGAGTCACAACCCTGGTAGGGCTATCAGGTACCAGAGAGGCTGTAGCATGTGTCTACTCTGCTGTCCTGGAATACCTGCCAGACCCAGTGGAGGGAAAGCATCCTTGGTCTTGCCTTCTCTGTGTACAAGGTTCAGTCTGCCTTTCCCTCCCAACAAACCCTTGATAAATGTTCCTGGATGTGCAGTTTCATTCAGAAAGCAGGTCTTCTGGCATCCTGTGGCACCTGAGGGATCCCCAGATGCCCATATACCAAAGAGATGCCAGGAGCAAATCTGGATCATCTTGAGGAAACAGCAAGAGCTAGGCCTGCCTGCCTACCCAGGGCAGATCAGCCTGAGATCTGCCTGTCCCACTTAACATGGCCAGGATCAACATCCTGCTGGACTTCAATGCCAGAGACCAGCCTTAGCTGAGGGGAGGGCCTGGAGCATCACAGGAGGCATCTGTGGAGTCAGGAGCCTCTGCTTTCTGGAGGCACGGCTCTGCCCTTTCTATGTGACATGGGTTGTCCTTGGACTCTATTCTCTCATCTAACTCACAGAAATCCACAGGCACCTCATACCAGTCTCAGTTCCTAACTGCAGCCCTATCCCTCCTGTGTCCTCAGTCCCTTACAGGACTCCTTCCCTTGTTTGCCTCTAAGCCCTCCCTGTAGCCTGCAGTACCTCAGCAAACCTCAGCAAACACCAAGGCATGTTTCCAGTGGAAAGATATCCCTCTCTCCCCCTGCAGTAGCTGACTTCATCCCCATCTGCCTTGATCCCAGAGAAAGAGCTCAGTCCCCTCAAGACATCATGCACTATGCCTGAGCACACTTGGGAAGGAGGACAGTTCACATTCTGAGAAGCCGCAGCCCGCATGGCTACTCTTCATTTATTAAAAGGCCACTGTTGGCTTGGGTTCAGGTCTACAGTTACTTTCTTTATTCCACCATGTTACTGTTTTCTCTCAGGATCCTTTGAAGGAAGCTCTTCAGGGAAGGATCAGGTAAAGCAGTCGAACAAAACAGGAAAGCCAGCAGACGGCTCACATGGCCCCGGCTCCATGAAGAAAGATTAGGCACAGGCCTGGGACACCTGCCCAACACCCTGCACCTCCTTGGGCAACAGGCCCTGAAAGGCCCCAACTGGCCAAGGAGCCCCTGCCAGCTGTTCCTGCCTCCTATAGGAAAAGGGCCAAAACACTCTTATGACTCCCAGTCATCCTCATCCTCATCTCCTGCTGCCTGCTGTGGTGGTGGCAGAGGTGGGATGGAGTCTGACATTCGAGAGAAGGCTCCACCAGGCCCCTCACTGGTTCCAGTGGCAGGTCCTTTTCCAGAGATACCTGGGAGGGAGAGGCAATGAGAAAGACAGTGGGGCACTAGTTCACCAGCCCCTGAAGATAGACAATGGGTAAGGTGCCTACCTTTGCGCCTCATGACGAGTTTGTTGAAGAGATCTGACATCAAGTCTCCACCTTGGCTGGTGGCTCTCACTGTGGTGGGTAAGTGGCAGGTGAGGGAACTATGAAATCAGGCAACACAATACAGGCTCGCTTGCCCCCAGGAGCACACCCACACCTGCTCTCCAGCCATGTGCTGGCTATAAGCTCTTAGATCTCTGATATGGCCATGGGCCCAATCTTGGCTTGATGTTTCAGTTCTCAGCCTCACTGTATGGAGGACACAAGCTCAGAGAGGCCAGGCTGTTGGTATTCAGTCACAAACTGAGTCAGACGATCCAGGATGCAAACCCAGGACTTCTGAGTGCTGGGGTACTAATACTTTACACACGGGTTAACTAGGATACTACCAGCAGGGATTATTGGCAGACATAAAGCTTATCCTCAGGGTGGGGATAACCTCCAGGTTCTCCGTCTCAGAGGACCTCAGGTTCTTGCATGCTTCTTTGGACAATGCTTGTCAAAGGTTTTACTTTCTCATGGTTTTACCTGGGAGAACTAAAGACAGGAAAGCTTCCCTAGGGGACCAAATAGTACCAGACAGAGGAACAAGGATACCTATCAGGGTAGCCACAAGGGACTTTTTGCAGATTGACATGGAGCCTGGCTACTGCAACATCCTCGGTCCCTCACCTTGCTCCTGCTCCTTCTGTTTCTTCTTCTCCAGTTTGCGTTCCTTGACACTGCGCAGCTTGGCCTTGCCAATGCCCCCAGCTTGGCGGATGGACTCCAGCAGAGTGGCCCGGCCACTGGAGGGGTCAACTACCTCCTTAGGAGCTCCTTGAACAGAGGCTTTAAGGAGAAGGGTGAAGGGCTGCTCAACATTACAGGATGGGAAAAGGCTGCCCAGCCTCAGGCTGGAGGCTACCTCAGAATCCTGGCAAACAAAAGGGAAGCCCAGCTGCTGAAACCACAGCTTCTACGACTACTCAAAACAGTCTTGGATTTCTGCAGACAATGAGCTAAGGGGCCTTGTGCCTAGGCATCTCTCTTCCCTCTCCAATCCTGTTGTGATGACACCCTGAAGCGACAGACCCTGTGAGTCTGTTGTTCTGCGTATTCTAACTTAGCACCATAAGCCAACAAGGATTTTCTATTTCTTGAAGTGGCTGGAGACAGGCTGAGAGATATGATGTAAAAGTTGAAATTTGGTAATTTCAAGTTTGTTATAGACCCTTTTCCCACTGGCTGAACTAGAAACAGGGCACAACGCCTTTCCAAAGCTTCCTCTGCCCTGAAAGTCAAACTCCCCCAACTCTCTATAGCACAGAAAGCACTGTATCAACACCCAGACTGAGAACTCTCTGTAAATCCCAAACCTAGGAATATGTGACCTACAGAGAACTCTTCAGGGACCACAGCAAGAGAAAGCTGGAGGTTCTGTTAATAAGAACCAGTCAGAGCACCCCCATCTGCACTGCCCTACCTGTGTGGGCCATGCTGCTGCTAGTGTCTTCTTCCCTGGCAATCTGGCCAGCTACAGTTGCCACTTCAGGGAACATCGGTGGTTGTGGGGTACTGACCAACACTGTGGGAGCTGGGGGAGCTGGGGGAGGTGGCGGAGGAGGAGGAGGAGGCGGCGGTGCTGCCAACAGCACTCCATTCTCTAGTTCTATGAGGAAAGTGAGAACACAGGGAGGTTTGAGGAGGAACTCAGCAGGGACCTTCTGGCTTAGTTCCATGCTCTGGAACATGGCTCACCTGGCTGGAAAGGTTCAGCCACCTCTGTGTGGAAGGCAGGCAGCTCTGGAATAGCACCAGGAGCAGACGGGGCAATACCAGGACCCAAATCCGCACTGTACATCAGGTCATCTGCAACGCCAGGCAAGTCGGGTAGGTAGGATGGCACGTCGATCTCGGGAACCTGGCCCAGGTCTGGCACATAGAAGTAGTTTTCTGGAGCCTGCAGGGACAGGCAGTACAGGAAATAGGATGGCTCTGCTGGAGCACAGGGCCAACAATGAGACCAGGGGGCAGGAAGCACATGTGGACCCACACAGCTGGGTAGACAAGAGGCTTAGTGGAGCCCTCTGTGGAACAGGACTGACAGAGCCCGCCTGCCCAGGCACCCCACACCTACCTGCCACTCCAGCTGTTCTGTCTGGCAGCCCCACACCCACCTGCCGCTCCAGCTCTTCTCTCTTGCTGATTGACAGAGGGGCATCGAACAACTTCTCCTCCTCTGTGCCCAGCATTGTGTGCGTTTTTGTCACTGCACCAGCCAGAGGGTCCAGGAAAACATACTTCTTATACCTGTGGAGTGGGCTAGGGTCAGGCGGCTATCCTCTGTCCTGGGGCCACCGCCCTACTGTATTGGGGAAGCATTTTATCTTTTGGATATCCACTCTTAGAAGCCCAATCAAGTCCTGAGGACTGTGCCAGGCTCAGGTCCCAAAGCTACCTAAGCAGGGCTTCCCTCCCTCCCTCCCCTCTTCCCGCTAGCTATCTCCTGGCCATACAGATTCTCTGTGGTGTTGAAGAGCAGCAGGGAGCTGATGGAGCTGATATTGCTGGGAAGACCCCCAAGTCCCTCCTCAGCTTCATCCTCAGGCTCCGACTTGGTGTTCACACACACAGGAAAGTATTTCAGCTTCTCCTGGGGCAGGATTAGAATGGATGGAGTTTCAGTATTATGCTTATTGACCCAGCACCATTCTGACCATAATCCTTATGGATACCGAGATCTGTGATCAGTCTTCACTCCCAGCACCCATGGCCCCCAGATGGGTGACATGCAAGTAGCATTCAGACCTGAAGAGCCCTCTCATCCAGTGGGCGGTGCTTGCTCTGGATCCTATAACGGGGTCGTCTCTGCAGATCAGGATCCAAGGCACCAGTAAAGATGGAGCCATACTCCTGCAGGTGCTCTGGTGCTGGGTACTTGGCACTAGAAAAGACCTGTAGATACAGGGACAACTCTGGGGCCCAAAATTTTCAAGACATCATAGAGGTCATATAAACAGGTACTAAAAATGGGGTGGCCATGGACAGGAGGGAAGTGAGATGTGGCTGAACAGCAGGGGTATAGGAAGATCAATGCGCCAGCCATAGAGCACAGGAGTCATGGCCTACCTTGATGGCCTTCTTACTGCCCTTGATCTTCTCTATCTTAGCCTGGGCCAAAGAGACCCTCTCCCTAATGGCCTGCAGCTGGCGCCGACTCAGCTCTACTCGCTGGGAGATCCTACCAAAGGAGAATTGTAGAGATTGAGGACAGCTTCAGGTTCTGTGGCCTCTGTGCACCTATACCAACAACACACCTGAGCCTTGCCAAGTCCTGCCATAAGTCTCAACGCTCTATAACCTGCCTATCAGGCTGGTCTTAGTGCTGCTGTTCATTTGACCTCTGTCTGCCCATATTATTCAGCCCAAGCAGTCTAGGAAGCCATGACCATGAGCTCAGGACAGAGAAGGACAGCCAGCCTGACTCTAGTTTGGTGCCCACATATGCCATCTGAAAAAAATATGATTCCTGGATTCTGGAGTGTATAACCTCAGACAGGCTGACAGTTGTACTAGCTACTGACAGTTAGCAATGTTTACACCTACACCTATCCTTGTTGGTCACATGATATGACAGACTTCTGGTTTTTGCAGAGAAGACAAGTGTACAACAAGGTGAAGTGCCCAGTCAGACCTGTGACCTCGCCTAAATTTAGTCCCAGATAGATAAGGAACTACCCTATACATTGTGGATAGCTCACAGAATATGAAAGCCTAATGCTGGCTCATAAGACTTGCACAGCCCCACCACTAACCTGCCCCATGCTCTTCTAAGTGTGGGGTGGCCATAACAGTACCCTGACATACCCTGATGTGCCAAACCCAGTGTTGCCTCTGGGTTTTTGAATCAAATGGAATATTGTGTGACACTCACAGGACCAACCTACCCCCTTTGTTAAGGCCTTTCCACACCAGAACTTCCCTGACCAGACTAAAACCCTATCCACGGCACTTTCCAGGCCTAGCCTGCTTGCTACTCCCCAACAAACCCCTGGTGTATCTTGCGTACCCTAAAGTCCAGGCCTTCCTTATTCCTGACCATGCTCTGGTCTTGCACAGAGCCTGGCACAGAGACATCCCCAGGGGCTCACACTGTACCTATATGGTTCCAACTTGATCTGTATAAACTTGCTTTACAGACACTTCCTCACACCTCTGAGCCATAGCAGGTTTATATCATTGGGATGCTGATTCTGACCCTGTGTGAGAGTCAGACACTCAATGCTCTTCCATCTCCCCATCCACCACAAATACCAGCTCCTGCCTGTGACCCACACACAAACCCTTATCCAGAGCAGGCCTCTGAGCATTAGCCCCATGAAGTCATGATGCACTGCAGCTCACACTGTGAGCCAATTACACTCACAGGTGACTTCTGACAGGGTATTTTATTGTAGTAACAGGAAAAGTAAGCTCCGTGAAGGACAAGAAGTCAGAGGTTCTCCAATGACACTTCTGGCTCAGAGTATGACATTTCTACTAAGGCCCTTCAGGGAAATGAAGAGATGGCCAGGAGAGTTTCTAGATACCCTGTACCACATCTCTAAACAGGACCTACATTACCCATGAAGCCAGGTAGACCCAACCTCTGCAGGGCTTCACTGACCATGCATCCACCATGGGACTGATGAACCATTTCCCCTTCCTCTCACATCTCTCCACAAAGATAATTGGCACCTCCCCACACTCTAGCAACCCCGTAGAGTGTGCTGGCACTGGTGAATGTCCTCTACTCTGATAGTTCTGAGTAACCTGCTAATTACTCAGACAAGAGTAATTACAGCTGACTCCTTTTGGAACCCTGTTTTTGCCAGGTACCACTTACAGAGAGGAGAAGCACACAGGAAGTGGAGATGAGGACGAAGGGTTAAAAAGTAACCAAGAGAGAGGGAAAGAAGCAAGAGAAAATAAAGGAAGAGGCAGGAAGAAGGATGGACGAGAGCAGGAGGAGGAACTGGCTGGGCCTGTGCTGGTCAAAGTATCCACATAGTCACAGACCCTGTCTAGCTCCCCACGGACACCAATTCCGATTCCTACTGAGAATTCTGCAGTTCTTGGAGGCAGGTCACATGATAGGGCAAAGCATCTAGAGAATCTCCCAGTTTCTAGTCTTTTGTCAAGTTCCTGGCAAGGACAGGCGGGAAGGAGTCTGTTTCTTAGTGCTGACCAGCTACCAGTTCATCATCCTGTGCACTGCCCAGAATCAGCTGATTTGAAGGCCTGGCAGAGTGGTATCTTTTCCAGTCACTTGTCTGTTCCCGGAAGTGGTAGCCAAGCAGGTAGGCCATGCGGAAGGAGGAAGGTAGGTGCTAAGCTCATCCTCACTCCACAAGACCAAGTATAAAGAGTCCCCTAGGCTGTGGACCTCTGCAGCCTGAGGGCAAGTGGACAAACTCACCCCTCTGTCCTCACTGACTCATCCCGAGATCCTAGTCTCATAACCTACTGCTGCTTCCTTTGAGGTATTTCTTCTCCAGTCCTCTCTGCCTCCTCAGCTGGAGCTAACACCCTTGACCCCCTGTCTTGTCCTAAATCGTTAGCTCTGCAGGTTGACCCTAGGAAGAACCGCTCCCCCTTTTTGTCCTTTCTGAGCTCTTCTGCCCCACTATTTCTCTGTTTTAGAACCCTGCATGGTCCCATGAATCTCTGGGATAAATCACGACGAAAGTCCTATGCAAATCACAGGTCCTAACTTTTCACTCAGAGCCCTGCTTACAGCCAAGTCTCCTGTCTGAAGTCTTCTGACAGTATGATTGAGGACACAGAGGAACAGCAGGCAAAGTCCCTAAGGCTCATAGCCATCACACTTAGAAGTTGAAAGCAGGGTTATCCGAAGCTTAAGGTCATTCTCCAAAACACAGCAAGTTCAAGGTCTGACTGGGTGCATCAGTGATACCCTGTCTCTGCTCCCACCACCAAAATGAGGAATGATAACAGTAGCTCCTCACAGAATGCCTCAAGGGTTAAAAGAATTAACACTGCTAGATCAGTAATGGATAATGTTCTATAAAGATGTTTAGTACAAGTGTAGTTAACTACTCACAAAACTAGTTACAGTCATGATGGCACATCGTCACAATTCAGCCTACAAAGGACCACAGACACAAAGGTATGCCCATAACATTGCACTGGAGCAGAAAACCTCTCCTCCCCTAAGGATGAAGTAGCTATGGTAATGTTGCCACAATACAGCATATTAGTCCTAGTTCTGAGGATATGTTGATGAAAATCACTCTGTCTGGCCAGTAGCATAAAGCACACCACACACAATTATGCGCAGTATGACACACTTAGTAATGATAATAAAGGTTTGTAGGCTTGTCTTTACTGTAGTGTAACTGCTATCATCATCTTACAGCATATTCCTTCTGCTTATAGAAGTGTGCTGTTACTGGGTCATGCAGAAGCCCCACCCATCTCACTTTTACTGTGTGTCTTGAGAACATTAGGAGATCAGCCATGGAGGACTAGACCATCTGCATCTGTGGAGCACACTATCTTGTCCACACAGGGACAAAGCCATCATGTGATCCACTCCTCAGCACACAGCTGGAGTTAAGGAAGGCATAGCAGTTCTTAGGCCTGTGGACCCAGCCAGAGTTATACTCTAGCTGGACAGCAACACCGACACTCTCAGGTCTACAGCTAGACCTAAGCACAGGGCCCTGTGCACCCAGCACTGAGTCGGTGAAGGACGAGGTCTGGTCGGAAGATCCTAGAAGTGACACTGCCACCCATGGACCCACAGGAATCCTAAGGGGCTACATTACACAGTGAGGAGGTGGTGAGCTCTCAGGCACTTATAAGAATGTTTCCAAGTTGGCCCTTTCCCTCACACCCTCTCCACACTGGCAATTAGTTAGGTCATTAAAGAGGTTGTTTGTAGACAGTACATAGGGTGGCAGAGAATCCCACTTAGAAAAGGGGTGGCCCTCTATCAGGTCAGCTTTATAGCAGGTCCCACCTGCTGAAGATGTCTCCAGAGATATTCTGTAAGTACTGCAGGGCATCTGCCACTTGCTGGATTGCCTCCTCTCGTCGCAGGTCTGGTTGGATAAGTGGCACTGCATAAAGCTGGCCAGCTAAGGAGTGCTGGGTCTTTACCGGTGTCATGGTACCTGTGGGAAGAAACCAAGACATCAAGAACACAGCACTACATTCAACCCTTCTATCTACCAGCCACACACACAAGGTGGCTGTGTCACATGCCTGTGATCCTAGCACCTGAGAGACAGAAGCAAGAACTGTCTGTTGTTCAAGGCCATGTTCTGATACAGACAGTTCAAGACTAGCCTGGGCTACATGCAACACTACCTACCTGATAAATGGAGAGAACCCACTCACAAAAGTTGTCCTCTGACCTTCATATACTTGACAAGACATGTGTACCTGCGCAGCATACACATGCTGTACATACAAACACACGTGATAATTAAATAAAAAAATTTGTAGAAAGTCTCCATTTCTCTTTTTAGGCAAGACATATGCTAGAATGAGCTCCGGCATAAGAATCAAAATTAACAGTGACATTGTTTTATTATCCATTCTACCATGTAGCTATCTTTATTCAACTTAGTAAAATATGCCATATCGCCACCACTAACACAAATTACTATTTATAACTAACTATTCTTTTCACTAGCTAATAACAGCTACATACCTTAGAGCAAGTCTGCCAGTCCATTTCAACTACGACCTTCCTTCTCTCAGTGTCGGTGAATTTATCAGTGCCCCCAATTTTAATTCAGGAAGTTTGATAAAAGAACATTTTCAACAGTGAAAATATTTAGCTTGTGCTCAAGACTGGCAATGAATCAATTATCTAATTCAAAATTGTTATCAATCAGCATGTTCTGTCATTTTCATACACAAAAATGCAAACCATTTTAAAAGCTCACTTTTTTCTTTTTTTTTTTTTCAATCCTAATTGACAGACATCTATCTTATCTTGCTTGAGAAACAAACACAAGAGATTCTGCACTGAGCCCCAACGCCCCAACGTCACTCAGCATCATTGCAACTGCTAATGTTCACAATAAACTCTGGAACTAGGCATTGCTATTGCATAGAGGTTGATGGCTTTCACTGGAAAAGTCACTGTGAGTGTCACTGTGCAGAAAACTCCAAGCATTAACCATCTCCACTGGGGCAACTGTCACTTCCAAGGTGAAGTTCAAGATAGTCCTGTTAACTACTGACATTCTTTGATGGGGTAGGGGGTGTTCGAGTGTTCTGTCCCTCCCCTCTGCAACTCCAGCCCGTTATATACAACCATTCTGTCCTAACTGCATATCATCTAGGCCTCAGTGTCCATACTGGAAAGTTAAGTGAAGGGGACTCATCACCCATGCAGGGTGACTTTCTGGTGATTCTGCTGTTCTGGGACACCCATGTTCTGCAAGAAAACCCAGTAAACTCAAGGTGGGCTTTGATGGAATTGTACTTTGGTTTGTCATTGGGGCCCTGTAAGGAGGGAGTTAGATGCCTGTTTGAGGTCCTGCCCACAAGGGGAAGTTTCCAAACCATCTAAAATGGATTGAAGGCCACCCTACTTGTGAGGGAAAATAACAAATAGCTGAAAAATAAAAAGCAATCAGAAGTCGTGAGTTTTGTTCTGAGACAAAGTAATTCCTTCCTCCAGTGAGTGACTACGGTTCTATCTTGGTCTCCAATCGTTCCTGCTTACTTATTTTTCACTTGTCAGCATGCCATGAATACATACACATTCCTGAATCATGGTCTCTCTCTCTCTCTCTCTCTCTCTCTCTCTCTCTCTCTCTCTCTCTCTCTCTCTCTCTCTCTCACACACACACACACACACACACACACACACACACCTGTCAAGTATTTATGTGGACAGAGACCGTGCTTATATTTAGCATAAGTGACATGTTTGTAGTGACCAGCACTTAACCTAGTAATCCAACACCCCTCATGTGCGTGTCTCCCGTGCAATTCGTAATTTCGGAAGTGCCCAGTACAATCCACCCGCACCGTGCAAATCGTCCTCCCACACCCTGCTCCCTTAAATCTTCAGGAAGCCACGGGGCCTCTTCCCTGCAGCCGGAGCTGCGGGGTGCGAGAGGAGCGGCGGCTCCATCCTTGCACTGCCTTCCCTGTCTGTCTCTCCCAGGCTCTCACTCGCCTCCAGCGGATGGACAGCAGAGTCACGGCCTCCTCCGGCTCCCGCGCTCGCGGTCCGACCCTCACCGGCCCCGCACTCTCGCCCTAGGGCGGCGTCCTCACGTGCGCCTCCTGGTGACCCGCAGCCCGGGGTCCTAGCGTCCACCAGTTTTCAGATGGGCTCTCCGACTTCCGCCTCTCTGGATTTGCTGGTGGGCGGGGCCCAGGCCAGGAAGCCGCCCTATGTTCTTGTATTTGCCTTTCCTGTCTTCGAGGTTCGAATCTGTCCTGTTCCCGGCTCCAAGAAGCCCTCGCCCTACATATGCCCTACTATAGGACATCAAGTAGAAGTCTCCCAAATACCCGCCTCTGTTCCAGCCATGCATACTTAAATAGCTTAATAAATCTTTTAGAAGATCCTACCTTTCCTGTGTTTACCTCTGAAGGTAAAGTCCCTTACTCTCCAACTTAAAAAAAAAAAAACAAAAAAAAAAAAAAAAAAAAAACAGTGTCGAACCGAAGAGATAGCGAATGATTTGACCTGGAGTACTCAGATTCTGCGTAGAAACAGACTATGGACTATTGCTTACTAGGAATGGGAAAGCGGTGCGTAGATGGACAGTTACGGTATATTGAGAGTGTTAGAGGCAGATGAGTCTCCCCCCCTACTCCCGCATCCCTTATTCCAGTTTTCAGACAGACTTCTAACCACCAGCGAGCCAAAGCCCTAGAGGCAAAGAAGCCACAGACAGCCCACAGCTGATGAGCTGTAGTCAGGCAGCAGCCACATAAGAAATGCTGACAGAAGTCCATCCCACCCCCAACTGAAAAACAGCAGGGAAGCAGCACCCGGCCTGCAAAGATTGCCATAGCAACCAGAAATTGTTTTTTAAAACTTTATGTGTACAGGGCCAGGAGGGAGAGCTCAGAAGTTAAGAGTGCTAACTACTCTTGCAAAGGATCAAAGTTAGGTTGCAGCACCCACTTTGATCTACTCAAAGTCACCTGTAATTCCAGCTTCAAAAGGATCCAGTGCTCCTTCTGCCTTCCGTGAACACCCACTTTTGCGCGCGCACACACGCGCGCGCGCGCGCGCACACACACACACACACACACACACACACACACACACGAAGACACACACGAAGACACAGTAGGCCATGTCCAAGATCCTACACATTGCTAGGTTATGTGGGGCCTCTGTCAGGTAGTGTTGTGACTATCTGATGTTTAAGGCAATGTGTGCTATGGGGAAGTTGTGAGCTATGTGCTTGCAGGGGGGTGGGGGACTCCCCCTTGGAAGCTGGGGAGTCTTCTGGAAGGCAGAGAGCTCTTGCAAGCAGGGTTGGTGATAATGTGGTATACAGTATTCATGCAAAGTTGTCCTGTCCTCTTGTGGGGTCTGGGGCAGTTCTTGGAACATCATTCTTTACCTTGAGGCCAGAGAGATGATGATGAGAGCTGGGTGGATGCACAGCCTCCAATGCCTTCCTCAGGTGCCAATGCCATTGCTGTGCCCTGTACACCTTCATCCCACTGTGGGTACAGGTTGGTTTAGGACCTCAACAATTGACAAGCTAGTTTCCCTAAAGGTGGTCACACCCTTTATTGCTTTCCTCAGGCTCCATGTTCAAAAGGTTTAAAGTTTGCTTTTTGAAACAACCATACTATGTAGCCCTGGATGGCCTGGAACTTGATAAGTAGACCAGGCAGGCCTCAAGCTCACAGAACTCCACTGGCCAATCCTCCCCAAGTCCTGGGATTTTAAAAGTTTGTACCTCCACATCGAGCTATATTTAGGTTTTTAAATTAGTATGTATTGTTTATTTTATTGGCTTAAATCTGGTAACACACACACACACACACTGAGATGTTGTGGCATTTTTCTGGAAGATGTGTGTTCCTAGAATATTGTTCTGCAGCCAGCAAGTTGTGGAGACTAGTTTATATGCGTGTCAAAACTGGGTACGGCTGTTGTTTCCTTGGGTGTCATTACAGCAGTTCTGTTGGTAATTTTGAAGGCATTCTGTCCTGGATTAACCAATGGGAACATCCCATGGCTGTTTCTTCTGTCATCCCCAGGAAGCAAATAGGCTTCTCTCAGCCCTCTTCTCTGATTTCGAGATAGTGTTCCTGACAGTAGGCTACCCCATGACAATCAGGCATGGACTGTTTTTTTCTAATCCAAACCCACTCTTTAGGGGGAGCCAAGCTGTCTGCTGTTTTGATAAGGGGATGGGAAGTGTGTACACCCAAGCATGGAAAACAATCATCTGGGCATATGGGGTAACTCACATTCGGCACCTGAATCTCAACAGTTCATTCCATCTGGGGAATAAGCCATGCTAGTCCTGCCTTAGCTTTTAAATGAGTGAGTTTAACAGATAGCAGAAAAACACTAGAGCAGCAGATAAGCAACTGGGGCCCATGATTGACAAAATTTATTCGAGACAGTTGGGAGTTGAGAAGATGCTGGAAATGTGTTGTTCTCCGTTCTGTTTTCAAGGACACAGTATTTTTACTCTTGACTTGTTTTGGCTGTTCCCCTTTACCTTCCCCACAAGGTTGGAAGGACAATCCTGCATCCAGAGCCAGCTTCTCATTGAATTCAAACAGCACAGCCAGCTTGCTCTTTATATTACAGTTGAGGAGATATAGATTCAGATGATAGTTTGGAAAATTGAGTTTGGGAGCACTGCTTTAAAGGAGCCTGTGGTGGTCTGAATAAAAATGCCCCCCATAGGCCCCACTTCATAGGGAGTGTCACTATTAGGAGGCTTTATTAAGGAAAGTGTGTCTCAATCTCCTGCTGCTGCCTGCTGTACAGCTATAGAACCCTCGGCTCCTTTCTCAGTACCACATCTGCCTGCATGCCACCATGCTTCTCAGCATGATAGTAATGGGCTAAACCTCTGATGGATTCATTTATCTTTTCCCGAGCCCAGGGTGAGCTCTACTCAGCCCCATGGTAGCTTTAGTCTGATATCCACCACTGTTCTGTTGAACGTGCTCTCTGCCACAGGCCACCTGCTTCCTCTCTGCCTCCCCTTTTCTGTTTATCCCTGATGTCAGGGATGAACTCCTCTGGAAGCTGACCTGTTTTTTGGTCTCTTTATCTGCCTGTCATTTTCCTTGAAGACTTTGATCAGCACTTCAGTTCTTAGGGTTCTCCACAATTCTAAAGCCAAGTCTTTAGTGTAAGTAAGCCTGTCTTCGTGAGAGGGGCCAAGGCTTATATGATATAACACTCAGCTTCAATGTACTATATAAAGGAATGGCAAGACTGGGGCTACATTCCTGTGTCTTGTAGCCCAGCTCAAGTGTTCCTCCAAGAAGCCCAATCTGTCCCCTCTTTGGCACCACCAGAACCCACTCTGGTAGAAAGAGCAAAGGCATAAGCTTAGAAACTGTCAGACTTCACATGCATCCAAACTGGGAGGTCCTGGCTAAGTTATTTAATGCTTTTGACCAATTTCCTCATTTACTACAACCCATTTGACCATGCCATAACAAAGATGAAATAAATAGCCTGCAAAAAGAGTGGTACGGGAGTGGGGTGACACTGGTTCACAGCTTTAGTCCCAACACTTGGGAGACTGAGGCAGATGGATCTCAGGCCAGCCTGGTCTGTGGAGGGAGTTCCACAACAGCCAGGACTACACAGAGATACTCTGTCTGGAAGAGTGTGACAGGCATCCATCTTTCAGGTCCTTTTCTTCCCATCTTGGTGTTTCTAGGCCCCTGCTAGAGAGTGCTATTGGCACTGTAGTCAACCCTCAGCACACAGGCTTATCACATAGTCCAAGCCACCCGTGGTTTCAGTGACCGGTGACAGGATCCTATAAGACTGAGAGAATGTTTTCTTTCCTGGTCCCAATGATATAGTCCCACCCCCACCCCCCCCACACACACACACATACACCTCCCCACCACTGGGCAAAGCTCAGAGAGAAAGTAACAAGTTGCAGACATAAGTATCCTTTACCACTATTTGCCTTACAGAGGGCCAGCTAGATGTGACTTGCTTTCCTGTGTCAACCCAGCAAGGCTGCAGGCCGCTTGAATCTGCCCCAGCAGTCCAGAGGCTTCAGGGCTGGGAGTCCTATTTGTTAGGTTAGGTAGGCTCCCAGTGATAATCAGCCTCAGCCTGGTCAGGAGTCTTTAGTCTTCATCTGTGAAGTCTTATAGTGAAATTTCTGCAACAGGATCTTTAGAGGACCTGGGGTCAGTCTTAGGTGGGAAGTAGCATCGTCTTGAGTGGACCTTTGTCCAGCTTGGTACCGTTAAAGATGCTAATGAACACATTCAAGACCTACCACATTCATCCTACCCAGCAGTTTGCATAAAATAAGTGATCAATAAATGTTTTTTGGGCCACTGAGATGGCTCAGAGGATAAAGGCACTTGCTGTGCAAACCTAGTAAATCAAGTTCAATCTCTGGAACCAATATAGAGGTGGAGGGAGAGCTGGGTATGGTGGTGCATGTCTTTAATCCCAGCACTCAGGAGGCAGTGGGAAGTGGATCTCTAATTCAAGGCCAGCCTGGCCTACATATTGAGTTCCAAGACAGCCAGGGCTACAAAGAGAAACTGTCTCAAAAAGAAAAAAAAAAGAGAGAGAGAGAGAAAGAGAAAAGGTAGACGGATAGGACAGACTTCATAAAGTTGTCCTCTGACCTGCAGATGTGGAGCTGTAGCTGTTGTGACATGCATACAGCCACACACCTATAAAAACTATCTTTTAACTTAATAGAGCTGGGGCTGGAGAGATGGTTCAACTGGTAAGAGCATTGACTGCTCTTCTACATGTCCTGAGCTTAATTCCCAGAAACCACATGGTGGCTGTAATAGGATCTGATGCCCTCTTCTGGTGTGTCTGAAGACAGCTACGGTGTACTCACATAAAATAAATAAAATCTTGTCTTGAGAAATCCTATCTTGGAAAACTAAAATAAAGGATCTTAAAAAAAAAAAAAAAAAAAAAAAAAAAAAAACTTAATAGAGCTGTATCTCATCTGCTTTAGAGATGCAAATTGAGGAGGGTATGGTTTTATCCTTCCAGGATAGCAAAAGACCTGGGGTTAAAATATGATGCAAGCGCTCATGGCTCTTCTCTTCCACCAGGAGGCGCTCCTTCCCCTTCAAGGGAAAGGCCTGAGCCGGGTCAGTCTTCCTTGTGGTGTAAGAGACAACCCTCATTTTACAATCCCAGACCTGCAGGGTTTCTTCAGTTTGCAGTCTTTCGAAATTATTATGGTGTGAAAGCAATACAACTGCAACCAAAATATACTCCAGTATAGATGACAGCCCACAAAAGCTGAGAGCCCGAATCACCCTGTACATCCTGACACAGCACAACAGGCTGGAAGTGTCTCTCCCAAGTGACTCAGTTGCTTTGAACCTCTTCCAGGCAGCTCAGATGGTTTCTGCTTCTTCTAGGCAGCTGGTCTTTGCAGCTTGGCTTGTAGTGATGCAGTTGTTTGTGAGTCATTTCTGATCCTGTAAGTAACCCTCACCCCTACTCCTGTAACCTTCACCCATACTCCTGAAAGTAACCCGATTAAAACTCACCAAGTTGGATTTGGATGGTATTCATACTTTGGTCTGTCATGGGCTCCCTATTTGGGGTGAGTAGACTTGTGTTATGTCTTCCCAGGAAGTCTTGTCACACAACAGCAATTTGTCCTCCTGCAGAGACAGGAAACCCCTTGTGCCAGGGTGATAACACACCTTGGAGCATTAGAGTCCCAGGGCAGAAATAGACAGGAAGAGGACCAGTTTGAGGAATAAGCAAGAAGATCTGGGCACTGGGATGGGTCACAGTTAGATAACAGGAGCTTTGTGGACACTGGGGATGCTACTCCTAAGGCACAGGCTTGGTGTAAAGCAGAGAAGGAAGAAGCATCCTTAACTGCAGGTCCATCATGATATAGGCAGAAGATATAAAAACCTGGATCTCCTCTTTCGAGCTCAGAGGTATAGAAATGGTCTGATTGTTGTCTGGGCCTCCCATCCTGGCCAGTTCCTTACCATTAGCAGAGCGGCCTTATTGACTAACAAGGCAGTGTGTGTGTGTGTGTGTGTGTGTGTGTGTGTGTGTGTGTGTGTGTGGTGTGTGTGTGCACAGAGGTCAACAGGTGGGATCTCTTCTGCCTAGTTGACTCCAGCAGCCTGTCCTATTTTCATCCCCAGCCTTTTCAAACTCTATTCGTAGTTCACAGGAGCTTCTGTGGCTATCTCCTGTTAAGCTGGTATAGTGGTTTGAATATGCTTGGCATAGGCAGTGGCACTATTAGGATGTATGGCCTTGTTGGAATGGTTGCGGCCTTGTTGAAGGAAGTGTGTCACCATAGGCATGGGCTTTAAGACCCTCATCCTAGCTGCTTGGAAGCCAGTTTTCTCCTAGTGGCCTTCAGATGATGATGAGGAACTCACAGCTCCTCCTGCATCAAGTTTGCCTGGATGCTGCCATGCTCCTGCCTTGATGATAATGGACTGAACATCTAAGCCTGTAAGCCAGCCTCAATTAAATGTTGTCCTTATAAGAGTTGCCTTGGTCATAGTGTCTGTTTCCAGCAGAAAAACCCTAAGATAGCTGGGAAAAGAGATACAGGAGCCCTTACAAGTACAAGAATATACTGGAAGAGCTCAGCATGGCCTGAAGCAAGTAAGGAAGAGAACAGTTGGAAGTTAGATAGCAGAAAGAAATTTCCAGGACTGGAGGGACTGACTGTCTACCCTGTTAACCAGGCCCTCTGGACTCCACCCAACAGTTACCTAGCAACACCCATGTATGAGCCTGGATCACATATAAGAAGGACTTCCTGGGTTCTCTTGTCTCTTCTCTCTCTCTCTCTCTCTCTCTCTCTCTCTCTCTCTCTCTCTCACACACACACACACACACACACACACACACACACCTCCTCCACGTGTCCTTGGCCAGCTGGCCTCTTCCTCTCTTCATCTCTATCTTTTCTTTCTGTCCTCCTCTGTCCCCCTTTCTCTGCCTCTACCCCCTTTACCTTCTCAAATAAACTCCCTCTTATACTAAGCTGGTCACATGGCTTGACTGTTGCAGGGAGGGTTGCCCCAGCATGAGCCACCCAGAATGTCTCATTCTAATTCATCACTGCATTACCCCAAGGTACACAAGGGAGGGACAGGCAAGGGGCAAGGAAGGATGGGGAGTGGAGTGCTAAGGTATGACTGTCTCTTTGGGTCCAGCTCAGACTGAAGCAGGGAGTGTAGTTATGGGAACTTGTGGCTGGGAACTGCAAAGCAGGTGGATGGGGATCCGGAGGCCTGACTTGGCTAGAATGAAGCCAGAAGGCTGGGCGTCTATGAGACTCTCTCTCAGCATATTTAATCCTCTCTCACTGGCCCTCACCCGAACCATTTGGCAGTCCCTTGCTTCTAAACTTGGCCTGTTAGTCCTTTTCAAAACCCAAGCACACCTTCCAACCTCAAACTGAAGATTTGAATGTAGTATACCTGTAGTTATTCTGACTTTAGAAAAGAAGTTTCCTGGAGTTCAGGTTGGAGACAAGGCATAATGTGACATCTCTTCCTCTTTAAAACAACAAGCAAACGAAAACATGAGTTTTTGGGTTTTTTTTTTTAAGATTTATGTATTTTATGTATATTAGTGCTCTGTCTGCATGTATATCTGCAGTGGGTCCATTATAGATGGTTTGAGCTACTATGTAGGTGCTGGGAATTGATCTCAGGACCTCTGGAAGATAAGCCAGTTCTCTTAAACTCTGAGCTATATCTCTCCATCCCTGGGAATTTCTTTTTCCTTCCTTCCTTCCTTCCTTCCTTTTTAAAAAAAAAGTTTAAATTACTTTTATTTTTATGTATATGGGTCTTTTGCCTGCATGTATGTCTGTTAATCATTAGCATACCTGGTGCCCGCAGAGGCCAGAACAGTGCCCCTGGAACTGGAGTTAGAGATGGTTGTGAGCTTTTCTTATAGTACTGGGAATGTAACCCCCAGCCAGTGCTCTTAACCCCTGAACCATCTCTCTAGTCCACTCATTTAAATTTATAGCAACTTTTTGAAGATAATTTCAGAATTCACCCAAACTATAAATGGCCATTGGAAAAATAATGAGGTACAACTCTCCTTTGAGAAGCCACATTCAAAACCAGTACCACCTGGGTGATTTTTACACATCAAGTACAGCTGTAGCATGAGGTACAACCTTGGCTATTTCTGGAACACAGCTTCTTTGTGCTCTCAGAAAACACTTCCCAGAAGATTTCACCTCAGAGATGCTGGTTTCTTCTTAATCACCGATAATTTCTTTTCCTTCTTTCTTTTCTTTCTTTCTTTCTTTTTTTTTTTTTGTTTTTGTTTTCTTTTCTTTTGGGTTTTTTTGGGGGGGTTGGGTTTTTTTGTTTTGTTTTTTGTTTTTTTAGAGACAGGGTTTCTCTGTATAGTCCAGGCTGTCCTGGAACTCACTCTAGACCAGGCTGGCCTCAAACTCAGAAATCCTCCTGCCTCTGACTCCCAAGCGCTGGGATTAAAGGCATGCGCCACCACAGCTCGGCATTCACTGCTAATTTCTTAACTCCAGCTAACCAGCATCGATTGTCCCACTAGTCCCTTCTATTTTTCACTCTAAATCCAGAGCCACATGGCCAAAGCTGCTTGTGCTGCTGCTTGCTGGGGCTGGAACTTGGCCCCTGTATTAGTCAGGGTTCTCTGGAGTTACAGAACTTATGAGTAGTCTATATACAGTAAGAGAATTTGTTATGATGACTTACAGTCTGTAGTCCAACTCCCCAACAATGATTAGCTGTGAATGGAAAGTCCAAGGATCCAGTAGTTGCTCAGTCCTGCAAGGCTAGTAGATTCCAACAGATGTGCTGGCAAGTAAATGCAACCAAAGAGTCAATCTTCCTTCTTTCAATGTAGGTCTCCAGCAGAAGGTGTGGCCCAGATTAAAGGTATGTACCACCATGCCTGGATCTGGGACTTGTTTTGTCCCAGGCTGACAATGAACTCAGAGATCTCCTTGCCTTAATCTCCTGGGATTCATAGCCACTATGCCTCGAGATCTCCATGGCAAGATCCAGGTCAGAAACTTGTATCTCCCAGCCTCAAGATCTATATCACAGGCGAGCCTTCCAATTCTGGATTGTAGTTCATTCCAGATATAGTCAAGTTGACAACCAGCAATAACCATCACAGCCCCCTTGTTATATTACATTATCACCAGCTTTCTGTTTTCCAATTCCTTCACTCCCTAAGCTTAGCTGTCCTGGAACTTGTTCTGTAGACTGACTTAGAACTCAGAGATCTGCATGCCTGTCTCGTGGGATTAAAGGTGTGTACCATCACACCTGGACTTAATTTTTCTTCATCTAGAATTTGCAGTCCCAGGTTGGCCTTCAACTCAGATCTTCTTGGCTTTATCTCCTGGGATTAAAGGTGTGTATCACCATGCCTGGATCTAAATTTAGCTGGGTAGGATCTTGCCCCTAAATCCCTTAATCTGTTATCTCCTACAACATAGGATCCTGTTCCATTTCACTTCCTGGTGCCCCTTTAATACTCAAACTACATATTTTATATTTTTTCCTTTCTAAGCTTGCTATACTTATTCAAAACACTCTTCATGGGACTCAACCATAGAACAAAGTCTATGGTGGACATTTCTGAGACTTCCTTTGTCAATGCAATTAATCTTGAGTTTCTTCACCTTAGCCTCAGGCAGACTCTTTAGACAAGGCCAAAAGCAGCCATGTTCTTCACAAAAATACTACAAAACAGTCTCTAGGCCACATACTGAAGTTCTTCTCCACTGAAACATCTTGGACCAGGTCTGCACAGTTCAAATCACTCATAGCAACAAAGTCTTCCATATTCCTACTAGGATGGTTCATTAAGCCCAACTGAAAACATTCCATGGCTTTCCAAATCCACATTCTTCCAAACAAAAGCATGGTCAAGCCTATCACAGCAATCAATACCCAGTCCCTGGTACCAACTTGTATTTTTTTTTTTCTTTCGAGACAGGGTTTCTCTGTGTAGCCCTGGCTGTTCTGGAACTCACTCTGTAGACTAGGCCAGCCTCGAACTCAGAAATCTGTCTGCCTCTGCCTACCAAGTGCTGGGATTAAAGGCATGCGCCACCACAGCCCGGCACCAACCTCTATCTTAGTTAGGCTTTTACTGTTATAAACAGACACCATGACCAAGGCAAATCTTATAAGGACAACATTTAATTGAGGCTGGCTTACAGGTTCAGAGGTTCAGTCCATTATCATCAAGGTGGGAACATGGTAGCATCCAGGCAGGCATGGTTCAGGAGGAGCTGAGAGTTCTACATCTTCCTCTGAAGGTTGCCAGCAGAATACTGGCTTCCAGGCAGCTAGGATGAGGGTCTTAAAGCCCACACCCACATCGACACACCTACTCCAACAGCCACACCTTCTAATAGTGCCATTCCCTGGGCCAAGCATATACAAACCATCGAAATGATACATACATGATTATCATAGTCCAGCCAGAGACTGGGTACAGAAACTGTATGCATTATACAAAGATTTTCATCCAGCTAAAAGATTTATTGACTGTCTTTTATATGCTAAGTATAGTACAAGATGTTGACTAAAAAAAAAAATGGAAAGTTCTTTACTCAGAGAAGTTATAATCAGGTGGCAAATACAGTGAAAGGGAGACAGGCATATTGTTGAGGTACCTCCATGACTAATCTAGACTAGGTGTCTGAGAGACTCCTAATAAAATACAACAAAGCCACATTGAAGAATCCATACAGAATTAGTATCATCCATATATGAGTTCCTGTGGTTTAATTTGTAATTTCCTTTGATCTGATTTTAGTTGTATAACAATCATGTGTATCAACATCAGGTAAACTGGGTTTGGTGGTGATGCTTAAAAGGTGGTGGTATGAGGGTCATGAGTTCAAGACTAGCTTTACCTATAGTGAGCTTGAGACCAGCTTGGGCTACATGAGACTCTGAAAAGGCCAAGCTAGCTGGGCGGTGGTGGCGCACGTCAGCCTGGTCTACAGAGTGAGTTCCAGGACAGCCAGGGCTATACAGAGAAACCCTATCTCGAAAAAACCAAAAAGAAAAAAAAAAAAAAAAGCCAAGCTATTATAGCTGCTAATTATGATAATATGCTTGGGTGTGCACACTCAATAAGATAAATCAGTATTGGGACCCCAACTATCCTCTCTTTTTCAGTATCTTTTCAGTCCCTCAGAGAAGCACTAAAACAAATTTAGAAGTGGCAAACTAATACTGGAGATAATGCAATAGGAACCAAGGCATTTAGTATCATTGATTGAAACCGCTGTCTCTTGAGTCGAATAATTTGTGGAATATGATTCACACAGGTTGCAATGGATTATCTTAGTTTTTTTTTTTTTCAAAAAAAAAAAAAAAAAAAAAAAACTCATGAAGGATAACCTTTCGGAATCTTCATACTGTTGTCAAAATTCCAGAAACTATTTACAACTTTATTATAGCAAAAGGAAAGGGGTAGATGCAAAAGAGGACACACACTAAACGTTAGCCAAAGGAGGAGTCAAGAATAAGTTAAAAGCCCAAGGTGGCAGTACACGCTTGGCTGAAGGTTGAGGAGGATCTCACAGAAGCTGTGTAAAATATCTACGGCTGGAAACAGCACGATGCAACTACAGCTGCTAGGAATTTCCAGAGACCAAACAAACATCAAGAAGACAGTGGCTTTCTCCTTCCACTAGTTTCATTATGGAAAATGTCTAGAGCATATACAAGCACAAAGAATATTTGTTCGTCTACCACGCAGCATCAACAGTCATCATTTCTACCTCCCACTTCCTGGCATTCCGAAGTCAATTCCAGCTAGCCTAACATTTTACAGACTCTAAAGAGAAGGCTTGCGAGCCAAGGAACTTGCTGTCCAGGTCCACTATGTGGCAGCCCTTTAAGTACGACGGTATGTAAAATAAGACTTAACCAAACGGATTTTGAAAGAAGAAACTGCAATACCAAAGGAAGTGTTTGACGAACAGACAAAACAGCCTCCAGAAGGCGCTATTCGGCCTCGGGGAAGGAACTAGCCCCGGGGAAGGTCCCAGCCCCGGGACCCGCCTTTTAGAGATTGGGCTGTTTCGGGCCCGCCCACCAGTTCCAGCGGGCCCCCGCGCTCATCCGCGTCCGGAGCAACTTACTGCTCCAGACGCCCTGGCCCGGGCTCGTGAGCGCGCGCGCCGTGCGTCCCCGGGCTCGTGAGCGTGCGCGCCGTGCGTCCCTCGCTCGGGGTTGTGCGCGCAGGACCTCCTGGCTCGTTCGTTCCCAGTCATCCTAGAGCGGCCGGGGTCAGAGAACCGCGTACCCTGCCATGTTCTCCTTGGCGCTGCGGGCCAGGGCGTCCGGCCTCACCGCTCAGTGGGTAAGAGGCTCGGGGTGAACCTGAGTACTGTCTCCACAGTCTCCTGCTCTTCGTGCCTCCCTTAGCTTTGGTACCGGGAGCCCCCAGGGGCCTGGACAGGTCAGCTGGCGGCGGCAGGGACGCCGCGGCCTTCGTCCTCGGTGCCTCCGGGATGCACCGCAGCTGCGGTGGCTGCGGGTTGAGGGCCGCCCACACAGGCCCGGGAAAGTCACCCCTAACTTAGTCAAGGTCAGGAAGACGGTTGTCATTCGTCCTGGCGCGGAACGTAGTGAAGCCCTGGCGGCCCGCTACTTCCAGGATCCCGGCCACGAAGAAAGGGGCTTCTTGTCTGTCAGGTTTAGCGACAACGCTGCAGCAGAGTTAAAAGCATTCCGGAGAAAACGCTGATAATGCTTGGTGAAGGCTTGCTGAGTTCCTTTAGGCCTAGATAAAGGTGACCAGCGTTTCATTTACTGAAGTTGTTCATTCATTATAGGAAATGCTCGGCAGAAAATCGTAGGAATTAACCGTGAAAGAATAGTAGCACGAGTAACTGCACTGACTAAAGAGCCCTAGTTTTCTGTTCATTTGAGTGTCATGTACATCTCAAATAGGCAAAAGGAATTGAATTGAAGTTGAAACACTGAAGCGAACCTAAAATGCAGATTCCAGGGCCTGCGAGATAGCTCGGTGTGGAAAGGCGCTGGCCTCCAGGTGAGAGGACTAGTTGCTGACCGACCTTCACGAACATGACTTGTGTCCGGAGATTGTTGGGGCACACGATAAATAATGGCTATTGTAATTAATTAACTACATGGCAATTACAGGAAAGAGAGAAGCCCTAATTGTTTGGATTTTATTTTCCCAACAGTAAAACAAAAATTAAGTTAGTCCTCAAAAAAACACAGTATATATTAGTATAGAATTCATTTAGGGCTTTTGACTTTAACCTGTGCTTTGAAGGATAGCATTCCAGGTTACCTTTTGTAGTTATATGACTTGAACTAGAATTAGTCTTTGTTTCTTCAGCTGTGAGATGGGACTATTGAGTCCATCCCAAGTTATTTGAAGCCTTAATATATTTCTAGTTCCAGGTAACAGTGTGGATTGGATTATAGTACTTTTTTTTTTTTCCTTTTGGAACTAGATCTCACCATGCAGCCCTGGCTGGCCTGGAGCCTGCTAAGTGTGGTGCTGATCTTGAACTCTTGTTGGTCCTCTTGCATTGACTCTTGAGTACTGAGATTACAGGTGTGAGCTTCCATGCCCTGCTGGAATATACTAGTGATGGGTGATGCTTGGTGGCCCTTTGCTGTGTGTTTAATAGGTGAATTTATATCTTATTTTAGAAGGCGGTACAGTGTTGACATCACTACAAATTACAAATTAGAAACAGAATTCCGGTTTTTGTGGGGTTATTTCATGTAAGAACACTAATAAGGTACATATAAGTATGGTCGGTCACATCTGATATCCTAGCATTCAGGAGTCAGAGGCAGGAAGATTAGAATCTTTGTTATCTTTAGGTGTATAGTGAGTTTGAGGTCTGCCTGGCCTATATAAGTTCCTGTCTGTAAAATATCCCCAACTCAAATCCCAGCCCCCTACAACAAACAAAAAGGTAACCATGGTAGTGTAGAATAGTAGAGAGTCAGTGACAGGCTTTATGTACAGTAAAGTTCTGCTTTAAGTAGATGACTGGTACAGGAGTGGGGTTGGAGTCAGACACTGCAAGGTTCCATAGGTAAGAGAGGCTCTGTGAATCATTCTGTTGAGGAGACTACTAAGAAGTAGGGGCAAAGAAGTTCCCAGAGACATCTTCTGTTTCTTTTGTTTTTTGAGGCAAAGGGTAACAAGAAGTATAATTGAAAAGCAGGGTTTTGTTTTGTGGGTGCTATTGTTTTGAGACAGTTTTTTTTTTTTTTTTTTTAATTTTTTTTTTTAAATGTAGCCTTGGCTAGCCTGGAAGGAAGACCAACCTGGCTTCAAACTCACAGAGATCCACCTGCACTACCAAGCCACTGCTTTCAGTTTTAAAATGTTTTTCCCCTCTGATAGTGGGTTTTGCGCTGTCACCCCAACATGCTCCCCACAATGAATAATTTTGAATTGTATCCTGGACGTTGTGAACATATAAGTTAGACATTACAGTCTAACTTACTTCTTTAAAGAATGCCCATCCCCATTGTCATGAGTGGTAGACCAAATATTGGTTCTATTTTAGCTGGGCTGCTTAGAGTCCATCATTACACAGGGGTCAGACAGATCTGAGTAGTTTCTGTCTCCATTTTGGTACTTCCTTTCCTGGGATTTACCACTTGTCCATGCCTGAGATTATCCACTTCTTTCGCTAAGTCAAACCATTTAAGACTGCTATTTATTTATTTATTTGTTTGTTTATTTATTTATTTATTTTGGATTCTTTGTTTGTAGAACAGGGTTTTACTGTGTAGCCCAAGCTGGCTTTAAACTCTGGCAGTCCTCTTAGCATACCTCCTAAGTGTTGGTGTTACAGGTGTGAGCTGTCATACCTAGCTTACATGAGAAATTTTTGATTTGTTTGTTTGAGACAGGGTTTCTCTGTGCAGTCCTAGTTGGCCTGTTACATTAGAGATACTCAAACCTAACTCTGTAAAATCCCAGCAGGCCCAAAAGACAGTTTACCTTTTAGGATAGGCATGTTTCTACATTGCCTTAATCCCAAAGGCGGGAAGATCTCAGTGAGTTTGAGGCCAGCCTGGTCTATAGAGCAGGTTCTGGGACATCAAGGGCTGCTTAGTGACCTTTCTCAACAAAACAAAACAAAACAAAACAAAAACAAAAACAAAAACAAAAACAAAAAAACCAAAACAACAATAACAAAAAAACCCAAGAAATTTTATCTTAGTGTGTGTGTATCTTAAAATCCTAAATCCCAAAACATTTTACAGATTTTTCTTAACTTATGCTGGGTTTACATACACTCCTACTTTAAAGGCCAAAGATTTAATAATAAATGAAACAGTATAGCTTGCCAATTCTCTAAAGTAGTTTCACTGTTTTGTTTTTTCTGTGTGTGTGTGTACACGCATATTCCTTTTTGAAGGTGCCCAGGGAAATTGTATATGATGAACAGTTGTTGTAATTATGAATGAGTGTTGAACGAGTGTTGTGATTATGGAGGCATGGCCAGTTCCTTCCTCCAGTGGCTCTCCGGGGCTAAGAGTAGGAAGTTACCATGATCATGATAGGTGAGTGGGAGGCATAAAGTGTTGTAAGTTGAAGTAGCCACATGTCTAAGGAGGGAGGTGCATGGTAGACTGGAGAGGAATAAGAGGGTGGAAGCCTGGATTGAAAGGGTCAAAAGGCCTTTTCTATGACATGAAAGGATTTAGATTTTATCCATTAAGACGTGAACAGTTACGGCAGATGCATAGCATGCTCAGATTGAGTCCAGTGCTACCACCTTCAGTCCTCTGCTCATTAGAATTTTTGTGAACATCTCTAGAGATGTGGAAAAGCATAAGACAGTCATGGAACCACGTTATTGGTGGTAATCTGGGGTGGAGGGAGAACTAGGATAGAAGCAGGGCTGGGGAATGCAATAGCAGGAATAGCAAAAATTATTCAGTAGAATGTCTAAGACCTAGTGATTTAATACGTCAGGAAAAGTATATTGAAATACTTTTCTCAAGTAATGCATGGCATTAAGATATTGTATATAAAGACTGTTATTTGCATTTGATGGTCTATACCTATAATCTTGTCACTTGGGAGACTGACATAGGAGCATAGAAAGTTTAGGCTAGCCTGGGCTATCGAATGAGACTTTTATCTCAAAACAACAAAAAGTAAATATGAAAAGTATAATGAAAGGAGATACCACGTGAAGGTAGAAATAACCAAAGTTTCATAATTATGTGCAGAGTCAGGTACAGTCAAACTATATCATCTTCTGATATCTTTTTCTGAGAATTTTTCTAGACTTGTCTGCCTGAGACTTAAGCTAGAAATTAAATATCATAAAATTTAATCAGCATTTTACACTAAATGTTAATCCTGTCTTTAATCTTTGGTAAGTACAAAGTTGCATATTAGAAAGTAGCAAAGTATTACTATAAACTTTTTACTTTGGGGGGTGGACTCAGAAAGTTCTGAGTTTATACCACTTAGTTTTTTCTCTTCACTCTTTTTTTTAAAAATTTAGTTATTTTATTTATTTATTAATTATGTATACATGTTTGCCTGCATGCCAGAAGAAGGCGCCAGATCTCATTATAGATGATTGTGAGTTACCATGTGGTTGCTGAGAATTGAACTCAGGACCTCTGGAAGACTAGCTGGCACTCTTTACCTCTAAGCCATTTCTCCAGCCCCTGCTCCACCCTTAATCATTCTGTCATCAGTGATTTGCAATTAAAACATTGATTTGTTTTGAATGGAAATGTGTGTAAACTCATGCGAATATGCAGAATTATTGGTCAGCAAGAGTATGCCTCAAAAATATTTTTCCAGGGATTGGTAGAGTGGTTTAGTGCCACCAAAACTGCCATCTTGAGTTCTGTCCCTGGGGCCAATTTCTGTGAGTTGTTCACAGAAGAGAGAGAGAGAGAGAGAGAGAGAGAGAGGGAGAGAGAGAGGAAGGAGAGAGAAAGCAATAGATAAGTAATGTTAAAGAGATTGTCCAATTTGTAGCAGCATAGATCTACTGAACAACTTTTTTTTTTTTTTTTTTTTAAATACAAAATGTGTTTATTGGAATAGTTCCCACTTAACCTGAATCAGGTACTTTCAGTGCCACTGCCTCCTGTTCGAGCATCCTTTTCTCAGCCTTGCCTTTCTACCTATAGCTGACAGGACAGTGGAGCAGCCAACACACAAGACTACCGTTTGTGCATGGGTAAAGACTGCTTATTTTATCGCATCCTGGGCATTTCTTATCCATAAAGTAGAAACTGGGGCTCTGCACCAGGCACTTTTTCCTGTGTTTCCTTTTCTTGTCTAGAAAGGGATGAAGGGAGGCATGTTCTTATAGGGAGGTCTTGACCACCAGAAAGCTAATTGACAGCTTTTTCAAAATTAGCTCTGTATTTATTTCAAAGATTTATTTTCCTTTTATGTGTTTTAGTATTTTGCCTATATGTGTGTGTGTGTACACTGCATGTGTGCATGGTGCCCACAGAGGTCAGAAGAGGGCACTGGATCCCCTGGAACTGGAGGTATAAACAATTATAATTCACCGTGTGGGTGCTGAGAACCAGACCCCAGTCCTCTGCAAAAATAGGTCTCTTAACTGCTGAGTATCTCTCCAGCTCCTCTTTATTTATTTTAAACGATAAT
Organism: Arvicanthis niloticus; assembly: GCF_011762505.2. Lineage (NCBI taxonomy): Eukaryota > Metazoa > Chordata > Mammalia > Rodentia > Muridae > Arvicanthis > Arvicanthis niloticus. The sequence goes on from NC_047678.1 coordinate 51,545,488, forward strand.
CTACGCATAAAACATCCCGAGTAAACAAAAATGGGATCAAATATTGACCAAAAAAAGTTCGATGTATTTCATTTGTGAATGTTTTATCTTAAATCAATCTTTTCTGGTTTGTGTATCAGTGTTAAATAGGAATTTGAAAAATAGAAAAAATATATGAACTTTTACAATCTTATAATAAAAATGATGGTGACTATTTATGGCATTCAATTTTTATTAGTGTCTGTATTTGTTATAATAGTCTGCACTTTTTTAACAGTTAATTTTGTTGTATTTTGTGTTTTGCCTGCATGTATGCCTATGTACCATATGCATCCTGTTGCCCAAGGTCATCAGAAGAGGGTCCCTAAGACTGGAGGTACAAATGGTTGTGAGCCACTGTTTGTGGGTGCTGGGAATTGAACCTGTATCCTCTGGAAGAGCAGCCAGTGCTTTTAACTGCTAGCCATCTCTGCAGCCTCATTTATGTCCTATAAAAAGAGAATTCTTCATCATTTCTAAATGTAACTGTGGCAGCCATACTTTTTTCCTGTGTCATTTTTATGAAAATTAACAGCTACTTAATACTCCAATATGGAAATTTTGCTCATTTAGAACTTCCCTTTGGGTGGTGAGATGGCTCACAAAGTAAAAACTTGCTGTGGAAACCTCATGACCTAAGTTTGACCCCTGGATCTCACAGTGGAAGGAGAGGACTCCTAAAAGATACACACAGATCATATCAAATTACACTCTGAAAATACTTTAAAATTAAAGCTTTGCTTATGTTTTTACACTAACTATGCTAGAAACAGTTTTTGTTTTATTTTGATTTGTTTTTTTTTTGTTTTTTGTTTTTTGTTTTTTTTTTTTTTTGACTGTTTTGTATCTTTTGAGACAGGGTCCACTATGAACTCTTGGCTGGCCTGAAACTCACAATGTAGACCAAGCTGCCCTGAATTCATAAGAGATCTGTGTGGCTTTGTCTCAGCACTAGGGTTAAAGGTGTGTGCCACCATGCATGGCAAAATATTCTTATGTCTTTTATACTCATTTCTTTTAAAGATGTATTATTTTTAAATATGTTTGTATATGTAGGTATATGCCCACAAGTGCAGGTGCCTGCAGAGTTAGAGGTCTGGGATTTCCCTGGAGCTAGAGTTATAGGCAGGTGTGAAATGTCCCAGCTGGATGCTGAGAATAGAACTTTGAAGAACAGCCCCAGCTTAGAGTGGGAGGTCAGCAGTACCTGAGAGGAACAGAACAAAATGTAACAGTCAGATTGGTTCCAGAGCAGTTGGACCTGGTAAGTCTGCATAGCATTACAAGTAGTATGTGTGTGACTGGAGCTGCTGAAGTATTTAGTAAAGAACTGGAGAGGCTGCCAGGGCCGGGAACATGTCCTATAACCACTAAGCCATCTCTTCAGCTCCCTTACCTGCATTTTGTAATAGGTGAGCGTGCGTGCATGCGTGTGCGTTCTCTCTCTCTCTCTCTCTCTCTCTCTCTCTCTCTCTCTCTCTCTTTCTCTCTCTCTCATTCTCTCTCTCATACACACACACATACACACACAGAGCACCTCTTCCCTTGAGACAGGGTCTTCATATGTAGAGCTAGATACACAACATCTCTCAAGCTTCCTAGTGCTAGGATTCACCCCCATCTACTACTGCAATGTTCTTCAAATTTCCAAAAGTGTTACTGTGTTAAAAGAAATAAATTCACATCAGGCATGATGGCTCACACCTTTAATCCCAGCACTCAGAAGGCAGAGGCAGGTGGTTCCAGGATAGCCAAGGCTCTGTTGCATAGGGAAACCATGTCATCAACCATCCCCTGCCAAAACAGCCCCCACCAAAGATATGAATTCTTTGAGGTTTTCCATAAATCATACTAGTTTGCTTCCCTAAAAGGCTTGTATGAGTGTTTGCCTAATGCATTAGCAAGCCCATTTCTCCCATGCTCTCAACAAAATGGAATGCTATCTTAAAAAAAAAAAAAAAATCCAAACCAAAATTTTTCCTAATTTAAGCTGGCAGTATTATTTTAAATTTCATGCTTTTAAATTTTTAAATGTTCATGATCTTTACTAATTTTCCTCATTAACTTTATGCACTTAAAGTCTTTTCTAGGTGTTATCCCTTTATCACTAGATGTGTGTAAGGCATAGTAGTCTTCAACATAGTTGGTAGATGATGCCAGAGAGAGAGAATGAAAGGAACAAACAGAGCAGAGGAGTCAGAGCTGAGTCCTCAAGGTGGGGAAGGTGAAAAGATGGGTTACTTCCCCTGCCTTAAAATTAATCATTATTATGAAATAGTTATTTTCTCAGTGTTTACTTAAGTAATTCTCTGTTATTCAGAAGTTGTTTCTATATTGTATTCTCAGCTAAAGTGACTGCAGCATGTGTTTTCTATAGTTTAGTGTCATGTTTCACAGCCTTGAATGTATTGAATTGTCTTTTAAAACTATATATTTAAAACAAAAGAAGCATAAAGTAATGCTTGTTTATCTACTATCTGCTGAAGGGGTGGGAGGGGGGTGGTGGTAGGGGAGAACACAGTTGAGGCAAAGCCCCTCCAGGACCCTTTCTCTGGTTGTGGGTGGTACATAAAACTGATAGCTTGACCACTATTTGCTGTACCTATGTCTGTAACTAGGTTTTCTAGTTAAGGCAAGATGAAGCACTATGCTCTGTGGTAAAGTTAAGTATATTGTTGGGTCATGTCACTTGCACTAAGTCTCTCTGGTAGCTGGTTCCATGCTTGGTTTAATTCAGTGTCTCACCATTTGTGGTTCACAGAATTAAGAAATGGTGGGATTTAGAATAATACTTCATTTGTTTAGAGTAGGAGGTCAGCAGAAACAGGAGAACAAAATGTAACAGTCAGATTGGTTCCAGAGCAGTTGGACCTGTAAGTCTGCATAGCATTACAAGTAGTATGTGTGTGACTGGAGCTGCTGAAGTATTTAGTAAACTGGAGAGGCTGGCAGGTCTGGTAATGCGTTCTATAATCAATGCAACACCAGGAAGGCTGAGGCAAAAAGAAAGAATTAAACTCTAGCTTGGGCTACATAGGGAGACTATCAAAAAATTTTAGAACAGTATAATGTGACTATGTGTGCATAGCTGTGACTCATGTGTAGAATAAAAACATTACCATATTAGGGCCAGGTGTGGTGGAACAAACCTTTAATCTTGGGAAGTGAGGCAGGTGGATTTCTAGGACAGCCTGGTCTACCGGACAATCCAGTAGAGCAGGGCCACACAGTGAGACCCTGTCTCAAGCAACAGAACTCTACCATATTAAAAAGCTGACATCAACTCAGACAAGAGGAATGACAACCACTTAATTCTGAGTGAGTAGAAAGTATGCAGGACACCCTGGGCACCTGTACTCAACTCTGGCTTGGGTTTGGGTCAGTTCTTCCACTGACTCCCACAGGTGAGTTAATAATGTGCTAGGATATAGGCCAGCTCTCCTAAGATGATAACTTGATTCCCTTGTTTTAAATTATGACTCTTAAAATACTTCTTCATGAAATTTTCTTTTAAATTTGTGACTTAATTTTCTTTTTTGTGTGTGACTTAACTTTCTTAAAAATTTAAAATTTAATTTTTTAAAAAAAAATTTAGGGAAGACATGCAAGGAATTTGCATAAGACAGCAGTGCAAAATGGTGCTGGAGGAGCCTTATTTGTGGTAAGTAATTGGAATTCCTCATAATGAAAAGACTTTGGAATTTGAGTGGATCCACTGTAATATCATAAATTATGGGTTATGTTACCATAAGTCCTTGGCAGAATACTTGCCTAGAGTATGCAGGGTCTGGGTTCAATCCCTAGCACTGCAAAGGAAAGGATTAAACAATTTTAAAATTTTGTTTTAGTTTTATGTGTGAACGTAACTGAGAACATGTATGGACACTATGTACATGCAGGAACCAGAGAAGGTCAGGCCATGTTAGATCCTTATGAACTTGCGTTATAGTTAGCATGTGGGTGTTGGGAACCAAGCCTGATTGCAAGAGCAGTAAGGGCTCTTAACCTCTGAGCCATTTCTCCTGCCCCCCAAAAGCAAAACCTTAATGTCTGTGTCTTTGATATATATTGATCACCATGGGGATTTAAATATAGCTTGTTAAATTTGTTATAATTCAAATGCTGTTTGGTTCCAGCTGAACCTCTCAATTATAAACTAACACCTAGGAATTAGAAGACTCTAGAATTAAGAATTTTGGTTATTATGAGCAGAGCATGGTGGAGCATGCCTTTAGTCCCAGCACCTGGAAGGCAGATGAGAGAGTTTAAGGCCAGCCTGATCTGCATAGTGAGTTCTGGGAGCCAGGGCTCTGTTACACAGAGAAATACCATCTCAGAAGGTGGAAAAATTTAGGTTATTGTTTGGTAATATTGCTATGAATGCTAATCTGATGGTCAGATTACATGACTGTAATTTGAGAAATCCCAACAGGGTATTTGTTTGAAACTTAAGAGTTTATAGTAATACAGTTAGTGCATTGATGCATAATAAATATATTCTTTCACAAAGCAGTTGGTCTCCATAATCTTGGCTTCACAGTTTTAACACTAGGTGGTATTTAAAAACTAGCTTTAAATGCTGTGTCTGTTTTTAGTAACTAATCTAGTATTTGATGACAATGGTAGTAAACTTGTATGATGAGTTAGAGTACATACTTCAAATTATTGTCCAAAGCTTCCATTTTCTTCCCTCTTTTGCTTGATACCTTTTTTAAAAGCAAACCTCTGAGAACATCAAGATGTTTTGTTGATATTACACTTATTCTGTTCTTTATTATGTACTTACTTATGCTGACTACTGCTGGCTGGCCTGGAGCTCAGAGATCTGCTTCCTAATGAGTGCTGGGATTAAGCACACTTTTAATGTTTGGCTTACTCCACTGGGTTTTTGTTTGTTTGTTTTTGTTGTTGGTGGTGGTGGGGTTTTTTGGGATATAGTTGTGATTTTAGTTTTTTGCTTCTGATGTTTATTTTTATATAGGGTTTCACATTGTAACCCAGGATGTCTTTGAGTTCTTGGCAATCCTTCTGCCTGGGATTCTTGGCAAACTAAACCTTCTAAATGTTAGCTTAATGGTTTCTCTGTGGTAAACTTGTCTGGGGAAAGATGTACCTTTGTACCTCTTGAAAGAGTACAGATGTGTTGTTCCAGACATCTTGGACAATTGAATTCCTTTGCTTTGGGGTACTGTGCTTGTCAGGAATTCACATTTAGAATTTTTTATTTAAAATTTTTATTGGTGTATATGTCTACCTGGATATATGCATGTGGTACAGGTATCCTTACAGGCCAGAAGGGTCATTGGATACCCTGAAACTGGAGTTACTGGGAATTCTGTTTCCCAATGTGGAATTCTGGTTCTCTGCATTAGCAGCAAGCATTTTCCCCCCAAATAGGGTTACTTGGTATAATAGAGCCCTAGCTATCCTGGAACTTTCTTTGTAATCCAGGTTATCCCCAAACTCAGAGATCCACATGCCTCTGCCTCCAGAATGCTGGGATTAAAGGCATGCATCACCATGTCCTGCAACAGCAAGCATTTTTAACCTTTTCGCCATCTCTCCAGCCCATATATAAATTTCGTGTCTTAATTACATACTGCTGCCGGTATTATATTTGATATTTGAACTAGAATATCCTATCCCTAGTAAAGCTGGATAACTATTTGTTGTTTTGAAACCAAAAAAAAAAAAAAAAAAAAAAAAAAAAAAAAACGCATTAATCTTTAAGGGTTCATTTTGAAAGTATTCTAAGTTTTAGTTCTGCTAACTTTACTTTGATAAACAGTCAACAAATAAGTATTTTTAGTTATTCCTGCTACAAAGATAAACTGATGGGATTAGAGATTAAATGAGCAGCCACTATATAATATAGCAACAATCATATAATGTAGTGTACAGTAATATTTTAGTTTTAGAGAAAATGTTGATAATGTGGAAAAAAATCTTTTTAAATTTTTTTTGTATAGCATAGAGATACTCCTGAGAATAACCCAGATACTCCATTTGATTTTACACCAGAAAATTATAAGGTATGTTTAATAAACAACATAGTTGATTTATCAAGTATTCAGTGCATCCATACATATAAAGCAGACACTTTTCTTTCTACAGAGGATAGAGGCAATAGTAAAAAACTACCCAGAAGGACATAAAGCAGCAGCTGTACTTCCAGTCCTGGATCTAGCCCAAAGGCAGAATGGATGGCTACCTATCTCAGCTATGAACAAGGTATTGAATTCAACTGGCTTCAGAAAAGAGGAGAGATTGTATGTGATAACTTAATGTAGAGATCACGATAATCATTAATATCAGAGTTTACTCATACATTCATACAATAGATAGATAGATAGATAGGCAGGCAGGCAGGCAGACAGACAGACAGACCCACCCATCTCTTTAGTGTGTTTCTGTAATACAGCTTCCATTCTTGCAGGAAATAGGCACTAATATGAAAGAGGTGTTTTTCTCCTCCCACGCATTTTGAGGGAAATGGTCATTAATGAAAAGATCTCAAATATGTATAATTTAGTATCAAGGTGTTTTTGGAAATTAATGCAATAGAGTCTCAACATTAAAATTACAGGGGAAAAAATCCCTTACCAAATGTAATCTCATAATATCTTTACATCTTTAACAAAAATTTGTATCTAATATGTGGTATCTGGTGACCTTCAGAACCGCCAAGTGACCCACTTCAGCCTACTTATAAACACTGTTAATACTCATACTCTCTCCTTCCAAGACAGGGTCTTCGTGACACGCTTGGCCCAGTCTATTCTTAAGCTTTTGCCAGTCCTCTTGCCTTAGATGTGAAGATTGTTTTCCAAGTTTCAGCAATAATCTAGATTTCAGATTTACTTACATCCTGTTACTACTATGGTAATTACATTCACGTGACAGTACAGCACATCACTTACAGAGAATGTGTAAGAACAGCTCATTGTGCTTTCTACCTGACTAGCTGTCCTGTATACTCCAACTGTAGTACGCTCACACTCATCATTTTCTAAACTTTATTTGGTTATAAATGAAGTCCACTGTTAAGGTGGATTATCACAAAAAGAAACGGAAGACAAAGGCTATTATCTTTGTTGGGAGAACAGGAATAGGCTTTATAAAAACCATAAATGCAAATTTTAAGTTGTGTTGGTTGTTCTGTTTGCAATACTGATACGTGTTACAAGGCTTTATTTAATAAGTTAATGCTTTCCTTAGTTAATACAAGTGGTTAATTTTTCCAGAAACCTTGATGAAAACTGGGTATGTAACTAAGTTGAAGAGCATTTATTTGCCTATCAACTCCAAAGCCCTGGATTTAATCCTCAGCACTAAGAAAGAAAAAATAAAAAGTAGTATGCTATATAGTTCTTGTGAAAAAAAATTTGTCATTTGAAATTATACCTTTGTTTTTAAAGTCTTAAAAATATTTTTAAAAATTAAGCTTAGTTTGTGATGTACATGCGGAGGTCAGAGGACTTCTGTAGTTAGCAAGGTCTTTTACTTGCTTGAACCATCTTGCCCATGCCTCTTTTTTTTTTTTTTTTTTTTTTTTTTTTTTTTTTTTTTTTAAGGAAAATGTCTCTTGTTGACTATTAAGACTATAGAGAGAAAAAAACAAGCGTGTAAGATCATTTATGACACTGGTATTTAGAGCTGGATACATTAGCTTCAGGTGATGTGAACACTGTAATCTTTAATGTTTCAATATTTTAGGTGGCAGAAGTTTTACAAGTACCTCCAATGAGAGTATATGAAGTAGCAACTTTTTATACAATGTATAATCGAAAGCCAGTTGGGAAGTACCATATTCAGGTCTGCACTACTACACCTTGCATGCTTCGAGATTCTGACAGCATATTGGAGACCCTTCAGAGAAAGCTTGGTATGGAATGCTTTGTTTCTTTTATTAAAATAGCTAAAATAGCTGGGGTGCCTTGGGACACAACCTTAATCCCCCTGCACTTGGGAGGCAGAGACAGGGATCTATAAAGTAAGTTCCAGGACAGCCAGGGCTACACAGAGAAACCCTGTCTTGAGACACCTTTTCCCACCCCTAACCCCAAGCAAACAAAGCAAGCAAGCTTCATCTCTATACATTTCCTGACATCCAAACAAAACTATCTTTCTAGACCTGACATTTTCCACCTAAAATTTTCAACTTCAATTTATCTCATTTGTCTTGCACTTACTCAGTATTTTAAAAGATATTTGCTTACTTTTATTTCTTTCTAGTTTGTGTTCATCTAATTCTCAGCCTCAAGTCTGAGCCTTTAATCTATGTTAATCATTAAGAATGTTAGCATATGTCACATAATAATGACTATATATGGGCTAGAGAGATGGCTCAGGCAAAGAGCATGTACTACTTTTCCAGAGGATCTGAGTTCACTTCCTACCCAACATCTATGCATCAGACAGCTCACAACCACCTATAATTCCAGCCCCAGGTAGATCAGACATTTCTTGAGACATCTACACTTATGTGTACAAATAAATACACAATTAAAAATAATTTTTAGAGTGTCTGTATACTTTTCTAGAGAAGCCATAGAATAAGTAACAACATAGTAGGAATATTTCACAAGGGAAATTTTAAATAGATATATAAAATGAAACAAATGAGTTCTTTCCATACAAAATTGCCATTGCTGCTGCTGCTGCTGCTGCTTCTTCTCCTCCTCCTCCTCCTCCTCCTCTTCTTCTTCCTTCTCCTCTTCCTCCTCCTTTCTTCTTCTTCTTCTTCTTCTTCTTCTTCTTCTTCTTCTTCTTCTTCTTCTTCTTCTTCTTCTTCTTCTTCTTCTTCTTCTTCTCCTCCTCCTCCTCCTCCTCCTCCTCCTCCTCCTCTTCCTCCTCCTCCTCCCCTCTCCTTCTTCCTCCTCCTCCTTCTCCTCCTTTCTTCTTCTTCTTCTTCTTCTCCTCCTCCTCCTCCTCCTCCTCCTCCTCCTCCTCCTCCTCCTCCTCCTCCTCTTCCTCCTCCTTCTCCTCCTCTTCTTCCTCCTCCTCCTCCCCTCTCCTTCTTCCTCCTCCTCCTTCTCCTCCTTACTTCTTCTTTCTTTTTCTTCTTCTTTTCTTCTTTCTTCTTCTTCTTCTTTTTTTTTTTTTTTTGAGACAAGGTTTCTCTGTAGCCCTGGCTGTCCTAGAACTTGCTCTGTAGACCAGGCCGGATTCAAACTCAGAGATCTGCCTGCGTTTCCCTCTGGAGTACTGGGATTAAAGGTGTGTCCTACTACTGCCTGCCTGCATTTTTTTTTTTTTTTTTTTTTGACTGTGAAGTTAAAACATCTTTTAATTTTCCTTCTTTTACTGAAGAAGTACAGGCTTTATTTATACTAGAGGCAAGTACACACTTAACACTGACTTGTGTTCTCAGCCCCATTTTTTACTTACTTTGAAATAGGGTCTTACTAGTTGACTAAGCTGTTCTTGCTCACAGTCCTCTGACTCTCAAGTAGTAGCTGGTCTTTTTCATCAGTGTGGCTTTTTAAAAAATATATGTCCTTGCATGTCACAGATACATTTGGGCAATATCAAAGTATATGAGGCTGAAAGATCAAACTGGCTCCCAAAACACACCTCTAAGGTAGAGATTCTGGTAGCTGCTTGGTATATACGTTACAGGTTTTATATCCTTTATTATTTAGCATATAAATGTAATAGATGAGCTCTTATATGGTATAACTTTGGACTTCATGCATATAGCACACACTGTTTTCATTTTTTGCTGTTATAGACAAGAGTACTCTAGTAATTTCATGTATATACACCTTTGCATGTTTTCCATATTGTATGTTAAGATCATTTGTAAGAAATTGCTGAGTCACGCTTGCTGAATTTTAGCAATTTCTTCCCTTAAGGATATGAGTATTCATTTTCCTTACCTCTGTAATGACCTTCTGAATCTTTACCAATCTAATGGTGTAACTGTGTTATTAGCAGTCCAATTGGTTGTTTTTTTGTTTTTTTTTTTAATGACTTTTTTGTTTATGTGTGTACAGTACCCTTGGTGGCCAGAAGGGGATGTTGGATCCCTGGGACTGGAGTTATAGATGTTTATGACCCACAACTGTATATTTTGGTTTTTTGTTGTTGTTGTTTTTTTGTTTTTTGTTTTTTTTTGTTTTTTGTTTTGTTTTGTTTTGTTTTGTTTTGTTTTGTTTTGTTGGTTTTTCAAGACAGGGTTTCTCTGTGTAGCCCTGGCTGTCCTGGAACTCACTCTGTAGACCAGGCTGGCTTGGAACTCAGAAATCTGCCTGCCTCTGCCTCCCAAGTGCTGGGATTAAAGGCGTGCGCCACCACTGCCCGGCACTTGTTGTTGTTTTGTTTTTTGAAGCTTGAGAACAATTAGTTTAAAAGAAAACCCCTGAAGCAAACAAACTATAAATATCCACTGCTCCCTGTAGGAGTGAGACAGAGAAAGGTAGAGCCATGCTGATTGAGGTAGGCTGGAGGTCAGCCTTGTGACAGATAAGCAGCTAGGTGGAATGGGTGTAACAAGTTCAGTCTTAGCACAGAGTAAATGAAAACTGTGAGCACTGGTCTCTGGGTTTTTATTGATTTTAAAGGAACAAGCATACTTGAAAAATAGCTTGAAGATAGGCAGGTTGCTTTTGCCTATAATCCCAGACCTGTGGAACCTAAGCCAGGAGGGTTGTCATGAGTTAAGAGGCCAGGCCTGAGCTTCAGTGTGAGACTCTGTCTTCAAAACAAAACAACAAAACCTTAAAGACAAAAAATCAAAATGAGTGTTATGTTGTTATCATTATGTTGATTTTTTTTTTTTTTGAGACCAGATCTCAATGTATGGTCCAGGCTAGCCTTGAGCTGGAGTCCTGTCTCTGCTTTCCAAGTGCTGAGGTTACATGTATATACCATTATGTTTGGCACTTTTCATTTTTACAGAAATTTAATGCATGCCAATACTTTTATATACCTCTATAACATTGTTGATATTGTCATTTTTATTAAACAATATTGCTTTTATGCTATAATCTATTTCTTATAGTGATCATTTATATTTTTAGGAATAAAGGTTGGAGAGACTACACCCGACAAACTTTTCACTCTTATAGAAGTGGAATGTTTAGGGGCCTGTGTAAATGCACCAATGGTTCAAATAAACGACAACTACTATGTGAGTATCCATTCAACTTCATGTACGCTAAAGTTCTGAAGTGTTCTCTTTAAGATATTTCATGTTCAGATATTGGTTCTTGAGTTACTCATTTAGAAGAAACTATTAGTATAAGTATCTAAAAGGTTTTAAAAGAATTATCTTTAAACATTTTGCATTTTTCTACAGGATATAAATTTGAGTTTTAATTATGACAAATTTAGTTATTTACATATAGTAGAAACCAAGTCGAAACAGCAACACACTAGAGCATTTTCTTAGATGATATTGTCTATCATTATTATTTGCAGAAGAAATTATAAACACCTCAAATCTTTTTCTCTAGATAGCAACATAAATTTAGTGTGTATTCTTTTTATAGTTTTAAAGCTTTTTCTGTAGTCTGTATCTATAGAAATATGTCATTGTTTGCTTAAATTTTTTTATATAGATGAAATATATAACATTCCTCTACTGCTTTATCTGTATGTATCTCAAAAGGTTTTTTTTTTTAATTTTGTTTTGTTTATCTCTTTATCTTTGACCTGTAATTTTTCTGGAGGTATGTTCTTAATATCCAAATAAGTGGAATTATCTAGTTAGCATTTTAAATTACTTGCTGCCCCTATTATATCATGTTTTTCAATTACAGTATTTTGTTAGTTTTTATTTCTTAGAAAATAGTATATGGAGATTCTTTGAGGTCTTTGCTGAAGCTAACATTTTCAAGAGTGGACTTACTTCTCTCCTGCTCCTAGAGGTACTAATTGCACCCCCAAAGGGTGCAATGATATGGGTTCTAGCCTAGAAATTTTTTTTTTGCAGGACAGTTTACTTTCTAGTTTATCTTTGTAGTTAATGTATAGCTTTTTTGGAGCTTAACTGGGGTTTGGTTCATAATTTCTTGCTGAAATTTCTTTGAGGGTTTTGTTTTGTGCCTCTGTTATGTATACCTCAAAAAAGAATTATTAGTCAGGGCTTTTTAAGAAGCATAAATTTTGATATAGTAGCCCACAGTCCTTGGTGTCTAAGAGATTTTTTTTTTTCATTTTTTTCCAATTAGTAGTTAGAGCTTGATTCAGGATAGACATTAGGCCTGTACTTCTCAGGCACAACAACTGGTGATAGATAATCACTCTTTGAACCACAGTGCTTCTTTCAGGTTAGCATTTGTTTTGTTCTTTGGTGCTTCCCTACTTTATGTTTTCTTATTGTCTTAGTTACTGTTCTTACTGCTGTGAAGAGACACCATGACATGGCAACTCATATAAAAAAGAAAACCCAGTTTCGGCCTTGCTTATGGTTTCAAAGGTTTAGTTTATTATCATCATGACAGGAAGCATGTTGAAAGCTACATCCTGATCTGCAGGTAGTCACAGAGATACTAGGCTTGGCACTGTCAGTGACACACTTTCTTCAGCTAGGCCACTCCTCCTAATCCTTTCAACTAGTGCCACTCCCAGGTCACTGTGCATTCAAATAGACAAGCCTATGGGGGCCACTCTTACTCAAATTAAGTAATCTTCAAAGCAAGTTCAAATTGAGTTACCAATAAAGGAACTTGGGTGACTACCCTAAGATACTAGTGAGGCCAGAATTCAGACACAGAAATACACTTACTTTTGCCTTTTCAGCTAAAGCTCTTAATATATATTGCATTATATATTGGAGTTATTCAGTTGTAGATATCTTGGTAAGTAATAAATGAATTAATTTTAAGGACTTACAGTTTTGTTTTTTATTTTTTTTGGGGGGGGGTTGTTGTTGTTGTTTTCGAGACAGGGTTTCTCTGTGTAGTCCTGGCTGTCCTGGACTCACTCTGTAGACCAGGTTGGCCTCGAACTCAGAAATCCACCTGCCTCTGCCTCCCAAGTGCTGGGATTAAAGGCTTGCGCCACCACTGCCTGGCTTGTTTTGTTTTTTAATAGCAGTTCTTAACGTCTTCAATTTTTCTCTAGGAGGATCTGACACCCAAGGATATCGAAGAGATTATTGATGAACTCAGGGCTGGGAAAGTTCCAAAACCAGGGCCAAGGTATACTTATATTCATATATATAAACTCTAATGGCATAACCTACACTGAATTGATCTTTCACAGAAGCTTGATTTTAAGAGTTTTGCACTCATTCATAGGAGATGACTGGAAGTTTGCATATCTAAAGCTGTCATCTGGAGCAAGGTTTTTGTTTTGTTTTTTTTTTTTTTGTTTTCCATAAAAATCTATAAAATAAGGCTGGGGAGATGGTTCAGTATTCATAAAGTTGTTTCCCTGCAAGCCTTAGGATGGGAGTTCAGATTCTCAGAACACACATAAAACTGAGTGGGGTGGTGTTGGGAAGAGGAGACAGGGAATCCCCTGAGCAAGGTGGCTAGCATTCAGTGTGAGGCAGATCCTCGATATATTAAGGTAGAGGTTGATAGAGGCAGACATCTAACATTGACTTTGGGCTCCCATGTGCACATACATACCTCACACACAAACACATGTACAAACATGCCTACATACATCTCATAAATATAGGAAAAAAATTCTGTAAGATAGTTATCTGTGATCTACCAGAACATTTATACCGAAAGAGAATCTCCTACAAATAGAAATTGCTTAAAAGTTTATGTTACTAGAAGATTGATCTGAAATTAGCCTTCCTCTTATTTCCACCTAAAGATCCATTTTCCCTTTCAATCAATACGGGATAATTTAAAATATATTTTTAATTTTGATCATGTATAATGTATATGTGGAGGTCAAAGGACAACTTTGTGGAGTTGCTTCTCTTCTTAAACCTGTACAAGTTTCAGGTTTTGAACTTGGGTTGCTAGCCTTTTCAACAGTTTTCTTTCCTACTGACCTATGTCATTGATCCCAGTACAAGATGATCTTTAATTATTACTTCTTGAAATAGCTATCTTGTATTCTCCCTATCTTTTTCACCTATTTAATATCACAGATCTGTGTTTTTTTGTTTGATTGTTTTTTTGGTTGTTTTTTGGTTTTTCGAGACAGGGTTTCTCTGTGTAGTCCTGGCTGTCTTGGAACTCACTCTGTAGACCAGGCCTGCCTCTGCCTCCCAGGTGCTGGGATTAAAGGCATGCACCACCACTGCCTGGCAGTATCACAGATCTTTAATTAGTTTTCCTTATGTGCCACAGTTTGATCTCCATGGGATTTCTAGTTGGCTTGTGAATTCACAGTGATGCTTCAGACTAACTTTAGTACAGTCATATATCACATAATGACTTAACCAGCAATAGACAATGATAGTCCCATAAAGTTACATTAAAGCTGAAAAGTGCCTTTTAACATTATTTTGAGATAGGGTCTTACTCTATCACCCTGGCTGGTGTGGACCTCATTATATAGACCAGGTTAGCAACTCACAAAGCTCTGCCTGCCTTTGCCTCTGGAGTGCTGGCTGGGATTAAAGGTGAATACTACTATACCTGGCCAGTTTTTTAAAGTAAAAATTTACATATGTTAATCACTAATAATCATTACTTGCTTTTCTTTTCAGGAGTGGCCGCTTCTGTTGTGAGCCAGCAGGAGGCCTTACTTCTTTGACTGAACCACCCAAAGGACCTGGCTTTGGTGTGCAAGCAGGCCTTTAACTTATATTCAACTGTAAAAGTGTCACTGGAGAAATAAAATATGAACTTACATACATAAACTTTATACTATTTTCTTATTCCCACCTGTACACCTTGGTAGTAATCTAGTACCTTGCAGCTGTTAAATATTGTCAGAACAACAGAACTACTATTTTAGTCTATCTGTGAAGACTGTAATTATAACAATCAAGTTCAGAGTTATTTTAGTGTCGCCCATTCATTTTTATCAGTAGTAGGTTATTATTGTGAAGTAAAAGTTTTGCAAAACTTCCAATACATTTTTCCTTTGTATCTTTAGACACAGCCAAATTGTTAGAAATTTTTATAAGCTTTATGTCAATGTTCCCTTCAAGTGTTTTAATATTTAAGTATATAGTTCTAACCGAGTTTCTGACTGGTAAGACCTCACTACCAGTAATAAGGGTAAGAGGATTTTCTCTAAAAGTATTTTATGTTTGCCATCTCATTTTGTAGCCCTGCTTGTGTGTTTACCAGGCTGGCCTTCAACTTTGGGTACTTTTGCTTCTGCCTCCCAAGTTCTGGGATTATAATAAAAGCATAACTTAGAAGAAGAAAAATTAAAATAATTTGATACTATCTTTAACTATATTTATTTATTTAGAGACAGGATCTCACTTTGTATACTAGGCTGGACTAGAACTCATAGAAATCTAGTAAAGGTATTCAACAGCCACCACACTTGGATTTTGGCTTTGTTCTTGTTGTTGTTTGAGGCAAGGTTTGGCCATCATTGGCTATATTTTTTAACACTAGAAGTACCTAAGAAATAAATGGTGAAGTTGGTTAGTTGGACAATATGTGTTTGTATGAATAAAACTATTACATTCAACTCAAGAAAGGAGGTAATAGTACAGTACTTCTGAAAATGCAAATAAATAGTTTTAATTCATGGAATAATCAGATTGCTTCAGGATTTATCAAAGGCAGTGGTCTTACAGGTGCCTCATCATAGTAGTAGGCACTCAGGAGGCAGAGGCAGGTAATCTCTGAGTTTGAAGTTAGTCAGGTCTGTGTGTGGAAGTTCATACCAGACAGAACTACTTAGTGAGACTGTTGTCTTGAAAAAAAAAAAGCCAGATTTATTTTATATTATGTGCATCACTGTTTTGCCTGTGTACTTGGTGTGCACCAAAGGCAGAAGAGAGCATTGGACACCCAGGGACTGAAGTTACATACAGTTCTGGGTGGTCATGTGGGTGTTGGGAACAACTGAACCCAGGTACTCCCAACAGTGCTTTTAACCCCTAAGCCATCTCTCCAGCTCGGTCTATAAAGACAAACTAACTGGTTGTGAGTGCTTATGATTTAGGGTTTAAGGTAGGTCTTTAAGTTTTCGCCAGAAATATAGCTCTCTATATACAGCACCGTTGGGTACTTGCTTGGCATGAGCAAGGACATAGGTTCAGTCCCCAGTACACACATATATAGAGTTCTCTAGAAGGAACAGAGTATATCTTCCCATCTTAGAGCCTCCTGACATAAAGAGAAACCTTTTGCTTCTTGTCGCACATATCCAAGTTGTTATATTCCAGTAGCAGCAAAGTGACTTCCTACTGTTCATAGTGAATTGTTTTTACTACGTGAGAACATGGAAGAAAATCTGCCCTTATTTTTTTTTTTTTTAATGTAGGTTTATGTCCCTGTCAAGTCCAAAAGTCACATCAGAATTTTCAGCTTATTATTGATAGGACTGTCTTAAACTCCCCATTAAGGTACTAACGGATTCTGAAGGAGGCCACAGTTAACGATGAGGGAGAAGATGGTTTCCTGTAGAGTATGTAACTTCTTGGGGTGGTTAAGGCACAACGGTTGCAGGCTAACCGCTGTAGATTAAAGTATTCTGAAGGAAGTCTGAGGACAAGCTGCTGCGATGTAAAATTTCCTCACACGCCCTATGAGAGTACCACACGGACAAATTTAGTGAAATTTCTGTTCAGAAAGGTCACAGGATCGCGTGGCTAGAACCGGGTATAATGCCGCGTTCTTTGCAACCAGTGCTCATAGCGGTGCTTTGGGGGTCTGGATGCGTCTGGCTTGAGTGCTTCTCGGTCTGCACCTCATGCTGCTGATCAAACGCGCAACCCGGACCCGCCCCTCAGCGCTGCGGTGCCCTCCCGGCTCGACCACAGCTAATAAAACCCTCCCGGTCTGCAGCTGGTTTTGCCGTCCCAACTCAAACCCTGCAAAAATATGTGCGTCTCCTCCGCCGAGCGCCGGCACCCACGCCGCCTTTTGCACATCTCGGGTGGTGGTGGCTGCCCGCGAGGAACGCCAGCAGAAAGTCCCGGCCCTCGGCTCGAGGGTTGTTCCGACTCTCAGCGGCTCCACTGCTCCTCGGGCGCGGCCGGCTCCGGAGGCCCAGGACTTCCGGCCCCCCTCCACCCGCTCCGCTCCCCACGAACGCCACCCGCCGCCGCACGCTGGGCTCCTCCGAAGAGCCCAGGGACGGACACGTCGGGGGCGGGGCACGGCGGTCACGCCGCCCGTCCCGTGCCTGCAGGAGTCACGTGTCCGTCCGGGTCACGTGCTCGCGCCGCAGCCAATCGCGGAGAACGCTGTCCAAGAGCAAGGAGGCTGTGGTGAGAGACCGACCAAGACCGGAGATGTTTTCAAGCCTGGCCCCGGTGGCATCAGGGGCTGTTGCAGCAGCGACGGAGACACCGGCAGCGGCGGCCACCCGGAGGTCCTCGTACAGGGGGTGAACCCTTCTGCGCCCGCCGAGCCTAGGGTCCGTGCGGGCCAGGGGGGCGTGGCGACCAGAGGGGAGGAAGGAGGGCGCGGTTTCGAGTCTATCCCGGGCACTAGGGAGGAGACCCTCAGCCCTCTGTCCGGTGCCCCGTCTCCTACCCGGAGCCAGGTAGGGGGTTGCGCCTCTGCCAGCCGCGCCCAGCCGTGTGCCACGCGCCGCCCGGCCCGGCCCAGCCCAGCCCAGTCCGCGGCGCGGCCGGCCGGACTGTGACAGGCCGTTGGTGGCCGCCCCGCCCGGCATCCTGACGGGTCGCGGCGCAGGTGGGGCCGCCGCTGGGCGACGCTCGGGTGGCGGCTCGCGCGAGCGCCTGGGCCGCCGCTTACCGGAACATGGCGCGGCCGGGAGGGCGCCGCCAGCGCACCGGGACGGACGGCATCGCGGGGGCGCGCCGTGCCATCGCGCGCTCCCGGTGCCAGCCGCGCTGCGTGCGCGGATGTCGGAGACTCGGTGCGGGCCGGGGCGTAGGAGGCGCGATGGTCCCGGGAGAGGTGCGTGAAAGCGAAAGAGCTGCGGCTCGCGGAGCTAGTTCTGTCCTAAATGCCTGTGCGACCTGCCATTGCCGCGTTGAGCTATCAGGTCTAGTTTGTGCCAATTCAGATTGGAATGATGTCCAGAGATCCTTAGAGCGCGTTGGAATCTTAGATCTGATTTTTGAAGAGTAATATGGGGATGACGCATCCTTCAGGATCCACAGCGTTGAATAAAAAGGCTGTATAAAGAGGTCACCGAAGCCCAGCTGACAGCTGTTATAATGATTACAGTGAGAATAGTTGAGGGTGGAAATGAACAGTATTGCACTAGTTGAATACATCGGAAACATTTGAAGCAGTGTGGTTGTAGGGACTGTAATTTCCGCTGGACAGCCCTTGAATTGGGGTGAAGTGTGTTGCAAATCCGGCGATCAGTGACGCTCTGGGATTATCGCTAATTCTGTGGTTGAGATAAACCTGCATCCTCAGCCATGTGTTTCTTCTTATTTTAAAATGGTCTGAGTCAATTATAAAGGAAGATGAACTATTCAACTAAGTCGTCTGTTCATTAAAAACATATGCCCAAGTAGGCCTTTAAAAATCTTGATACTGATCTTTTTCATTTTCTTCAAGCGTTACACAAAGGCGTTCCTGGATATTAACTCAGAACTGGCAAAATGTGCTCTCTTGATGACAAATGTTTTAAAAGCAGAAATTCGTTAGAATCACCACTTAACGATGAAGACGTTGTAGTACCCTTAAAAACATTTCAGTATGACATTTAATATTTTAATACATTTGTTTACATAGAAAACGTGGACGGCAGAGGACAATTTCCTAGAGTTGGGGTTCTCTCCTTCAACTCCGTGGGTTCCAGAGCTCCAGCTCAGGCACTTAGGCTTGGTGGCACACACCTTATGCTCTGAGCCATCTTGACCTCCTTCAGTTGACCTCTTGAGAGCGCTCTTATTTGAATTAAAAGAGAAAATATATAAAAGCATGCAACACTTCTCCCTGAGTTTATAGATGCAGAGAGAAAGGTTTAACTACTTAAGAATCTTTTATAGTCGATAGAAGTACTAATCGAATTTCTAACACTCTACAAGACAGGTTGACCCAGGACAAACAATTGTTCAATGTATGTGTTTTGTTTTAGAGACTGGCAGAGTTCTCTGGGATTGAAACCAGGGGGCTAAGTGTATTTGCGGAAGGAATATTAGAGTTAAAAGTTGGAAGCTGTTCTGTTTGTTACAGTTTGTGTATTTTAAAATTGTTAACAGAGTCTATGGAGTAAGAACCGTTGAGACAGTGGTGATCTCTGGGTATGCACCCTATGAAGTGTATTGGAGGAGGAGTTAAGAGAGCAACAGTGAAAGAACTCAGTTGCTGAAGATGTTCTGCAGTTTCGGTATTGGCTCTTTAATATCCAGGAAAAAATAATAGTTAGACTTTATATGGAGACAGTTGGAATATGTGGGAAAAGAAGACGCTTTTTACCCAGATTGCAGTGTTGTGAAAGTCTATCTTGGGTGGAAGTCCTGAATTTCATCCCCAGCATTGTGTGACACAGGCTTGCTAGTTCACATGTGTAGTGTCTGTAAACCCAGCACTTAGGAAGTAGAAGTAGAAGGATCAGTTTAAGGTTGAGTTAGAGAGATGGTAAAGCTTAAGCAGGAGAGTGGCAGTTTAGATGCCCAACAACTGTGTAAAAGCTGGGAGCTGAGCACACTCCTGTAATTCTGGCACTGGGGAAGCAGAGGCAAGGCGAATCTCTGGGGCTTGCTGGCCAGCCAGTCTAGCCAAATTAACAGGCTCCAGGTTCAGTGAGAGATCCTGCCTCAAAAAATAATGTGGAAAGCAATCAAAGAAGATGCTGACAGTGACCATGCATATATTACACACATGCATCTGTGTGCATATGTATACACAGACACACCCACCACCACACACAAAAAAGTTTATGCTACATGAGTTCTAGGCCAGCCTGAGATACATTAGACTCTTAATTTAAAAAAAAAAAAAATTACCATCCTAATTCCCTTCTTCCTCCATAGAAGTTATTGGGAAAAGTGTTTGGTAGTTTATGAAGTTGGTTGAGATGCTAGTCAGTTGGGGTATTTGAAAAGGATTATTTTTTTTTTAACTGTGAGGTTTTTCTTTAGCTTATTAGTAGTTAATCTTTCTTTCTTTCTTTCTTTCTTTCTTTCTTTCTTTCTTTCTTTTTGAGATGGGGGTCTCCCCCAGGTTGGCTTCAAATTCACAGTGCAGTTCAGAATGTCCTTGAACTTGAAAGGATCCCCTTGTGTACTATACCTGTTTGTTTTGTTTTAGCAAGCAGGCTATTGAGTTACATCCCCAGCCCCTAAACTCCCATTTTAAAGGTTTTTTTTTTTTTTAAATACACAATTTGTTTTTGTTCTGTGTTCACTGGTGTCTTGCCTGCATGTATATCTGTGTGAGAGTGTCAGAAGCCCTGATACTGCAATTACAGACCGGTGTGAGCTGCTATGTGGGTGCTAGGAATAGAGCCTGAATCCTTTGGAATACCAACCAGTGCTCTTAACTGCTGAGCTGTCTCTCAAGCACCTTAAAGGTTTATTTTTAATTATGTGTTTGTAGTTATGTACAGGCGTGCAGGATGTCTGCAGAGGACAGAGGCATTGACTCCTGGAACTGGAGTTACAGGTGCTTGTGAGCCACCAGATGTGGGAATGAAACCAACATTCAGGCCCTTTTAGTGTTTTCTTTCCAGACTGGCTCTTGAGTAGACAAACACACTCTTTCCATCCTTCCTGTCTCAGCCTCCCAAGTAGCTCAGATTACAGGCCTGCCAGACCACTTCCGGTTTTCGTTACAAACATTAATTTCAGTCTGAAAAGGGAATAGTTAATGAGATGAGTCATTTCCGTCATTGTAAGATTAAAGCACTTCCAACCACATACATAAGGATATTGGAGTAGCATCATTTGGATAGAGCTTCCTTTACATTTGCAGGGGTTGCTCCAGCACTGTTCCTAACAACATGTATTTGTTAGACCCCTGTGTCATGTACAGGGCACGTTTGGAGAGTTAGTCGTAGAACTAGACACAGCTTCACACTTTGTAATACATGTCCCTCCCTTTTCAGATGAAAAGGTAAAAGCTTGCCCATTACTTAGAATTGTCTGCCGTGCTGATTTGTCTAGAAGCTTCTTGCTGTGAGATGCTAATTTGTTCTTTATTTGGGAGTAGTTGTGTGAAGCAGAAGGAAAGAGACCTAGAACTAAAACTGAGAAGGTCTGGATTTAAGTTCTTTGTCACTTTTTGGTTTTGTTCTTGTTTTAACAAATCATGTAACAGTCAGAACCTTGCATTCTTTATCTACAAAGAGTCATCTCCTGGGGCTGTAGACTGCCTGCTTCCCATGTGTGAGGCCTGACCAGTCAGTACTGCTGCCACCACCACCACCAAATAATGTTAATGATTTTCTTGTATAACTTAAAATGAGAGCACTATAGCAACAACACTGTATACTGGGAACCTTTATACAGATAAAAAGTATGATGCTGCTGCTTTGAAAGAAAGTGTAGTTCTTGAAGTGTAACAAGATGTTTCAGTCCATAGGTTTTTGCTTAGCCCTGGCTTTATTATTTTCTACACCTGCTATTCTGGGGATTATAATTCCTTGTAGATACAGTTTTTCCCGATCCCCACTTAGTTCTAATCTTAGTAAAGCTGCTTATGAACACTCTAAATATTGCTTTAGCCCTCTGATTTCTCCTGGAGAATATAAAGTTGCTTCATACAGCATTTGAAAACATTCTTGTTATATGCTTATGCATGCATAATTTGTTTCCTTAGCAGACAATGGCTTTTTAAAAGCAATAGTGAAAGTACCATAATAGTGATGTTAATTTGTCTCTGGCTGATTTTCAGACACGGCAGTAGCAGGAAATAAATTTCCTTTATAAATTCGGTTTTTAATAGTTCATGTTTTTTGGTCATCTAGTGCTTCTAAAATACATAAAAACACTGTGGTAGCTTATGTCTGTAATCCCAGCACTTAGGCTGAGGTAGAAGGATCACCCCAAATTCTAAGCCAACCTAGCCACAGCTTGAATTAAAGGGCAGGCCTGGGTTAGAGTGAGACCCTGCATAAATATACAAAATATGTCAACTTTATATTTGTCTATGTCTTGTCTTGTCTTTTCTCTTCTCTTTTGAGAGAAGAGGGTCTTTTTATATAGCCCTGGCTGACCTGGAACTCACTATGCAAATCAGGCAGGCCTTGAACTCACAGAGATCCATCTGCCTCTATCTCTCTGGTATTGTTGTATTTGTTTTTTAGGTAAAGTTTAATTTTTTTCTGGTGTTTTCATTTGATACTGAAAATCAATAAATGTTGCCAGATTATCAGAGCATGTGTCACTTTGAACATAAAAAGTATTGATAATCAATAAGGTGGTGGTGGCTCATGTTCTTAATCCCGGCAGAGGCAGGCGGATCTCTAAATTCTAGGCTAGCCTGATCTTTAGAGTGAGTTTCTAGGACAGCCTTAGCTACACACACACACACACACACACACACACACACACACCCTGTCTTGAACCTCACTCCGCTCCCTCAAAAGCATGGATAAAAGATTTGCTGAGTGCTTTATTTGCTGAGTCAAGGTTTAAGTGCAACATTTCAGATAATTTTCCTTAGTCTACAGACAAATCCTATTCTAAGACAACAAATTAAACTGAGGTTATGAATAGCTATGAGATTTAGATATTCACAAGCTAAATAGTGGCAGTTTTCCGTGTATATGTTAGCCATTTCTCTGTTGTCTCTTTAGTTAAGAATGGCTAATTTGTTTTGAAGAGCTTTAAGGTAGTATTTATTAAATTTTGGACTTTATGAGCAATGTTTGAGGGCCAGCTGTTCCACCAGCTGGGTGGCCATAAAGGAAAATGAAAATAAGTATTATATGAGAATACTGGAAGAAGCCACTAGGGTTTTTGTTTTGTTTTGTTTTTGTGAGATACATGTGTGAGTTGTTCTTCATTTCCCCCAAGACATGTCACTGCTGGAGACAGATCTCAGGGCCCTGATCAGAGACATTCTAGTCATTGTCTGTATGTACTTTGTCATGCACTGTATCTGTGAGCTGCATCTCTAGCCCAAGATGAGGACATGCCACCAAGTGTGATCTTTACTTGGATCCGTGGTACCACGTGGTGGAAGGAGAGAGCTGGCTCTTGAAAGTACCTCTGACCTCCATGTACATACTGTTTCCCATGGCTTAAGGAGAGAGATACACTGTGAACAAGGGGAAAAGAACACACTGGGCCCAGGCAACTTTAGGAAGGTCTAGACCAGTGATGGAAAGTTTGAATTTGTGCAGGTTATTAGCAAAACAGCATTCAGGAATAGGTTTTCTTTTTTCTACTATTAAGGACATCCAGAAGCCTGCAAATTAAAAAAAATTAACTTCAGTCCCTAAAAAGTTAAATTGAAACACAGAAATTAAGTACACAAGGTAAATTATGAAGTAAATTGTAGTGTAGATTTTTAAAATATGTATTATTAAAATATGTAGTGTAGTGTTTTTCAGAATTCTTAAAATATAAAAGTTGTTTTGTGTGAGACTGCTAAAGAGATGGCTCAGGGGTTAATAGCACTTCCAGTTTGTCCAGAGAACCTGAGTTCAGTTCCCAACATCCACATCAAGTGGGTTACAACCACCTGTAATTTCAGCTCCAGGTAGTCAGTACCCTCTTCTGCTCTCTTTCTGCTGGTTTGCACAAACTCGCATTTGTGTTCTCTCTCTCTCTCCCTCTCCCTCTCCCTTTCCCTCTCCCTCTCCCCCTCCCCCTCCCCCTCTCCCTCTCCCTCCCTCCCCCTCTCCCTCTCCCCCACCCTCTCTCTCTCTGTCTCACACATACACACTTACATTTTTTTCTATAGCCAGGCCCCTAACAGTTGTTCATTGTACTGAAATTGATTGGAAATATGTAGTAGTTTGCCTTTCTGGTCATCAGTATGTATTTGGGCTACAATTAGAGTAGTTATCACAAACGCAGTAAATTCTTTGCCTACCTACTTTATTGAAGCAAGTGTATGCCATATGTGGTTGGTCTCTTTTCTGCCTAGAATAGCTGTACGACTCAAGATTAAAAAAGAAAAGAAGAGAAAATAAAAGAAAAAGAAAAGAGGATGCCTTAAAAGTTACAGTGGTTTGCTGGCAGGCACACACAGGCAGTTCGAGGTCAGCCTAGTTAACTAGTGAGCTCCAGGCTAGCCAAGTCTACATAGTGAGATACTGTCTCCTCCCCCAAACCAAAAAATAAAAATAAATAAATTAGAGTGGGTTGACGTTTATAAGGTTTGCATTTGGTTATTTTGAATTTCACACCTATGTAAGGCAAGAAAGATTTGTCACCTGACCTCACAGGACCATGAATGGATCTAGGTTAAACTTACTGGGGTAAGCCTAGGCTGCCTTGAAATTTACTTCCGAAAGAGAATTATAAACAAACCTAGAGGAATAGAGAAGAAAGAAGCAGTTTTAATAGCTAAGGTGATCATTAGTGGAGGTTGTTCAGTCTTTGGAAATTCTTCTCATCTTCTAGGATTTCTAAAACATACCACATATGAGAGAATATGCTGTTTAAGCTTCAGTTGGATAGGACAAAAAGTAGCATTTACTGTTTCTGTTTGTGTTCATGTTATGAAAAGTAAACAGAGGGTTGCTTGATGGGCTATGGGTTACTCATCCTGGACTTTGTCATGAAGAAAGAAGCTCTTTATGGCTTACCTCTGCCTCTGTGCTCTACAGATTGCTATTCTATAAACACAAGCTTATATGGGGATTTACATACACAGACTTATATAGGGATTGCATGACTACATATACTAAAACTATATCACCATACTCTACTTTTTAAAAATACTTATTTTTTTTTATTTTCTCCATGGTACCAGTGTGGTGGTCAGAGAACAACTCATAGGAGTCAGTCCATGCGTATTCCAGGGATCTCGCTCAGGCCCTCAGGCCTGGCAGCAACTGCCTTACCCCTTTCCCAGCAGGTCACCCCACTGGGTTCCTCACTGTACATTTTAAGGCTTTAGTCTGTGTTGTTGTAGAAGGTATTTGACTCTAGCTGTATGAATTTGGGTTTAGGGAATATTTATATTTGCGAATTAGCCTTTAATATCCTTTGGCCATTTTTTTTTCTCTTAGTTCTTCTTTAGTCAAACTTTTTTTTTTTTTTTTTTTTTGGTTTTTCAAGACAGGGTTTCTCTGTATAGCCCGGGCTGTCCTGGAACTCACTCTGTAGACCAGGCTGGCCTTGAACTCAGAAATCTTTAGTCAAACTTTTAGGAGTTAAAATTTAAGCAAATACTATTCTAATATGTATATTTGAGTTTTTATATTACTGAGTTAACTTGTGCTATTGTTAACAGAAATAGGTTAGCTTTTTTTTTTTTTTTTTTCCGAGACAGGGTTTCTCTGTGTAGCCCTGGCTGTCCTGGAACTCACTCTGTAGACCAGGCTGGCCTCGAACTCAGAAATCCACCTGCCTCTGCCTCCCAAGTGCTGGGATTAAAGGCGTGCACCACCACCGCCCATAGGTTAGCTATTTTAACCTTTTCATGCAATCTTGTTACTAGATTTCCACATCTTTTATTTTACAAATCATTTTCCTTTAGAATCATGACATTTACAGCCCATTTAAAAGCCCCAGAAGAAACTGTAAACTGTATCATATCATTCTAGTTACAGAATGGATGTTGTTATTGGTTGTTGGAGTGTAGCTTAGATAAATGTACTTACTATGTAGCCCAGGCTGGCCCAAACTTATGAAAATATTCATGCCCTGAGGTCCTGAAATTATGGGTGTGAGCCACTATGCTGAGCTACTGCCTATAGCTTTTTTGTTTGTTTGGTTGGTTTGTTATTTGAGAAAATGTTTTCCTGTGTAGCTCTGGCTAGAACTCACTCTGTAGATCAGGCTAACCCTGAACTCAGAGATCAGCCTGTCTTTGCCATCTGAGAGCTGGGTTTAAAGGTGAGTACCACCACTGCTCAGGGCTAACTGCTTCCTTTAACATTGCTCTTCTAAGTCTACTGATAGTATCCATTCTGTCTTAGTCAGGGTTTCTATTCCTGCACAAAAAGTCATGACCAAGAAGCAAGTTAAGGAGGAAAGGGTTTATTCAGCTTACACTTCGACATTGCTGTTCATTACCAAAGGAAGTCAGAACAGGAACTCACACAGGGCAGGAACTTGAAGGCAGGAGTGGATGCAGAGGCCATGGAGGGATGCTGCTTACTGGCTTGCTTCCCCTGGCCTGCTCAGCTTGCTTTCTTATAGCACCTAGGACTACCAGCCCAGGGATGGCACCACCCACAATGGGCTAGGCCCTTCCCCCTTGATCACTAATTGAAAAAATGCCTTACAGCTGGATCTCATGAATTTCCTCAAGGGAGGCTCCTTTCTCTGTGGTAACCCCAGCTTTGTCAAGTTGACACACAAAACCAGCCATATACTTTCCTAACGTCATAAGGACCATGGGCAAAGGAAAAAAAAAACATTTACCTGATTACTGGCTTGTATTGGGCACATAAATGGTGGGATTTTTAATTTATGTTTTTTAATATTTTAAAGGTATTTTTGCAATTTCACAAATGTATACAATGTATATTGATCCTATCTACCTTGCCTCAGTATTCATGGTGCTGGAGATTGAACAGAGGTGCCTGCTAGGCAAGTGTCCTGCTTCTGAGCCACACTCTTATCTCTGCTTTGTTGTGTGCCTGCGTGTCTGAGGGGTGCGAGGGGAAAGAGAGGAAGG
The DNA here is from genome assembly GCF_011762505.2 of Arvicanthis niloticus. Lineage (NCBI taxonomy): Eukaryota > Metazoa > Chordata > Mammalia > Rodentia > Muridae > Arvicanthis > Arvicanthis niloticus. The sequence continues at coordinate 51,572,289 of NC_047678.1, forward strand.
AGGTGGAAGGGGTGTGTGTGTGTGTGTGTGTGTGTGTGTGTGTGGTGCCACGTGTATGGAGGTCAAAGGGGGGTAAAGGTAGACTTAGGTGTTTCTCTTGTTGAAGTTGAAGCTTCTCTGCTGTCTAGACTGGCAGTAAAAGGTTCTGTGTCTGAATTGGAAAGCATCATGTTCTCACAGTCCAGCTGTGAGGAGAAAATCTCATGTATAATTTGTCTGCAGTCACAGAGGAGCTTTCCTAACTCTTCAGGTATGTGGTGTGACAGCACATCTTGGATGAGGGGAGGGCCTGCCATTTCCGTCAGTTCTGGGTCAGATGTCATTAGAGGGATGGGATCAGGTCCTCTTGTATCTTTGACACTATGTGATGCTCACAGTGGAGTCCATAGGGAGGCAATATCATGGACCTCTGGGGAACCTAACAGGGTGCTTTCTTAGTGTCTTCAGGCTTAACAGTCTTTGCAGGAAGGTACAGGTCTCACATCAGGACTAGGCAAAGCTTATGACCAGAAGAATTCTCTAACCCTCTCCCATTATCTACCATTTTTAAAAGTACACTTGTCATCAAAGCTAAAGTATACACTTAATTTTTTTTACATTTTTAATTATTATGTGTGTACATGATGTGTGTTTGCGCACGTGTGTGTGTGCGCGCACACACACACACACACACACACACACACACACACACGTCGAGTCCCAAAGGCAAGCCTATGAAGTCAGCTTACTCCTCCTATCTTTACCCCTAGGGTTCTTAGACAGATGCTGGACTTTCAAGGCCAAGTTCTTTACCCACTGACTCATCTTGCTGGCCCAAATGTGTGTTTACACTTAAAGAATTCTTTTAAAGTGACAATGACTTTTAAAAAATGTATTTCCTTTTATTTTATGTACATTGGTGTTTTGCCTACATGTAAGTCTGAATGAGAGTGTTAGATCTTTTGGAACTGGGGTTACAGACAGTTGTGAGCTACCATGTGGGTGCTAGAAATTGAACCAAGGTCCTTTGGAAGAGCACCCAATGCTCTTGACTGCTAAGCCATCTCTCTAGCTCGGTGAGTTTTATAAAGGAATAAACTGTGAACAATATTTAGAATGTCATAACGATAATTGATAAGTAGTATGATATGTTTTTAAAAAGGCTGTAATAATGTGCTTTGGTAGGGAATGAGAGAGAAGACAATCAAACAATGTTTTTTTTTTTTTTTTTAAACAAAAAACAAAACTAGCCTGTGGAGATTGTTAAGAGCACTTGTTCTTGCAGAGGACCTGGTTTTAGTTCCTGGTTCTCACATGGCTGCTAGCCACCATGTATAATTACAGTTCTACAGATTTGATGCCTTCTTCTGGCCTTTCCACAAAAGTGGTGCATACACATGCCTGCAGGCAAGACAGCCACACACAAAAATAAATACTCTTAGAGCTGGGCATGGTGGTGCCCACCTTTAATCCTAGTACTCAGAAGGCTGAAGCTGGCAGACCTCTTGTGAATTCATGTCCAGCCTGGTCTACACAGTAAGTTCTAGATCAGCCAGGACTATACAGTGAGATCTTGCCCCAATGAATGAATGAATGAATGAATGAATAATTTTTTTTAGAAAAAAAATTGAGATATCAGGGCTGGAGAGATAGGTCAGCAGTTAAGAGCACTGACTGCTCTTCCAGAGGTCCCTGGTTCAGTTCCCAGCAACCACATGGCAGCTCACAACTGTCTATAATTCCAGTTCCAGGGGATCCAACACTCTCTCTTAGCCAGACATAATGCATATTAAAAAATAATTGTTTAGAAAAATTGAAATTTCTTAAGTGACTTAAGTGGTACAGAAAATAGCATAATAAATGTAAGGATGAGCATTTCAAATTCAGCTGAAGTTCTGTATGTACTTCTCAGGTGTAATTTCACTTCCATCTCTGCATGCATTTTTTAATAGTGGCTTGTCTTTTTGTCTGACTTTCTGAGAGTCTCTTTTTAAAGTGTATCCCCAGTGTATCCCCAATTTCTGTAATGAATTCTTCACTTTTCCCCTATTGACTCTGTTGTACATTGTATATAGCAGTAAACAATATCTGGCTAGGGAACGTGTTAAGATTGCAAACATGACCTAGAAATTTACTTTGAAAAATTGTTTTTATTTTTATTTTGAGCCATTCTCATTATGTAGCCATGCCTGGATGGCCTGGGACTTGCTGTATATACAGGCTGGGCTCAAACTCAAAAGATCCACCTGCCTGTCTCCAGAGTACTGGGATTTACTTTGAAATTTAATGAAAGTTTTACTTTCACTCTGTTGTGTATACTGAGGAGATGTGATAAAGTTAGACTGAGAGCCTCAGAACAAAAGGATCATTTTAAGATTGGTCTGGTAGTATTGTGTAGCCAGGTCTGTGAGGCAGCAGAGAATGGCTGAGGCATTTGGAGTGGTTTTCCCTCCTTGTGACTCTGTGTTACTGATACTTTACCTTCAGGAGCTTACTATTTTATAAAAGGAGAAAGGACAAGAGTTGTTTTTAGGATTTGTAGGTTGGGACTGACCTCTTCTGGAATCTAAGCCTTTTCCACTGTCAATGGAAAAGTTACTGGAGTTGATACTAGATAATTTGAGCCTTGGTGATTTTGCTTCACCTTCCATTGCCAAGAATGAAGGGGAAAGTAACTATTTCCTCTTGAGCTATTGAAGCCCTCTACTGGATTGTGGAGGTTTTAGAATTTTAGAATCTTAGGGCAAAAGGAGCATAGTGAACTTAAGCTTGCTTTGGCAAGTCATCTATACCAACACCTTTTTTCCCATTTTATTTACTCACTTTACATCCTGATCACAGCTTCCCCCACCCCCGCCTCGTCTCCTCTCAGTCCTACCCTCATAAACCCCCTCCCCCTAATATTCCTCCCCTTCTCAGAGTACCAACCTGACACATCAAGTTGCAACAGGACTAAGGGCATTCTCTCCCACTGAGGCCAGACAAGGTAGCCCAGCTAGGGTAAGGGGATCCAAAGGCAGGCAACAGCCCCCATCCAATTATTAGGGAACCCACATGAAGACCAGGTTGTACATTTGCTACATATGTGCAGGGGGCTTAGGTCCAGCCCATGCATGCTCTTTCGTTGGTGGCTTAGTCTCTGTGAGCCCCCATGGGCCCAGGCTAGTTGACTTTGTAGGTCTTCTTATGGCTTCCTTGACCCCTCCAGGTCCCTCAGTCCTTCTCCCCATTCTTTCACAAGACTCCCCAAGCTCTAACTAATGTTTGGCTGGAGGTCTCTGTGTTTGTTTCCATTAATTGTTAGATGAAGCCTCTCAGGAGAGTTATGCTAGGCTCCTGTCTGCAAGACTTGCACAGTATCATTAGTAATGTCAGGGATTGGCTCTCTCCGATGGTGTGGGTCTCAAGTTGGGCCAGTCATTGCTTGGCTATTTTCTCACTCTCTGTTCCACCTTTATCCCTGTGCATCTTGTAGGCAGGACAAGTTTTGGGTAGAAGGTTTTGATTGGGGGTTGGTGTCCTCATCCCTCCACTGGAAGTTCTGCCTGGCTACGGGAGAGAGCCACTTCAGTCTCCATATCCCCAGCTGCTAGGAGTGTTAGCTAGGGTCACCCCCATAGACTCCTGGGAGCCTTCTTAGTCCCAAGTATTGTCTCATCCCAGAGATGCCCACCCACCAATTTCCATTCTTTCTTCCAGCCACCCCCTACTCTCCCCACACCTGATTCCCACCCCAGTTCCCTTCCCATCCCCTCTCTAACCCAGTTTCCTTCCACTATCCACCTATTTTATTTCCCCTTCTGATGAGATTTAAGCATCCTTCCTTGAACCCTCCTTGTTAATAGCTTCTTTGGGATTGTGGATTATAACATTCATATCCTGTACTTTATGGCTGATATCCACTTATAAATGAGTATATACCATGCATGTCTTTCTGGATTTGGGTTACCTTACTCAGGATATTTTCTATCCATTTGCTTGCAAAGATCTCTCATGCCCATGGATCAGTAGGATTAACATAGTAAAAATAGCTATCTTATCAAAAGCAATCTACAGATTCAGTGCAATTCCCATCAAAATGCAAATACAATTCTTTATAGATCTTGAAAGAGCAATTCTCAACTTCATATGGAAAAACAAAAATCCAGAATAGCTAAAGGAGTCCTGTACAATAAATGTTCTGAAAGTATAACTATCCCTGAATTCAAGCTGTACTACAGAGCAGTAGTAAGAAAAACTACATGGTGTTGGCATAAGAACAGACAAGTTCATGAATAGAATAAAGTCAAAGACCCAGAAATAAACCCACACACCTATGGACACTTGAATTTTGACAAAGAAGCCAAAACCATACAATAGAAAAAAGAAAGCATCTTCAACAAATGATGCTGGTCTAACTGGATATCTGTATGTAGAAGAATGTAGTAGAACCATATTTATTACCCTGCACAAAACTCAGGTCCAAGTGGATCAAAGATCTCAACATAAAACCGGACACACTAAATCTAATAGAAGACAAAGTATGGAACTGCCTTGAACACATTGGCACAAGAGATAACTTCCTGAACAGAACACCAATAGCTCAGGCACTAAGATCAACGATTAATAACTGGGACCGCATGAAAGTGAAAAGCTTCTGTAAAGCAAAAGACACCACCATTAGGACAAAATAGCAGCCTACAGAATGGGACGAGATCATTCCCAACCCTATATCCAATAGAGGACTAATATCCAAAATATATAAAGAACTCAGGAGATTAGAAACAAACAACCCAAATAACCCAATTTAAAATGGGGTACAGAGAATTCTCAACAGAGGAACCTCTAACGACTGAGAAGCATTTAAAGAAATGTTCATCGCCTTTAGTCATTAGAGAAATGCAAATCAAGACAACTCAGACTCCATCTTATACCTGTCAAAATGGCTAAGATCAAAAACTCAATTGACAGCACATACTGGCAAAGATGTGGAGAAAGGGGAACACTCCTCCATTGCTTGTGGGAGTGCAAACTTATACAACTACTTTGGAAATCAATTTATCGGTTTCTCAGAAAACTGGGAATAGTTCTACCTGGAAATCCAGCTATACCACTCCTGGGCATATACCCAAAAGATGTTCCACCATCCCATGAGGACACTTGCTCAAATATGTTCATAGCAGCTTTATTCGTAATACCCAGAAACTGGAAACAATCTAAATGCCCCTCAGCTGAAGAATGGATAAAGAAAATGTGGTACATCTACACAGTAGAGTACTGCTCAGCTGTTAAAAATAAAGACATCATGAAATTTGCAAGAAGTAATTTTTTTTTTTAATTTTTAGACAGGTTTTCTTTATGTAACAGCCCTGGCTGTCCTTGAACTGCCACCACGCCTGGCCTCTGGCATTTTTAGGAGATGCACTCTCAGGGCAAACTTCCCGTTCCTTTGGGCCTTACAGTCTTTGCTCTTCTACTGTGATCTCTGAGCCTTAGGTGCATGATTTGTGCAGTCTTATCAGCTGAGATTGAGCATTACACAATCTCTTGTTCTACATTTTGAATGGTTGTGTTTTCTATAGTGGTCTTTGTTGCAAACAGAAGTTTCTTTGCCGAGGGCTGAGAACTTCATTTATGAATGGCTGTAAGGATAAATATTTAGATTTTAGTTATCTATCATGGTGTTTGGTAAAGTGGCAGGTGTAACTTTTACTCCAAGATCCATGACTTCAGCAATTCTGGGTAGTTGGCTAGGTTTTCAGCACCAGATGTTTCCCTCTTGTTGAGGAGGTCTCATGTCCAAGTAGAAAGCTATTGGTTTTTACCAAGGTATGCATGTCACTACTGCACCCCTATAGTTATTATACCATGCTGGTTCTGTTGCCTCCCTCCCTTGACATGGCACCTTCTAGTACCATGAGAAATAGTCCTCTGGGACATGACTTTCAGGTCAGATCCAGCTTAGGTCCCTTGGGTCCTGTGTCCAAAGAGTGTGATATTTTCAGCAAAAGGAACTTACCTCCAAAGAATAGTTGGAAATTTTTCCAATTAAACTATATATGTATACATAGAAAGATTTTATCTTTAATTGTATGTTTTTGTCAGAGTGGAGACATGCACATGAGTATAAATCCCCACAGAAGCCAGGGGCATTGGATCACCCTGAAACTAGAATTTTACATGAGTTTGAATGGCCTAGCATGGATGGATACTGGAAATCATTGGGTTTTCTGGAAGAATGGTGTATGCTCTTAACTACTGAGCCTCTTCTCTGGCCTCTTGTTTAATTATTTTTACTAAATAGAGTAAATACAGTGGATAAATGCTAATTGCTTCTTTAAACAATTTTAATTCATTTTAAAAACTTTGTTACTAGAACCTGAAGTGCAGCTGTCACTGAGCTTACTGCTTTCTTCACTCCCTGCACTCTGGCGGTTATACTTTTATCTTTTTGTTGAATGACTGTTCCTCTACTAATTTTTTTTTTTTTTTGCTGTGCAGGTTTTAATATTATGCAAACTCATTTATCAGTTATTACTTGTGATATTGTCCTCAGAAAGATTTTGTGTGTGTCATTATCTTTTGGGGTTTTTTGTTTTGTTTTGTTTTGTTTTGTTTGTTTGTTTGTTTGTTTTTAGACAAAGTCTTACTTCACAGTCTCAGCTGGACTGGAATTGCTGGTCTTTGAGAGATCCCTGCCTGTCTCGTCTTCCTGAGTGTTGCTAGGATTAAAGGATGCACCACTGTGCCTGGCTGGTGCCTTTATCTTGATGTATATGCTCTAACAGTTTCAAGTCTTACATGAGGTCTTCAGCTCATCTGGAACTGGTATATGTAGGGTGACATTCTGGGGACCATTTGTTGAAGAGGCTGTTTGTTTTTGTCACACAATCCCAGTGTGTCTTTTTGATATCCTTGTTGAAAACCAAGTGCCTGTATGTGCTTGGGCTTGTTCATTTTCTGTTACATAGTGTACATGCCTGGTTTTGTGTGTTACTTACTGTTGATACACTTAGACTAGTGTGTCTGAGGTCAGCAAATGTGGTATGTCCAACACTGCTCCATCCTTGCTCTTGCTACTTACAGCTGATTGATTGGCTTTTCAGTGTCCTTCTACTAGTTTCTTTAGGACTTTTTGGATTTTGTCAAAAGCTTTTTCTGTATCTACCCATGTGATTTCTGTCCTTGAAATCTATATGATGTATTAACATTACTGATTTTTGTATGCTAAATTTGGATCTCTGGAATGATGCTCACTTTATCATTGTGATTGCTATTTTTTCATTTAAATTGTTGACACTGAAGAGCTGGATAGTGGTTCAAAACGTGTTGCTCTTTTAGATGATTCAGGCTCAGTGTCTAGCACTCATTTCTAGCTCCCAACCACCCAGAACTTCAGCTCCAGGGGATTTGACACCTTCTTCTGACCTCAGCAGAAGAAGGCACCAGCACTAGTCATAGATGTGGTTTACAGACACAACATGCTGGCAAAACACTCATGTAAATCTAAAAAAAATGTAGGGTGACATTCTGGGGACCTACAATGTGTCTCTGTGTGTGTACACAAGTATTCATGAGCAACAGCACATTTTGAGGAAGATTAACTATTTTTAGTTTTTTAAGACAGGGTTTCTCTGTGTAAGCCCTGAGCTGTCTTTGTCTGCCATCCTGGCCTCAAACTCAAAGAGATCCCTCTGCCTCCTGAGTGATAGAATTAAAGGCATGGGCCAGCACTTGAGGCTTTTTAGACTAACTCTTGGGTATTGGTTCTCTCCTACCCATGATCCAGGGATTGAAGTCAGTTCATCAGGGCTGTACTCAAGGAAGACAATCTTTTTTTCATTGAAATTGGTTTGCAAGGTTTTTTTGTTTTTGCACATTTTTTTTTCATCAGAGAGATTGTTTTATACTGTCTTCATCTGGTTTGGGTAACAGGATTATACTGACTTTGTAGAAAGAGTTCAGTGGTGTTGCTTCATTTTCTGTTCTGTGGAAAAGCTGGAAAGCACTGGTGTTCTTTGAAGGTCTGTTGAAATCTTCCACTGAATCCTGAGCTCAAGGGTTTTTTTTTCCCCTAAAATTATATGTATATGTATATGTATATGTATATGTATATGTATATGTATATGTATATGTATATGTATATGTATATGTATATGTGTGTTTATGTACACTCAAGTGCCTGTGAAGGTCAGAGGTGTTGGATCTCCTGAAGCTGGAGGTACAGGAAAGTTTTGAGCCACTCAACATGGGTGCTAGGAACTGAACTTAAGTCTTCCTCTGTAAGAACAATATTGTTCTAACATATAGAAGCAATTTCATCATTTTATAAGCTAAAGAAAGCCATAAATCCAGGCAAGTTTAAAATACATTAGTAGGTATGTCAAAGAGATGTTTATAGCATGATGGGGGAAGCTTTGCTATAAGCCTTCGGTGTCATCTGGTGACATGCTTAGTTTTTGTGTTGGTGGAAGGTAGCAGTCTGTCAAATTCATAGATTCTCAAAGGTTTTTTAAAATCTATTACATCACAAGATCTTATTCTGACAGAGGAAAGAGTAAGGAATGAATGGCTATTCAAGCTAGCCCAGAGTAAGGTAACTAACTCCTGGGCCTGCAACCTCTCCACAGCACTGCTGTCTTTATCAGTCTTTGCCAACAGTTTCTTTCCCGGAACATTCTCTCCTATCGTTGATGGATTGTTTGTTAATCAGTGTAAAGTGACCTTGTTTATCTCTTGTTATTAGCTCTGGTTTGAAGTCTGTATTTGTCAGATTAGAATGGTGGCGCCTCTGTTTTATAGCTCCATTCACTTAGAGTACATTTTTTGTATTTCACTTAAGATAGCACACTCCTTTTCTAGTGAGTTGTGTTTTTTACAAGCAATGAATTAGGAAGATTTTGTCTTTAACCCATTCTTCTAGTCTGTTATCTTAGGATTTTTATTGCTGGGACAAAACACTGTGAGCAAAAAGCAAGTTGGGGAGGAAAGGGTTAATTTGGCTTACACTTCCAGATCATAATCTATCATTGGAGAACGGCTGGACGGGAACCTGGAGGCAGGAGCTGATGCAGAGGCTGTGGAGGGTACTGCTTACTGGCTTGCATCCCTTGACTTAGCCTGCTTTCTTACAGAATCCAGAGATGGCACCACCCACCATGGGCAGAGCCTGTCCCTATTGAATACTAATTGAGAAAATTCCCTACAGCTGGATCTCATGGAGGCATTTTCTCAGTTGAAGGTCTTTCCTCTCTGATGACTCTGAACTTGTGTCAACTTGACACACAAAGCCAGCCAGTACACCTACCATTTGACTGGGAGATTGAGATCATGAACTAAATCTTTTAGTTTGTTGCCTATTAGATTTGTTTAATTTAATCTTTTTATTGTGTATATGTATATGGATGTGCACACCCATACCACACAGTGCACATGTGGAAGTCAAAATAACTTTTAGGAGTTATTTCTCTCTGCTCTGTGGGTTCTGTGAATCAATCTCAGGATGCTACTAGGCTTGGCGGCAAGCACCTTCATCTGCTAGGCTACATGGCCAGCCCTGGTTTCTTATTTAACCTCAATATTGCATTTCTGAGTCTTTCTTTTTCTGCCTTTTATTGGGTTATTTGTATATCTTAAACTATTCATTATAATTATATAGTGTGCTTTTTATATCTCTTTGTGTAGTTTGCTGGTTATTCTAGTGGCTATGATTTATATTAAATCTTTACTATATCAAACATTTAATATTTTTGGAATGTATTATGATTTTCCTTATGTCTCTGCTAATGTTTTGTAAGTAAAGGTCTTTTAAAAATATGTAAACGTTTCTGACACACATTTCTTTAATATAACATTAATGCCCTGGAATTGTTTTTCAAAAAATACTCATGATACTTTTTTAGGTCACTAATGACTTGATTCCATCTACAAAAGAGATAATGTTTTGTCTACATAGTCTCACTATGTTGATGTCTGTTATTAAGCAGCTTAGTTTTGATATGGAATTGGAAATTTTCTATTTTTCTATGACTTGTGACTCTTAAGTCTGTAAGCATTACTAATAGCCAGCTCTGCTGAAGCTCTTGATTTTAAATGCCTCTGTTTATATGATAGTACCTAAGCACTTGAATGGCCCCAAGACAGAGTCTGATTCTTATGTATAATGCTGAAACACCCATGGAAAGTTTCTTATTTTCTTCAACTTTGTTTCATTTTCTATAAAAGGAAAGATCTGAACTGTGAACTAATTTTTTGTTGTTGTTTTGGTTTGGTATGGTTGAGTTGCAGAACCTAATATATGCTAGGCTGTAACTGTAATCTACATCCCCAGCTGCTTTTACTGGCATTTAAAAAAAAAAAAAAAACAACTCATTTGTGTGCATGCTTACATGCATGCTTGTATATGAAGGGCTGGCTGGTGGTGTGTTCGTGTACATGTGTGTCCATGTGTACTGCAGCATGCATGTAGAGTCCCGAGGGCAGCTTGTGCAGTAGTTCTCTACCACCACATATGGGTTCCCCGGATTGTCAGGCTTGACTGCCCATGCCTGTACCTGCTGAGCCATCCAACCAGCCCTAATGACATATGTTTTGTTTGAGTAATACTCCACTTTAATTATCTAGTATGCTCCTTTTTTTTATATAAAAAAATCAATTTATTTATTTTTTTATATGAGTACACTGTCGATATCTTCAGACACTCCAGAAGAGGGCATTGGATCCCATTACAGATGGTTTTGAGCCACCATGTGGTTGCTGGGAATTGAACTCAGGACCTCTGGAAGAGCAGTCAGTGCTCTTAACCACTGAGCCATCTCTCCAGCCCTAGTATGTTTTTTTAATTTCTGTTTTTTATACTATAGCTTGTATGATGGTTACTCTAGTGATTGTAATTTACATTGATTGGGTCAGGAACCAGCTATATTTTAATTGGGTCTATACAGATCCATTTACTATATTTTTGATAGTTCAATTCATTGAAGGTATTTTTACCCCTCCCCCTTATCAAAACCAAATAAACAATTAATTGAAGGTATTTTTACCCCTTTACTCCTTATCAAAACTGAATAAAATTTTAAGCACCAATATGACAAACAATTTGGAGAGTTTAGCAGACTACTAATACTACCAAAGTGTTTGGAGTTTTTTAGTTCACATTGGCACTGAAATGGCAGGTTACTTAAGACTTGTGATACTCAATGGAAATTTATTGCATGATAGAGTTGAAAGTAAGTTTGTCAGTCATTGAATTTCTCAATCTGTTGTGTAATTCTCTTCTTGGCCAGGAACATTAATCTAAGTCAGTGCTGTATAGTGAAGCTTTTCCAGAAGAATGTAAATGTATACCTATATTGTTTATGTAATAGCTACTGTAACTTTTGTCTAATTTTTATTTATTTAAATAGCTACAGGTGGCCATTAGGTCATCAGCGAACAAAACAGTTTAGACTCACAGCTTCCTCTTTTATATGTGAAACTTCCTGAGAATTTTTGCTGCATTTCTCAAGTCCAAGTGTGTTATAAGCGTAAGCTTCTGAGAAGGCCCTTGTTGAACATAGCTTGCAGAGTAGGAGAGAAAGAAAACTATGTCTAAAGTGATCGTTGTAGCCCAGCACGAGTACATGAGCAAACAGCTTGCTAAAGTCACAAGATGACTGAGTGCAGGGAAGGAAGGAAACTACTCAGAGATGACATGTATCGGGTTGTTTGAGTCCAAGGAGAAGCCTGTTTGAAGCTCCCACCTCTGGATCCATGTTGGAGTGAGGACCCTTTACCACTACTCTCCTCTGCTGCTGCTATGGATTTGTAGAAAGTTGTAGACAGTAGCAGTTCAGAGATGGAGAAACTGAAGTCAGTCTTTTCCCATTGACAAGCTGAGTAGACAAACAAGAACTTTAATAAAAACTCAAATTGATAAGTGATAACATAGGTTGTCTTTTCTGGAAAAAAATAATAGAAACCAAGAAATCTAATTGTATTAATTGTGGCACATGAACATTAAATTGTATTGTACGCATATACAAATAACACTTGTATATCTGTTCTTACAGATCCAGGATGAGAAGACTGATAAAAGAAGTAGCTAGCTGAACAGCTATAAAATGCCCAAATCTGGGTTCACAAAACCAGTTCAGAGTGAAAATTCTGACAGTGACAGCAGTATGGTGGAGAGACCATATGGAAGAAAGGTACCACACAAAAGACTCCTAACTTAATATTCTTAGTAATTACTTTTTTTGTTGTTGTTGTTTTGGTTTTTCGAGACAGGGTTTCTCTGTGTAGTCCTGGCTGTCCTGGAACTCACTCTGTAGACCAGGCTGGCCTCGAACGCAGAAATCTGCCTGCCTCTGCCTCCCAAGTGCTGGGATTAAAGGCGTGCGCCACCGTCCGGCTTCTTAGTAATTACTAAAACAGTGTAACCTAGGTATCAGGTTGCACTGATAATTCACACGTGTAAATGCACATGTGAATGTTGGTGCCCTGGAGTCTAGGAATGGCAGTCCTAGATCTCCTAGAGCTGAGGGTACAGGCAGTTAGGAGCCAAACCCAGGTTTTTTCCAAGAGCAAGCAGTACCTGCTTTTAACAGCTAATTAGAGTTTTTCTAATAATGGACTGACTACCTTTGCATTGTCTGGGTAAATTATGTTTTGTTAATTATAAAAAATATTTAAATTTTTTATTTTTGTGAATGTATGCGTGTTTGTGTATGTGTGGAGGTGTCCTTGGAGGCCAGAAATGGGTGTTAGATAGCCTGGAGCTGGAATTACAGGCAGTTACAAGCTGCCACATGTGAGTTTAAGAAATTAAACTAGGGCCTTCTGGAAAAGCTATAGTGCATGCTCGTAACTGCTGAGCTGTCTGTCTCTCCAGCCCCAGAATGCTTTGCTTTGCTTTGCTTTGTTTTGTTTTTCAGGACAGGGTTTCTCTGTCCTGGAACTTGCTCTGTAGATCAGAGCCTAGAACTCCTAGAAATCAGAGATCTCCCTACCTCTGCCTCCCAAGGGCTGGAATCAAAGGCAAACAACACCATGCCTAGCCAGAGGGCTTTTTTTGTTCTGTTTTGTTTTGTTTAAGATTTATTTATTTTATGTATATGAGCACACTGTCTTCAGACACACCAGAAGAGGGCATTGGATCCCATTACAGTTGGTTGTGAGCCATCATGTGGTTGCTAGGAATTGAACTCAGGACCCCTGGAAGAGCAGACAGTGCTCTTAACCACTGAGCCATCTCTCCAGCCCTCCCCTCCCAGAATGTTATTTTCTAATGACATTAAATTTGATTTGAAAAACTTAAGATTTTAAATCCCAGCACTTGGGAGGCAGAGGCAGGCGGATTTCTGAGTTCCAGGCCAGCCTGGTCTACAGAGTGAGTTCCAGGACAGCCAGGGCTACACAGAGAAACCCTGTCTCAAAAAACCAAAAAAAAAAAAAAAACCTTAAGATTTTTATATTTTCCAATCTATATTTTTCTGTCTTGGGCTTGTTAAATATCAGATTTATTTTAGACCTGTAAAATGCATTGGATAGATCCTCATTTTATTTTTATGTTGTTATATTGTTTATATAGAACAGGAAATACCTGTTCCTTGAATTTTTTTGAGAAGATTCTTGTAAAAATCATGTGAAGGGTGCCATCTTTTCTTTTGTTGTTGTTGAGAACATTTCTCAGTATGCATGGTTGTCACTGTGTGAAAGTCAGAGGACAACTTGTGGATCACTTCTTTCCTTCTGCCACATATGGGCCGTCAGCCCCAGTGACAGCAGTCACCTGCTGAGACAAATCTTGGACCATAGATTTCCTGTCTTGTGTGGTCAGATGGATACAGTCTGTCTCTCCTTCTCATTCTGCTTTGTTGTGGCATTGTTGTTGTAAGACAGGACCTCTATGTTGTGTGTTGCACTGGCTGTCTTGGAGCACTGTGGACCAGGCCGGTCCTGAACTCCAATGTCCTGTCCACCTGCCTCTACCTCCCGAGTGCTAGCATTAGAGGTGTGTGCCACTGTACTAAGCTTCCTTACCTAGTTTTCCATGATGCATGTTTCTATGAAAATTGTACATTATTCTAGGCTCTCGGGTTATTATTTGATTAGAAATAGTAGTCTATAGTACTTCATTAGAAGTAATTAAATAATCTATTAGAAGTAGTTTAGCAATTGATTAGAAATAATAGTCTTTTTGTAATTTTATTATTCTCTTGACTTATATTTAAGCTCAGTTCCAATGATTATTGCTTTCTTTTCTCTCTTACTCTCTGGTTTCTCTCCCTTCCCCTTCTTTTTTCCTTCCCTTCATCTCCCTTCCCCTTCTCTCTCTTCTTTATGTGTTTAATTCATTGTAATATGTCTAGTTATATTTAGATAGATGATTTTGTTATATTCAAGATATTATAGTATTATTTAAAATTTCTGTTATTAAAGTGGAAGAATGTGTGTAGTATTACTTAAAATTTCTGTTCTTAAAGTGGAAGAATGTGCGATAGCTTGGGAAAAACGCTATAATTAGGCCAGATGTCATAGCTCACACCTGTCATCTTAGTATTTCGGAGGCTGCAGTAGGAGGATGACTGTGAGTTTGGGGCCAGTCTGGGCTACATAATGAAGCCTTGCCTTAAAAAAAAAAAGCAGAGGGTTGAGGGATATCCTAATCAGAATTTCTATTTCTGTGATGAAACATCTTGGCAAAAAACAACCTGGGGAGGAAAAGAGTGTCTTTCACTTACAGTTCTGTATTACAGTTTACCATCAAAATCATGCAGGGCAGGAGGCAGGAGCTGATGCAGAGGCCATGGAGGGGTGCTGCTTACTGGCTTACTCCTCACGACTATAAGGAAGCATGCTCAACCTGCTTTCTTACAGAACTCAGTACCACCAGACCAGGGATTTCACCACCCATCATGGGCTGGACATTCCCACATTAATTATCAATTAAGAAAATGTCCTATAGCCAGATCTTACGGAAGTTGAGGTTCCCTCCTTTTAGATGGTTCTAACTTACTTAAAGTTGATGCAAAGCTAGCTAGCACAAACGACATTTAATTATTGAATCTCTGTATTTAACACATTAAATTCATTAATGAATTATAATGTATTTTTATATTTTAAAATTCCTTAACAGGATTTTAAAAAATCTAAATTTAAAACAAAATATAGGTGTTTTGTCTTCTTGCATATATATGCATATATACTCTTAAATGTACACAGGTATGCACCACTGTGTGCATGCCCATGTAGGTCAGAAGAGGACATTGGGTCCTAGAAACAAGATAACACACGGTTCAGAGATGCTGTGTGGATACTGGGAAACAGCCCAGGTGCTCTACAAGAGCAACAACTGCTCTTGATTTCTGAACCATTGCTCTATTCCAAATAATAAAGAGAATTTAAAATACCATACTGTTTAGCTAATATTGATACTACTTTATGTTTGATTTTTTTTTTTAAAAAAAAAATAGAGTAAAGACAAGATTGCATCTTACAGCAAAACTTCAAAAATTGACCGAGGTGATATGGGCAAGGAAATGAGAGAGAAATCATCCATGAAACGTAAACTGCCTTTTACAGTCAGCCCATCAAGAAATGAAGAGCGAGATTCAGACACAGGTAGAATAATTTATCTTCTAATAAACTCACTATATTTATAACTGTGATTTCTTTTTGCTTTTCTGTCTACCCCTCCTTTTGATATTTGGTTCATAGAGAAATACTATTCCAGTTTTATCATGGTGGCAAAAGTACATCTGTTTATTATCCAAACTGTGGTTTGTAATGAGACAAAAAAAAAAAAAAAAAACCAATTTCCTTATTCTGGATATTTATTAAAAATCTCTTAGTGCATTCGGAACTTAGTTTTGGGGTTCATTTCAGTAATGAAAATTGCTTAGTAAAACAAGCATTATTAAGATTTCATGTGTATTAGAAAAAGATGTTGCTTTTTTGTTACTCTTTGGTTACAGCAAAGAAGTTTAGACATTTTTGATTCATGGATGACATCAAAATATGTAGCATTCCCCCAAATGAGTCTAATGGCTTACTTCATAGTTCTTTTATTCTCAAAACTCAAGCATATCAGGGGCTGCCAGATGTGTGTCAGGGTGCTAGCCACCAAACCTGTGACCTAGGTTAGAACTACTGGGACCTACATGGTGGAAGGAAAGAACTGACTCTCCAAAAGTAGTCCTTTGTCTTCCACATATGTGCCATGGGTGTATGTTGGAGGTCTAAGTCTGTGTTGTGCTTCTGGGAAGAGACACTATGACCATAGCAGCTCTTATAAAAGAAAGCATTTAATTGGGGCTGGCTTACAGTTTCAGAGGTTTAATTGAAGCATGGAAGCATATTGGCAGACATGGTGCTGGAGAAATAGCTGAGAATTGTGCATCTAGATTTGCAAGTCTCAGGAAGAGAGAGTTTGTAATGAGCTTTTGAAACTCCCCAGAACCTACCCCTAATGACATACTTCCTTCAACAAGGACACTTCCTTCAACAAGGACACACCTCCTAATTCTTTCAAATAGTGCTGCTCCCTATTCAAATCTATAAGCCTATGGGGCCATTCTCACTCAAACCACCACAGTGAGCATGGGCACTTTTGTGTGTGTGTGTGTGTGTGTGTGTACACACCAAAGGCACATGTGTACAAGTGCTTGTAGAGGCCAGAGGTCATTGTTAGGTGTCTTCTTCAGTTGTTTCCCACCTGAGTTTTCTTTTAAGGTTGAGGGCAATGGTATTAAAGTTTAAAAGAATATCTCCACCAGGCCACTCCAGCTATGATCTCAGCAGCTGTTGGGAGGAAGGGAGTGGAGGAAAGATGGGGAAGAAAGCCAGCATGGAGGTCAAACATAGGGTGGACAAGCAGCCACATAGTGAGGGCTTCATAAACAGAGAAAAAAGCCCAGAGAACCAGAAAAAGTACACTTACTCTGACCAGCATCTGAAAGAAGAGACAGGAAAAAAGGAAAATGTACCTTTCTAAGTGTTAACCCACCTGAACATCAAGACCTGTCTTTAGCATGCCTTAAGGTGAGCCTGCTTTCCTATGGGGGTAGTCCCTTAGTCAGCTAGAGTGTTTGTCTCTATCGGACAGAAAGAGTTTTTCTTTACTGTGCTTTTACTGCTAATGTTTTCCCCTCTGAAGAGCAACCTTAAAACTATCTAAGAATTAGATCAGAGATCAGAGTCCCCAGACTCAATGATTCTTGCTTCTGGTGAGGAGGGAGGCCCTCTAGAAGAGCAGCCAGTACTCTTCACTGCAGAGTCCTCTTTCCACGACAAGAAGACCAGGTATAGTAAGTCCAGAGTTGACAAAACTCAGTTATGTGAGATGGAACTAAATTCTTCTTAATCTGTCTTTTCTGCCTCCTTTAGCAGAAAAGTTCATACATGAACTTTGTTCTTAAGTAAAGAGAACCTGTCTCAAAAGAGAAAGAGAGAGAGAGAGAGAGAAGGGGGGGAGGGAGAGAAACTTGTACCTTACTAACATTGATTAGTGTACTGAACTTGCAGTTTAACATTATTAACTTGAACTTTAAGATTATTAAGGCCAAAAGCTTCTTATGGTAGTTTGTCATTTTGATCATGATTGGGCTATTCCTAATATAACTGATAACATGAATATAGGGTAGACAACTTTTATAGTAATTATCACTATTTATAAAGTATAATCAACTGTTGGAAATATTTATCTTTAATAATTATTAAAAATTCATTTATTTGTTTTGAGACAGAATCTTACTACATAGTTCTGGCCAGCCTGGAATTCTGTCATGTAGACTAAGTTGACCCTGAACTCATAGTGATCTATTTTTCGTCTTCTTCCTGGTTGTTGAGATTAAAGGCATAAGCCACCATGACTGGCAGTATTAAAAGTTTCTAATAAGTCAACTTTACTCATTCATTATCAGTCATGCAGTAATACAACTTGTTTCAGTCTCGTGGCATCTAAGGAAAGTTGTAGCACCTTATGTCAGCATATTGAACAACTGCCTGGAGACTCCTTGAAGGCATCTGTCTCTTGACATCTAAACAAAACATTCAGTTGTTTAATTGTGAATAGACTTTGTAGACTCTACTTTGTTATATTCTGAATCACTTCTTCATTAAAAGAGGGAGGCACTTCTGATTCTTCATGTTTCTTCTCTGAGATAATCACCTAGCTAAGAAGCCTCCAATAGCTAGAAATACCCCCTTTTAAAAATATTTGTCTCCTCTTAGTAAACATACTTTCTCTGCCACTATAGTGTTTTCTCTTGGTATTTAAGGTAGTGTGATTCAAGGAAATCTAAACAGGCACAGTATGGTCTCAGAGGTTATGGTAGCAGTTATAGAGCATGTTAAATTTTGTAAAAGAAGCTCTTCTCTGTCAGGCAGCCTTAGAAATTCAACTTTGCTGAGGCTGTAGATGTTATTAAAGGATTTACCACAATGTGGCTCAGACGTGTAAAAAGAATAATAACATGTTTTACAAGATAGGTAAACTGGCCGGGCAGTGGTGGTGCACACCTTTAATCCCAGCACTTGGGAGGTAGAGGCAGGCGGATTTCTGAGTTCGAGACCAGCCTGGTCTACAGAGTGAGTTTCAGGACAGCCAGGGCTACTCAGAGAAACCCTGTCTCCAAAAACCAAAACCAAAACAAACAAACAACCCCCCCCCAAAACAAAGAGAGGTAAACTGTGTGTGTGTCTGTTTGTATGTATGTATCTATATATGTATGTATATATATATATATACATATATACATATACATATATATATATGAATGAGACATGAAAGCAGAAGGACAACTGTTTTGGGCAAAGAAAGGATCTAAAAGGAGGGGGAAGGGGACATAACAGGGTGAGAAGAGAGAGATGAAGCATCCATTTTCTTTCATCTATAGATACAGATTTTAAATACACACATACATGTTTCTGTAACATAAGAGTAGTAGGGGAGAATCATAGGCTCATGGGGAACAAATAAGGGAGGGACAGGACGGCCTGGAGAAGACGACCGAGTATGAATATGAGCAAAGCACGCCATTACTTGTACATATACAGAAATTCAGTAAAAACCCATTGCTGTAGGCCAGCTCTGGTGGCACTCTCCTTTAATTCCAACACCCTGGAGGCAGAGCAGCAGCAGGCAGATCTCAGTGGATTTGAGGCCACCCTGGTCTATACAGTGAGACTTGCAAACAAAACAGAAACCCCCAAAACAAAAAAATTACTTTGTGTGTATCCTAGTTAGGGTTTCTGTTGCTATGGCAAAATACCACGACCAAAAGCAACGTTGGGAGGAAAGGGTTTATTTGGCCTACACTTCTACATTATAGTTCATCATTGGAGGACATCAGGACAGGAACCTGGAGGCAGGAGCTGATGCAAAGGCCATGGAGGGGTGCTGCTTAGTGGCTTGTTCCTCATTGTTCAGCCTTTTTTTCTTATAGAACCCAGGATCATCAGCCCAGGGATGGCCTTGCCTATCAATCACTAATTAAGAAAATGCCCTACATCCAGATCTTACAGAAGCACTTTCTGATCCTTCCTTTCTGATGACTCTAGAGTGTATCAAGTTGACAGCAAACTAGCTAGTACAGTGTGCTAACAATTTTTTTTATTTAAAAGATGGCAGGGAGAGAGAATTACTTCACATTATAGTTAAAATAGCTACATTAAGATAATACATAGCAGGTACTTTGTAAGTGTAATCA
Source organism: Arvicanthis niloticus (assembly GCF_011762505.2). NCBI lineage: Eukaryota > Metazoa > Chordata > Mammalia > Rodentia > Muridae > Arvicanthis > Arvicanthis niloticus. The sequence goes on from NC_047678.1 coordinate 51,591,938, forward strand.
CCTTTGTGATCTTGATTATATTTGCTGGGACAGTTTCTCATTCAGTTCTAGCTGGCTTAGAGCTCAAATGCTTACCAGACTGACCTCACATTTGTGGTGACCCCCATTTCTGCTCCCTGTGTACTGGGATTATAAATTTGTGCCACCATGCCCTCGTTTTAAAATATAGTCATTTTGAGGGTTTTTCTGTTTCAGAGTGCTAGAGACTAAATTTGCACTCATGGTAGAGGCCTTGCACATTGCAAGACTGGCCTCGACCATGGAGCTATTTTTCAACTTATACCTTTGGTGTTTATTTGTTCATTTCTAATTACATTTTATTATTATTTTATGTGTATGGTTGTTTTGATTGCATTTTTGTCTGTATACCACATTCATACAGTGCCTGCAAAGGCCAGGAAAAGGGTGTTGGATCCCCAGAAACTTGAGTTATGGATGATTGCAAGCCACTTGATGTTGGTTATTATGGATTAAGTGCTGTGTCTTTCTTGATGTTTACTCATAAAAATTTCAGCGAGGTGTTCCTTTAATCCCTGCACTTGGGAGGATGAAACAGGTGGATTTTTGAGTTAAAAGGACAGCCTAGTCTGTATAATGAGTTCCAGGTCATTGTTCCAGAGCTATGTGGTGAGACCTTGTATCAAAATTATTAAATAAACAAATGAAGCCAAACAGCATATGGGGTCAGAGCAGATTGGATGCTTACAAAAGAAGATTAGGTAATTGGTTAAACTATTAACACTTAATTTTATTAGTAAATATACTTGAAAGTCCATTTGAGCCATTGTGTTAATCTGTTCGAATAATATAAACTGCTTTCAATAAGCTGTTCAGTTCAGCTACATAATTTATTGGTTGCCATTCTTTTTTCTTTTTTACATTTCCATGTATAGAAGCTATTTAAAACTTTCTGCTTACTTTTATATGAAATGTCCAGTAATTTTTATGAAATTTTTGTACGTGTTCAATTTAATGTATTTGATTTGAAATATGTGTGTTGCTGGACAGTCTTGTCATTCAGTCAGCTCACCAGCTTGCATTTCATTTAATCTAAAAGTTATTTTGTCAACAATCCCCTTTTCATGAATGAACCTTCTCATTACTAAACTTAAGAATTTTACATTTAAAGTTTTCACATTTATTTATTTCATGTGTATAGGTTTTATTTTGGATTGTTATCTAATTTGTTTTTTTTCCAAACATATGATAAGTCATATTTAACTAAAGTCATTAATAATATGTATAATAGTGATTCTGATAAAATACATTATATGTACACCGACAAAGTGAACACCCCCCTGCCCCACAGAACAGTAAAATAAAAAAAAAAAAAAAAAAAAAGAAGAAGAAGAAGAACAAAACCACCTGCTCTGGATGTTTCATCAGAGTCCTCTGTTGCTGTTACTGTTTGCTAAGCAGAGACCCGTGCTCCGGACTCGGTTGTAGGGTGATGATGCTGGATGAGCTCTGTCTTTAGTAGTAAATGCTGAAGTAATCCATATCACTTGGAATAAGTACAGTCTACAACAGTCTGTGGTCTGGGGTACTGACACGCATAGATGCTCTTCTGTCGTGGGAATCGTTTTGGCCCTCTTAGAAAATATGTTTGATTCAACTTATTTTGGCAAATTCAACTATTTGGCAAAGTTGCCCTTAGTAGGGCAAATTCTAATAAGAACACTGTCTCTTAACATTATTGACAGAGTTAAAAATAGCATTTAAAGAACTATAATAATAAGCAATATCGAGGTGTTATAAAAACTATATGGCTGCATTTCTAAACTTCAAGGTACTCTATTTAGGAAATTGAAATATTATATATTGGCCAAACCTGTATTTTAATGTCTTTTGTTTTTCCCAAATAGTACTTTTGAAGTAAAGCCAGTGACATATCATTGCCTGACTAACTGGTGGTCTATCAGAGATGTTGCTATGTTGAACTCTGCATTTCCCTCCGTGTGCTTTTTCCTTTTCTCCTGTCTCTTTTCATTCTGTAGATTCAGACCCAGGACATACAAGTGAAAATTGGGGGGAGAGACTTATATCTTCTTACAGGACATACTCAGGTAATTAGATCATCAGGTGTTCCTGTTCAGCCAGTGGGTTCTGTCATGTTTATTTTTAAACCAGCTTATACATGTTTGCTAAATTAAATGAACTATATGAATTCACCAAAATTTTCAGCTTCTGTTTTGAGTGAGATGCCCAGCATATCCAGGACATGCTGTCTCTGAACATAGTAGGGTTGTCGTAAACTCCACTTGGGTTTTGAATGGAACAGTGTGAGAATACCTTTTATGTAAAAAAACAATATGCAAGTTGCTCTTCCATGTGGCATTGCTCAGTAGACTTCTTCCTGAGAGCGGGTGCCTGAGCCCTTTGGTTTGCCTTTTTATAAATTGTTCACAAGTACACCAGTTTTCATAAAAAAGTGTTTTGTTACTTGTTTAGTCATGTTATTTCTTCTTTAATATGCATATTTAAAAATTTTATCCACTGAATTCTTTAGTGTTTATTGATTTTGCTTCTTGGGTAGAATTTAACCATAAGTAGATTAAATATCAGGTCACTTAGACAGATGCCCCTACTAACTTCTGTGTTAGAATATCTACAATTGGTAATAGCTCCAGTTGTTTGGGACTCATAATTACCTCATTTTACAGTAAAAAGTAAAACCAGTTATTTGTTTTGGGGGTGAGGTATCACTGTATAGCCCTGGTAGCTTAGAACTCCTTGTAGACCCAGCTGACCTCAAACTCACAGAGATCTGCCTGCTTCTGCCTCCTGAATGCTGGGTTTTAAGGTATACACCACTGCACTTGGCAAGACTAGTGTTTCTTATTTTGTTTGATTTTTTTCTTTTTTCTTAAAATTAGTCTTTTTATCTCTGAACTTACTTAAATAAAAATCTTGTATAGTCCCTGGGTATTTCTGCCTAGTTAATAGCATATACTACTTAGCTATAGAAATTGAAAATAATGCTGGGCAGTGGTGGTGCACGCCTTTAATCCCAGCACTTGGGAGGCAGAGGCAGGTGGATTTCTGAGTTCGAGGCCAGCCTGGTCTACAGAGTGAGTCCAGGACAGCCAGGACTACACAGAGAAACCCTGTCTCGAAAAAACCAAATAAATAAATAAACAAATAAATAAATAAACCAACCAACCAAACTTCTGTTTCTAATATCTGTTTTACTTACCTTGTAAATCATGGGGCTATCTGCAGTAGTGAACAACTAATTCATCCTTAACACTATCATTGATGAGAGACGCCAGCAGTTCCATCTGATAACATTGTTTGCTGTGGAATTAGTGTGCCTTTCCAAAAGAAGACTGCTAAGCACTAAGCCCAACCCAACCCAAACATGACAAAGTAGTCCGTGGTCTGCCTGGCACTGCTAAATAAGGCTCAGACGTTCACCTGGGCTTGACGCCCCTACCCCTAGAACTGTAGCATAAATACTGAATGCAGTTGAGTTCATGTGTTCCCTTCCAACTCCATTGACTTTGCTGGGAAATATCTTCCCAAGAAGTTCTGTCTCTTCTTCCAGTAACACTCTATGCTTACTTATGTGAAAAATGATAGTATTGAGTGTTGTGTTTAATATGGCAGGAAAAGGGGAAAGCACTACTTTTCTAGAATATAAGATGGGAACTCTGTTTCTGAAGTTGCGAGTGTTAAAGAGTACAGGAGAGAAAGATGGATTTGATGTAAAAAAAAATTCAGTTTTAATTTTGATTAGTATTAAGTAGACTTCTCAGATTGTTTTTAAAAATCTCTAGAGACTAAGTGGAACTTTAGATTTGTGTTAGACAGTGCTAAGTGATTATATTTATTAGTATCCCTGTTTTAATTTTTGGCCTATTAGAACAATGTCTTGTTTTAGTTTAAACACATGTTTAGAACATGTGTTTTAGTTACTAAACGGCCAGGCTGGTATTTCACAGGATAGACCCCACATAGTCTAAGTGATTACTTTAAATTTTACAATATGGCAAATGTTTACAATGAGGCACACTGTAAGCCTCAGCCCTTGGCAGATGAAGGTCAGAGGAATGCAGATTGGAGATGCTGGCTGTACAGGGAGCCCTGCTAATCCTGCTACAGTGTGCCTGCTCCAAAACAAACAACAACCAAAACCGCACAAAACTCAAAATAAGCTTTGAAATATAGCAGTCTAATACTTAACAATTAAAAAAAAAATCTAATTATCTCAAATTTTGCTGTTTACACCAGCTGCTGTTCAGTTAACTTTCTTTTCCTAGTTCATGTAAAATGTAAATTCAGAAAGATGATTATGGTACTAATTCAGAAAAAGTTTATATTGAATGAAAGTGTAAGAATGTTGTGTATTTAGATCCAACTTGTCTTTTTTGAAGTAGTTACATATGTATTCATTTGCTTAGTCTGTCTTTTCTATAGCCCAGGTAGATACACTTTAAAATGTTATTTTTCTTTTTTTGTGTGTCAGGAGGAGGAGCAAGGGTCTCACTGTGTAGCTCTGGCTGGCCTTGAACATAGAGAAGTCTACCTGCCTCTACCCCCCAGGTGCTGGGATTAAAGGGGTGCATGTCTGGCATGAACTATCTTTTGACAGTTTGAGGCCAGCCTCAGCTACAAAGCAAGGACCTGTTTCAGAACCACAGAAGGAAAGTATTGGTTAGGGTGTACTCTTGTGCCAGATTGTACCTCTTATCTTGGAAACATTTTCTCAACTCTATTAATGTTTGTAATACTAAATATTTTGATTCTAGAAGAGAAATACATTCACTATATTTAAAAATTGTTATCAGATGAAAAGCCATTAATAACAACAGTAGTTTTTTTTTTTTTTCTAAACATTAGAAAACAATGATCTACAGGGACTTATTACCAGAAAGAGTCTATATTTCAGGGGAAAAAAAAAGTGTTCTCCAGAGACATCTTTAAGTCTGTATAATAATATGAAATCACTTCATTATTAATGATAGTGCAGAGATGATAAAAATGAATGAAGACAGTGAAAAGGTTGATTTTTTTTTTTTTTTGTTTTTGAGTAAGTCTTGAAACGTTTGGTTTTGTTGGAAAAATCAGATATTCAACAGACAGACATGTTAGGAGTTCACAGAATTATTTGAATCATTTGTGAGCAACAAAGTTTAAAGTATTAAGACCTCATTTTCTAGAGCATTAGGATACCAACTTCTTCTAATTAACTGGA